>NC_135809.1:49589449-49903729 GCF_964213995.1 Mustelus asterias
TCTGGAGGCCGCCAGCCCTTGGAATTGCTGCATATTCTTTCTCGCTTGCAACATACATAATTTCTATTATAGATGCAGTGATAAACTTTGAAATTTGAAGAAGGGAAAAAAATAACCCGAGGGTTTAAGAGATGAAAGTGCCTGCATTCTCATAGTAAATCCAAAGACTTCACTCTTTAGATAGTTTCACAAACTGACCAAAGATTTGCATTGGTATTTTCCCTTCGACTTTGTTTTATTGTACAAGATATAACAGAGAACAAGGGGTGTGAGAGTGAGAGAAAGAAAACAAAAATAACATTGATTCTATCCACTATGTTTCCACAAGTTTGGGAGGGATATTTCAATGCATATTTCCAGCTCCTATTCAATGTACAGAAGTGTCTCATGTTAAAGGTCTCACAAAATCTTTTCACTGGTTTGGTATGGGCTGTCTCCAAGCACAACACTGGCAGCTTTTTCCCTATCATTGGTTCTCTCAGCACCAGGCCCAACCTGGCAGGTATGACTTTTAAGACTTAGACAGCTCGATCAGTAGTGGTGCTACCGGGCGATGAATATTGAAATTGCTGAACCAGAGCACCTGTGCCTTTGCTACCCTCAGTGCTTCTTCCAAGTGGTGTTCAACATAAAGCAGTACTGATTCATTGGCTGAAGGAAGGAGGTAATCAGCAGGAGGTTTCCTATCCCACCTTTGCCCTCTGCCCTAAGACTTCATTTGATCTGGAGCCTATGTTGAGGACTCTCAGGCAACTCCCTCCTGACTGTGCTGCACCCTTGGGTGTGTCTGTCCTGCTGCTGGGACAGGATTTACCCATATTGGTGATGGAGAGGTCTGGGAGATTGGCTCTAAGGTATGGTTTTTTAAATTCATTCGTGGGACATGTGCGTTACTGGCTGGCCAGCATTTATTGCCCATCCTGAGTTGCCCAAGGGCAATTGAGAGTCAACCACATTGCTGTGGCTCTGGGGTCACATATAGGCCAAACCAGATAAGGACGGCAGATTTCCTTCCCTAAGGGACATTAGTGAACCAGATGGGTTTTTCAAACAAACAATAATGGTTTCGTGGTCATCAGTAGGTTCTTAATTCCAGATATTTTTCCTAATTGAATTCAAATTCCACCATCTGCTGTGGTGGGATTCAAACCTGGGCCCCCAGAACATTAGCTGAGTTTCTGGATTAATAGACTGGTGATAATATCACTATGCCATCGTCTCCCCAATGGTGAGTATGATTATGTCAGGCTGATGCTCATTTATAACACAATCATTCTTTCAAGAGTTCAATATGGCCTCGAACAATGAGTGGCATTTCCCCCTAATTTCTCAGTGTCTGGCTCTGACTGAAAACCAGTGTGTGTCTCTCCAGTTGAACAGCCGGGTTTTCAGACCAGGGCTGGAATTTTCCAGCTGTTCATGCCGGCGGGATTCTCTGGTTCCATTGCAGTGAGCGGAGATTTGCCTGAGAACCAAATTCTCCATCCTTGCTTGCAGTGACAGAGGGGCATGAAGGGCTGGAAGATTCTGGCCCAGATTTGCAGCCTCTTTGATAGATTAAATTGGGGGCATTTTTTACATCCTTGGTTTGGTGGGCTGCGAATGATAGAGTCAGCAAGGCTGGCTCCACAGAGATCAGGGCACCTTCTTTAGAGGGCATCCCATTCAACACTGAGGTAAAACTCCCACCCCATTACAAATGTACTGGGGGCTCTTCCTTTGCCCCCCCCCCCCACCACACAAGTATCAATGGCTCTTTCCCCCCCCTCTCCCTGCCAACCACTGTGGCAGTATTGCAGACAATGGTCCCTCACTGCCAAGTTCCCCTGCGCCCTCCCACATCACTGGCAAACCACACCCCCCACCCCACGTCAAATGCATTGGCCCTTTCCCTGCACCCCACCCCCATCCCACATAACTGGAACCCCCTCACAACGCCCGATGGGGCTCCCCTGATGGCCTGCCCCAGCACTGATAGATTGGTAGTGCCAACCTGTGCCAGTGGGCAATGCCCTGGCACTGTCCAGGCGTGTGACCCCCCCCCCCCCCGGGTGCTATACTTACCTTGACGCTCCCGGTGGTATCCCCTTTACTGTTTCCCATCTTCAGAAAGTTGTTATAAAAGGTTTTAGTATTCCATGAGGGAGGATCATGTGGCGGGGATGGTCTGTGCTTAACTGAAGGGCAGGAATCTTGTTACATCACCGGCAAGGGACAAGGAAAATTGGGAAATGAGATCTCGCCGGCGAGAATCTCGATTCCTCGATTTCCCTGTCGAGAAATTTTGTGCCTGTGTCGCCATTTACACTCACGGCGAACGCAGACACCAAATGGCCTCTATTGCATAATTTCTTGACATTTCACGTGTTCCTGTTCACATTGTTGGTAGCTTTCTAATGTCAGTGAGGAGGCCTTTGCAGGATTGGTGGAACTGAAGGTGCTATTAGGTCATAGCTTCATGGGAGTGGCAATCAGCAGTGGATTGTCACACTGTATCCACTTAAATTATTAAGCACCTGTCCTGGCTGATTTTCCTGACTCAGACTAGGTGAGGTTGAGGCAGTACAGCAGGTCCCCGGCTCCAGTGATGAAAGATAAAAGGAGTGTAGCAAAGGAGGACACGCCCTCTTTTTACAGCACTAGCTGCCGTAAGGCAAGTGCCCCATTGCAAATAACAGGCCAGGGAGAAGTCTAAGTAAGTGAATGGGATGTGGATATCGAGGGGAGGTCAGACATTGTGGCGGGGTGTGGGGGGGGGGGGGGGTGGGTTTGGACTTCAAGAGGGGCAATTGAGCATTAGGGAGTGGGAGTGGCGGACATCAGGTGGGGAGTCAGATATCGGAGAAGGGTGGAGTCAGACATGTGGGGCGGAGGTGCAGGTTGGGTCAGCAAAGTTGTGGGAGGGTTAGTCATTTTGGAGATTGCCAGATAGTGGAGTGAGGAGGGACATTGGGGGTGCAGGTCGGATCATGTCAAGTCGAAGAGGTTGAACATGGGGGGGTGGATGTGGGGGTGTTCAGGCATTGGGGGGTGCGCATCAGGGTTGGAAACCATGTGGGGGTGCAGGTTGGATCGTGTCAGATCAAAGAGGTTGAACATGAGGGGGTGGGGATGTTCAGGCACTGAGGGAGGTGTGCGCTGGGGTTGGACACCAAGTGGGGGTGCAGTCGGGTCAGGCCTGAGGTGTTGGGTCGGTGAGTGGGGGCGGGTCAATCGTCTTTTGGCCAGCTTGCCCGCAGTCTCCTTGGTGGTCTTGCCACGGTGGGGCTGGGAAATCCCGGCCTGGTAGCCCTTGTCGTAGTTTCATCAATTACTTAAAATCAACACAAGATTCCTTTACTGTGAGAGCATCAATACTGTTAACTATTGTTGATGAAAATAGCCAATTCCATAACTCCTATCTACAAGTTGCTATAAAATCTTAGTTCACATCCATTCCATAATCAAGTGGAATATCATAATGAGATAGAAATCCATATTAACATCTGGGATGCTGAAGTTAAGGTCCCCATGTTCAGATGGAGTGAAGGTGCCCTGAAGTTTGAACAACATAAATTATGCAAAATGTTTGTGGTTTGTTATCCTTTACCCAGTATCAAATTCATGAACAGCATTCTATCTTTAATTTGTGTGAAGGAAGAATGGAGACCCTGAGCTTAATATTCGGGCCACACCTAGGTTAGGAATGGAGGAGTTCTGGGTCCAGAAATACCGTAAGAAGTTTAACAACACCAGGTTAAAGTCCAACAGGTTTATTTGGTAGCAAAAGCCACAAGCTTTTGGCGCCTTAAGCCTTAGAAGGGGCTTAAGGCTCCGAAAGCTTGTGGCTTTTGCTACCAAATGAACCTGTTGGACTTTAACCTGGTGTTGTTAAACTTCTTACTGTGTTTACCCCAGTCCAACGCCGGCATCTCCACACCCAGAAATACCAGCAGTAGACAGCTTGCAGGTTCCCTGACACTGGCCATTTTTGCTAAGGTGTATTCAGAGTCTGTAGGGCTGTCTGACCCTGTCAAGAGGCTTACTCAGCTCAGTGCAACTCATTTAGAAACTTGTTAAGCAGGGTTATCCGATCAACCTTTCATTTTCCAATGCAAGGGGTGGGGAGCCTTTTGTGATCTCGTGGAGTCCGTGGACCATGTCAATGTTCATTGTTATACACTGCACTGCCTTTTTAGTCATCTAAAAAAAACCTTTTATTGATGTTCAATTTGCACTTCAGTCCCATGCTCCTGATTTACGGGTACCCGGTGCGCGGCGGGGGTGGAGGTGGTGGGGGGGCGGGGGGGGGTGGGGGGGGGGTTGCACGGGGGACTTCGCCGTGAATCTGCTCCTGGCCTAGTCAGATTGGTAGCTATAAACAGGTCCAGGCAGCGGGCAACCAAAGGGGTCGTCCAGCCTGACTGTCTGCCCCTCTATCGTGGCTATATTTGCGGCCGTGTGTCCCTGGAGAAGGAGCATGCAGAGCCCAAGGGCCATGTCGAGGCCTTCTGTGCCAAATGGGCACAGCAAGGTCTGGGGTGTATTATCGACCCCCCCTTAATAACATTTTGATTTAATGTTTAAAGTTTCCTTTGTACTTTGTCTTTTGTTTTGGCCAGTTCTCTTCTTTTTGGGGGCTGCCCTTCTTGATTTAACCCTAACCATGAATTTGTTTAATTTAGTTCATTTGGTTTACCCAAAAGAACAGTTTGGGAGCAGTTTAACTGCCCAGGACTGTGCACCCAGTGGCAGGCCATTAAAGATGGCACTTCGACTTACAACCCTTCTGCCTGCGTGCGAGTGCAACCATAAGTCAACTTGTTGAGGCACCCCCAATCCCTGCAGTGGTGATCTCACTGCTTTTCTTCCTTTTTATTCACACGGTGGCACAGTGGTTAGCACTGCTGCCTCACAACGCCAGGGACCTAGGTTCAATTCCTAGCTTGGGTTACTGTCTGTGTGGAGTCTGCACATTCTTCTCGTATCTGTGTGGGTTTCCTCCAGGTGCTCCGGTTTCCTCCCACAGTCTGAAAGACGTGCTAGTTAGGTGCATTGGCCATGCAAAATTCTCCCTCAGTGTACCCAAACAGGCGCCGGAGTGTGGCAACTAGGGGATTTCCATAGTAACTTCATTGTAGTGTTAATGTAAGCCTACTTGTGACACTAATAAATAAACTTTAAACCTTAAATAAACTAGTGAAACGGCGTTTTCAAGAATTCCTCTTTTGGCATCTTTTGCCCGATAGGAATGAAACTTTAAGCAATTAGATTTAAAAGACACGCTGTAACGTATGCTGCCAATCAATTGTCATGTCATAACTATACAGATTAAGAGATGTATGGATGTAAGAAACATAGAGTTGCCATAACCTTTAAGAAAGGAGCCATTTCTGTATTAGGTGACAGTCCGCACTGACAATTAATATTTCTTCAATGAAGCCCTTCTGAATATGACCTTTAAATAATCAGTCAACGTGATGTAGCCTGTGCTACTTACAGCAAGACTGAAGAAACAAAGGAACTTGAACAGACAATAATTGCACCGCTTCACCATTCAGCAGCTGATGACAGAGATGTCCCACATATAAATGAAGAAGTCCCAGCTTTGTTCGGCCAGGAGAAGTGGCGCAGGGCGAATATATTCTCAGCTGCTATCATGCGATTGGCACAAAAAAAGGCCCTAATTAAATGCTAATGAATAAACTGAATGTCTGGTATTGTTAGTTTTAGAAAAAACAATGAGCATCAGAATTAAATTAATGCTGGCAGTTGTGTAATTATCATGCAAAAGCTTTGGAACTCAAGGGGGGAAAATAATTCTCAATAATTGCGACTAAAGCAATGCTTGTGAAAGCAACTGCTGCAGCAAATGAGCTTGTGAGAATTATTGATAATGCGCTCATTGAAATTAGAAAAGCGCTCGAGATGATGTAGGACCATGTTTATACACATCGGTTTGCCAGCCCTGCCTTCGAGCCAGAAGACGCTAACTCGGCAGAGCATGGGAGACTCATTTTACAGTCAACAGTGAGAATGACACCACTCTTTGTTGCCCTCTTGTTCGCATGGTCTTCAGAAGTAACTCCCTGCAGTACTGGGAACTATTTCCTACACTATATTAACACAAGCTCTTTCTTTATTCTTTCAACATGCAGATTTGCATCACAAAACATTTGTAAGGGAAGACATAGATGTATTTAAGCTAGATTTAAGGGCGGCACGGTGGCACAGTGGATGGCACTGTTGCCTCACAGCGCCCGGGACCCAGGTACAATTCCAGTCTCGAGTCACTGTCTATGTGGAGTTTGCACATTCTCCCTGTGGCTGTGTGGGTTTCCTCCGGGTGCTCCGGTTTCCTTCCACAGTCCAAAGATGTGCGGGTTAGGTGGATTGGTCATGCCAAAATTGCCCCTTAGTGTCAGGGGGAGTAGAAGGGTAAATACATGGGGTCACAAGGACAGGGCCTGGGTAGGATTGTTGTCGGTGCAGGCTCGATGGCCAAATAGTCTCCTTCTGTACTGTGATTCTATGACAACTGGATGAGAGAGAAAGCAACAGAAATATATGTTGATTGGGTGAAGGAAGTTGGGGGGTGGCATTGGTGGGGAGGGGTGTGAGTGGGGGTGCGGGAAGACTGAGATGCGTAGATACTGTCCTAGACTTGTTGGGCATAAAACAAGCTACTTTGCTTCTGTAAATTCTGTGTAGTTCAATGTATTGTTATGGCAGCAATGCACTGATGACATTGCTGCAGTATAATTGTATTAGATTGCGCTGCCTTTGGGATACAATTGTGTTATGCAAGCCTGGCACTGTAAGCCAACTAAGGTTGTTCTGTTCTTTAAGAAGGGATACCCTGAGTGATTCGGTACCTGTCGGCCAGACCTCAATGGAGGGCAAATTATTGGAAAACATTCTGAGAGCCATTATAAATTGTCATTGAGAAAGGCATGGATTAATCAATGAGAATCAACATTGACTAGTTCAGGAAAAATCGGGGGTGATTCTCCCAGCCCAGCCTGGGAGACTCAAGTGGAGGCTGTGTAGCAGGCAACCCGCTGGGTGCCATGGCCTCCACAAGCCTCCGGCCGCCGGATTTCTGGCGCCATCAGCTCCACGCCAGAAATTGGCGCAGACTGTTTAATTTATTTGAATTAGAATTTTTATCGAATTAGTGGCCTGGGACTGAAGTCTCCAGGCCTGCTAGAGTCTCCACCCTCCCCCACCAGGAGTGTGGGAGACTCATTTTGAAAATCCGGCTGAAAACAAATAGCAGGATTTACTCCAGTTTTTATGTGAATTCAACACTTAGAATTTTTTTGGGAGAAACCCACCCATCACGTCTGATGAACTTGACTGAATTTTATGAAGAGGTAACAAGGAGGGTTGATGAAGGTAGAATGGTAGATGTAGTCTAAATAGATATTTGCAAGATTTATTTGACAAGGTCCCACATGGCAGATTGGTTAGAAAATTAAAAAGTTCATGGAATGCAAGGAAAGATCGAAAAATTGCTCAGTGGGAGGAAGGAGTAAAGGTTGGAGGGTGTTTATCTGGTTAGAAGGCTGTTTCCAATGAGGTTCCACATGGCTGAACCCCCTTGCTGTCCACGCTATATATTAATGATTCAGTCATAAATGATTAAGAAGTTTGCAGATTTTACAAAAATTGGCCATGGAGTTGGTAGTTAGAAAGCTGTAGGCTACAGAAAGGTAACAGTGGACTGGCCAGATAGATAGAAAAATGGCAGGAATTTAATGTGGAGGAGTGTAAGTTAATGCATTTGAATAGATGAGGGGCATGTACCCTAAGACTTTAGAAAAAGGTGAGGTCATTTCATTGCAGCATAAATTTCTTACAAGGACTTTAAGGGCAGATGCTGGAAGGCCATTTCTCTGACTGGAAAGTCTCGAACTGGTGGGGGGGGGGGGGGTTTCAGAGCAAGGGGTCAGCCATTTATGACTGAGATGCTGAGAAACTTCCTCGCTCAAGGGGTTGTGACCTTTTGGAATTCTCTACCAGTGGGAGCTGTGGATGCTCAGACACTGAGTATATTCCAGTCAGAGATTGATAGATTTTGAGATATTATGAGAATCAAGGGATATGGGGATAAAGAGGGAAGCTGAGGCAGAAGATGGTACTGAATAGTGGAGCAAGCTAAAAGGGTCAAATGGCCTACTCCATTTTTATGCTCTTAAATAATGATTCCTGCAGTTCTGAATTTAGTTATTGAAACAAATGTAGCCATATAACAAACCAACCCTTACAGCACCATAGGAACATAAGAACATAGGACATTCTTATGTTCTTATTGATATAGTAACGGGAGCAACATAGAAACATAGGGCAGAATTTTACGATCTTAATGCACCTGTTTAGCAGCAGGAAAATGTCATAAAATTGGGCATGATGCAACTAGTGGGAACGGCACCCTTTTTTGCACTCATTCCCATTTTACCAAGAAAAGAAATCGGCACGATCGGCAGCCCACCCAAAATGGGCAAAATGTCAATTTGCATTTTTTTGCATTCATCACAATATCATTAGTGAGCTTCACTCCCAATCATCCCAGCTCACCTGCCTTAATCTCCTCGTTCGCCGCAGCCGGATCGATCAGCAAAACATCGCCTCTATAAAAGTCAGATTCAGGTGCTTAATCATTGAGGGTGAACGAGTTCAAACTGCTCCGTGCTGCTCGCGGAGGGGAGGGGTTGTTTCGTGGTGACCATGTTGCGTTTCGGGTCGGGGGGCCTGAGAGCATGTGGGAGGGTGAGGGGCTGTTGTTGCTCATGGGGTCCAATCTTGGACTCTCAGCATGGACCCGGTTCAGAGCGCTGACCTCGGGTCTTAGCGCTGACTCTGGGTCCTAGTGCAGACAGCAGCAAGCATCATTGCAGGTGGGGGATGGGCTGGAAACTCTCTGAAGTGGAGGTGCTGCAGCCTCAGGACAAGTCAAGCAGCACTGTCTGTGGCCACTACTGCGTGGGTATTGAGTGTGTGTTGCTGGGGGTCTGTGGGAGGATATGGGGAGCGTGTGGTGCTGGGGGTCTGTGAATGGGTATGGGGAGTGTGTTGTTGGGGGTCAGTGGGGGGTATGGGGAGTGTGTGTGCTGGGGGTATGGGGAATGTGTGTTGCTGGGGGTCAGTGGGTGGGTGTGGGGAGTGTGTGTTGCTGGGAATCCGTGGAGGGGTTATGGGGAGTGTGTGCTGCTGGAGGTCTATGGGGGGGGGGGGGGGTATGGGGTGTGCGTGTTGCTGAGGTCTGTGGGGGAGGGGGTGTGGGGAGTGTGTGTTGTTGGGGTCTGTGGGTGGGTATGGGGAGTGGGTGTTGCTGGGGGTTTGTGGGGGGTGTGTGTTGTTGGGGTCTGTGGGTGGGTATGGGGAGTGGGTGTTGCTGGGGGTCTTTGAGGGGGTATGGGGGGTGTGTTGCTGGGAGTCTGTGGGGGGATATGGGAAGTGTGTGGTGCTGGGTGGCTGTGGGGGGGGGGTATGGGGTGTGTGTGTTGCTGGGGGGCTGTGGGGGGGTATGAGGAGTGTGTGTAGCTGGGGGTGTGTGGGGAGGTATGGGGAGTGTGTTGTGCGGAGGGTCTGTCGGGGGGTATGGGGTGTGTGTGGTGCTGAGGGTCTGTGGGGGAGAATGAGGGGAGTGTGTGTTGCTGAGCTGGGGGTGAGCACTGTTCTTTAACCTCTCCATCTGTCTCTCCCCTTCCCCAAATTCAACCCTCCCTTCAGACTAATGAGATAGCTTTTGCGATGCAACCCATTGATCTTGCTGTTCTTTTAGTTGCTGCTGGAGTTGAGGAGGAGGAGCAGGAGGATGAATAGTGGGCAGATGAGGCCCTGGCCTTACCACTCACAGGGTAGAGGGAGACAGTCACTGGAGGCAGGACGTAGCCGTCATTCGCCCCAAGGGTGGAAGGAGGCAGAAGGGCGGAGTATGCGAGTGTCCTTTGAGCAGCTGTCAGACATCATGTGCTGCTGACGGCTCCGGCTGCAAAAGGAGACAGTGTGACACTTGTGCTGTTTGTTGCTGGACCTGGCACCTCAGGACATTGGGTGTGGGGGGGGGGGGGGGTTGTGTGGGGGGGGGGGGGGGGGGAATAACCCACTCCTGGTGGCTGTAAGGTGACGGCAACCTTAAATTTTTACACCACTGGGTCTTCCCAGACTGATGTAGAGATGCCGGCGTTGGACTGGGGTAAACACAGTAAGAAGTCTAACAACACCTGGTTAAAACCCAACGGGTTTATTTGGTAGCTTTTTTATTTGGTGGCTTTTGCTACCAAATAAATCTGTTGGACTTTAACCTGGTGTTGTTAGACTTCTTACTGTGTCTTCCCAGACTGCCAGTGGAGAGTTTTGTGGCATTTCCCAACCATCTATCCACAAGTATGTCAAGTAGGTCACGGATGCCCTGTGTTAGAGGAATTCAGAAAACTCTGGGATTTAAAAACTTGGATTTAAAAACATAAGATAACATTACTAAATATTGGAAATTAACTTAGAATAAGGACCACGATGTGCTTTATACTTATTCTGTACAAAGGTACTAGCATAGACGCACACATAACTGCTGCTATAGAAATTAAACATTTATTTCAGATTTAAACAAGTATTTTTGAATGTATTCTGCATCTTGGCCAAAATGCAAACTACCCTGGAGCATAATGGGAAGAGAGTTAAACCCGACAGGCCACATTCTTTAGGAACAATAAGCCACAGAATACAGATATGTTATCAGAAAAAGTCATGAAGAGTGCAAATTGTCATGCTTTAGAAAATGAATAGAAGTATTCACAAAGTATACAAAGTATTCAATTCCTATTGATAATAAGGCAGAGTGAGACAGTGCGGCGGTTACCTTTTCAACTCTGTGGCTTACAGTAAGAAAGCAATCTTTGAACCTTACGGATTTACATATGTGAGGTTGCTTCGTAACAGTGGGTAGGAACTTTTGGCTCCTATAGACAAATGAATTTCTAATTCTGCTCGAAGGTAGGATGCAGTTGGCCAAGGTAAATAATGTGTACCAATGCAATTGGAGCATCCAGTTAGGATGACAGGATAGGCGGGAGAAATTAATTTTCCGAAAATGTAGAACCGTTTTGCCATTGCATTGTAAGTAGTTGGCGTGTCCGACTGCCTTTCTCCCAGCACGTGTTGGTCAATAAAAAACATCTTTAACCAGCATATTGTCTTTCGCCAGTCTTTGTATTTAGCTGGGTTCTTAGCATCTGAGAGAAAACCCCGCTTCATCCTGTGTGCCCGGGCTGGCCAGTATATTAAATTTGACTTGGACCAGGCCCAGCAGGAAGCCTGGGCTGCAGAATTCGCGGCCATCACGGGGATGCCAAACATGCAGGGGACTATAGACTGCACCCATGTCACTCTCAAGGCCCTGGTGAAGAATCCAGGAAAATTCATGAACAGAAAGTGCTTCAACTCAATAAATGTGCAGTTGGTGTGTGACCATCAGCTGAACATCATGCGCGTCTGCACCAGACACCCCAGCAGCGTGCATGATCGCTTCATCTTGAGGAGTTCTGATGTGCTGGAGGTCTTTGAGGAGAAGCCCAGGGTGCAGGGATGGCTCGTGGGGGACATGGGGTACCCGCTTTGGACTTGGCTGATGACGCTTGTGCGGAGGCCTGAGATTGATGCGGAGACACAATATAATGAGGCCCATGTTGTCACCCGTTCAATAGTGAAGAGATGCATGGGGCTCCTCAAAATGTGTTCAGGTGCCTGGACCGCTCTGGCGGGGCCCTCCAATATGGCACCCTGATATCGTCCCGCATTGTGGTGGTGTGCTGTGCCCTAAATAAAGTGGCACAGCAGTGAGGAAACCTTTTTGAGGAGGAGGGCATGGAGGCCAACCAACCAGGCGTTACTGGTGAGGAGGCCACCCAGCAGGAGGAGGAGGAAGAGGAGGAGTAGTACGACGACAACAAGAAACACCACCCAGGCGCTGGAGGACTGGCAGCAGCAAGGGTCAGGCATGCGAGGGCAGCAAGGAAGGCCCTGATCACTGTGCGCTTTGGTCTCTAGGGGCCATGTTGCCACACGTGGGTACCATTCCTCTCCCCACCTCCCCCCCCCCCCCACACCCCGCTCCCGGCTTGGAGGCCTACAATCTCCTGCAACAACAGAGTAGTGGACCTGGGTACGCTGTGTTAGCGAGTTTCTGTGGCAGGCAGGAGCATGATGACGACTCAATATGCACCATTGTAATGATGCCCTGGTGCAAATTAGTCTGACTCCTACCTGAGCTCCGCATGCATGCTGGCATCTGTGCTCATGTCTGGGTGGTGAGTAAGGGAGCACTAAACCCCCATCCTGGGCTCCGGGTGGATGGGGTGGGGGGGGAATCTCTCATGTGTTCTGGGGATGCCATGGCAGATGCTGTAAGTCACTATCTATGCTGTAGCCAGTGAATTATTTGAGCGCCTTGATTTTCTCGGTAGCAGTGCTTCCCCCACTGACATCAACATGCAGGGTCCCTCCGGTGACCGTCGGGGTAAGCACACCTCTGTTAGAGGGTAATTAGGGACAAGTTAGACACAGGTGTGGGGTGAAATAACATTTATTGTTGCCAATAATAGTGCTTTCACAATTAGTGATAACATAAAAACTTGTGAACATGACACTTTAAAGTGCTTAAATATCCTATCTAACTAGTGTTGCCCTTCACCCGTGCCATCTTAGTGCCGCTACAACTTCTTAACCCTATGTGGCCTACCACTACATCTTGGTGTCGCCCCAGGATGTACATCGGAGGTGGAGGTGGCCAACTGCCTACCGCGCCCCGCAACCTATGTTGCCCTTGGTGAGTGTGGGGGGTGGGGAGGAGTAGGCTATATCTGGCCCGGGGGTGTTCTGTCAGCAGAGCTTTTTTTAAAGCTTCTCTTGTGCATGCGCAGTTTGTGGCTCCGATCTGGCAAATTATGCCCTGCCCATTGCCTCTAGTGGCTAGAATGGTCTAGCCCATATTTTCAAAGACTGACTGCATAAAATTGGGCATAAAAACTCACTGGAAAAATGCATCAGGAACTCTCCCATTTTCACCCATAGAAACTAGAAGCAGGAGTTGGTCTTTTGGTTCCACCATTCATTTTGATCATGGCTGATCATCGAATTCAATATCCTGATCCCTCCTTTCCCCCCTAATCTTTTTAGCCCCTAGAGCTATATCTAATTTCTTCCTGAAATCACACAATATTTTGGCCTCAACTACATTCTGTGGTCGTGAATTCCACACATTCACCACCCTCTGGCTGAAGAAATTTCTCCTCACCTCAATTCTAAAAGGTTTACCTCTTATCCTCAAACTATGACCCCTAGTCCTGGGCTCCCCCATCATTGGGAACACTCTTACTGAATCTACCCTGTCTCACCCTGTTAGAATTTTATATGTTTCTATGAGATCCCCTTTCCTGAGGTCCCCTCAGCCATTCATCCCTTCAAGCCTGCTCCGCCATTCGCTAAGGTCATGGCTGACCTGACTGTGGTCTCAACTCCACTTTCCTGTCAGCTTCCCATTACCCTCAACTCCCTGTCTGTTCAAAATCTATCAAACACTGCCTTGAGTAAATTCAATTCCTCCTCTGCTTTCAGGGGAAGGGAATTCCATTATCTGATGATCCTCTGAGAGAGAAATCAAATCTCCTCATCTCCATCTTAAACAGTAGACCTCTTATTCCTGAACTGTATCCCCTGGTTCTAGTCTTTCCCACAAGTGGAAACATCCTCCCAGTATCTACCCTATCAGCTCCCCCCAGGGGATCAATAAGATTACCGACTATTCCGCTAAACTCCAATCTGTTCAACCTCTCTTCATAAGATAAACCTCGTATCCCAGGAATGAGTTGAGTGAATTCTCCGTGAACTGCTTCTAATGCTATTACATCTTTTTTTCAAGTAATTAGAGGAAAACTGTCCACAGTTGGGTTGGGGAAGAGCTATATCTCATTCACATTCAAGGTTTTTTAAATCAGTATCCCTGGTATAATATTCCAAAGTACTACCCATTCCCCAATCTCTCATTAGCCCTACTAGAGCTTATCCACACTGGCTGAATAAGGACCAAAATCAGTACAGGTGTTTCTTTGTCAGTGCTTCTAATTATTTATAGCTTAATCGAACCAAATTACGTTGGTGAAAGTACTTTGCCAGTAATGTCCTAATGAGCGTGATCTTTCACAAGACCTCAATCCCCTTTCCTACTTAATCAGTGTTGGCTTGGCTGCTGTATAATTGTGTTCAATCATTCTCACGTTGATTGCAAGCCTTGTTGTCACAGCTACAAGGTAAACAGCACATATTGCTTATCTTATTCATCGACCATTCTCCTGTGCTGCACAGATTCTACAGCATCCTGTAGGCCATGGCTCAGTGGATAGTACCTTCACATTGGAATCAGCAAGTTCAAGTTCAGGTCCTGCTCTTGAGTGTATAGTCTGACATTTTGATGCAGTATTTATGCTGTGTTACAATACAGTGGCACAGTGGTTAGCACTGCTGCTTCACAGTGCCAGGGACCCAAGTTCAATTCCAGCCTCAGGTCACTGTTTGCACATTCCCCCCATATCTGGGTTTCCTTCGGGTGCTCCAGTTTCCTCCCATAGTCCAAAGATGTATGGATTAGGTTGATTGGCCGAGCTAAACTGACTTGTTGAGTCAGGGGAATTAGCAGGGTAAATGAGTGGGGTTGTGGGAATAGGGCCTGGATCAGTTTATGGTTGGTACAGACTCGATGGACCAAATGGCCTCTTTCTGTACCGCAGAGATTCTATGTTACATTGTTGGAGGTGCTATAGGACTTTGGAGCAGGACTGTTAATAAGAAGTGTTAGATGAAAAGCCAAACTAACAAGCTGATGTAAAAGATAGCCAATATCTCAAAGATCAGGTGAGTTGTCCCAACGACCTGGTCAGTATTTATTTCTCATGCACATCACTGAAAGAAATTATCTGGTTATTATCACATTGCTGTTTGTGGGATCTTGCAGCACACAAATAGGCTGACTTTTCCCAACATTAAACCAGTGACTACACTTCAAAAATAGTCCACCTGGATGTTCTGAAAAATGCTATGTAAATACAAACCTGTTATGATGATCTATTAGCAGCACAACACATCACAAAATTCACTTTAATTCACAAGTATATTAAGTTACTACTAGTGAAGGATAAATAGATTGCCAAAATGAAAGACTAAAAGGCTTAATTCCTATCCATTTTGCCCACTTTTCCATCCAATATTTTGCTCAGAAAAACACAGGAAGAACAATGGGATTTTTGTATCTGTTCTTTCCTTTTTGATACAAGTTTGTATTTAAACCATGAAAGTCATACAGGGCTGGTAATGGCAAAAGAAAAGCAAGATAAGCTAACAGTGAGTGACTTTCCATCATGAATGAGGGCGAGGAAAAACAACATGACTTACTTTGTAAATCCTCTAGTTTCTGAATGATTACTGCCTCATGGTCTAGGAACATAGGGCATAGGAGAGCGAAAGTATTCAAGTTAATCAGTCTTATTCAGCTCATTTTGGTTCAGTGGGAAAATTATCTGGTCAAATACAAATGTGTAAGTTTGTATTAATATACTAGGTCAAAATTCTGAACTGCACTGTGGGTCTACCTACATCTCAGGGGATTCCAGCAGTTTAAGAAGGAAGCTCACACCATCTTCTCAAGGGCAACTAGAGATAGGCAATAAATATTGACCTGTAAATTAATAAAACAAAACCCTGCTTGCAGTTTACTTGGATGTGCATTGGTTGAAGAAAGAATGGAGCTTCGCTGTAGAGCTGTCGCAGTCAGGTGTCTTGGCTAACGTTGGTTAGAATGCTATTGGATGAAGCAGTTGAAGCATTTCTCTATCTCATCCTCTCAATGAACAAACCCTTTGTTGCATTAAAGACTCCAAGAAGGGGAGAGGGTAAGATAGTTGAGATTGGAGAAGAGATAGTTGAGAGGAGATTTGATAAAGATATTCAAAATGATGAGGGGTCTGGACAGAATAGGTAGGAAGGTTTCCTATTGGTGAAAAGATCAAGAACCAGAGGACACTGCCAGATGTGGGAAATTAGGGAGCAATCTAGTCTCCCTGATAACTTTGTCTGCAGGAAGTGTGTCCAGTTGCGGCTCCTCACAGACCGCATTGTTTGGTTGGAGCGGCAGGTGGATGCACTGCGGAGCATACAGGAGGTAGAGAGTGTGATAGACATTAGTTACAGGGAGATTGTCACACCACAGGTTCAGTCAGGTAGATGCGTGACTACCAGACCTTCAACAACCAGTTCTTCATCCAGACACACGGAACAGCCATGGGGACCAAATTCGCACCTCAATATGCCAACATCTTCATGCACAGGTTCAAACAAGACCTCTTCACTGCACAGGACCTTCAACCGATGCTATACACTAGATACATTGATGACATTTTCTTCCTTTGGACTCATGGTGAACAATCACTGAAAGAACTATATGATGACATCAACAAGTTCCATCCCACCATCAGACTCACCATGGACTACTCTCTGGAATTGGTTGCATTCTTAGACACACGCATCTCCATCAAGGACGGTCACCTCAGCACCTCACTGTACCGCAAGCCCACAGATAACCTCACGATGCTCCACTTCTCCAGCTTCCACCCTAAACACGTTAAAGAAGCCATCCCCTACGGACAAGCCCTCCGTATACACAGGATCTGCTCAGATGAGGAGGATCGCAACAGACACCTCCAGATGCTGAAAGATGCCCTTATAACAACAGGATATGGCGCTCGACTCATCGATCAACAGTTCCAACAGACCACAGTGAAAAACCGCACCGACCTCCTCAAAAGACAAACACGAGACACGGCGGACAGAGTACCCTTCGTCGTCCAGTACTTCCCCAGAGCAGAGAAGTTACGACATCTTCTCCGGAGCCTTCAACATGTCATTGATGAAGATGAACATCTCGCCAAAGCCATCCCCATACCCCCACTTCTTGCCTTCAAACAACATACGACCTCAAACCGACCATTGTCCGCAGCAAACTACCAGTCTTCAGGAGAACAGTGACCACGACACCACACAACCCTGCCACAGCAACCTCTGCAAGGCATGCCGGATCATCGACACGGATGCTATCATCTCAGGTGAGAACACCATCCAACAGGTACACGGTACATACACGTGCAACTCAGCCAATGTTGTCTACCTGATACGCTGCAGGAAAGGATGTCCTGAGGCATGGTACATTGGGGACACCATGCAGACGCTACGACAATGGATGAATGAACACCGCTCGACAATCACCAGGCAGGAGTGTTCTCTTCCTGTTGGGGAACACTTCAGCGGTCACGGGCATTCGGCCTCTGATCTTCGGGTAAGCGTTCTCCA
The DNA here is from genome assembly GCF_964213995.1 of Mustelus asterias. NCBI lineage: Eukaryota > Metazoa > Chordata > Chondrichthyes > Carcharhiniformes > Triakidae > Mustelus > Mustelus asterias. The sequence goes on from NC_135809.1 coordinate 49,606,826, forward strand.
AGGTGGCCTTCACGACACACAACAACACAGAGTCGCTGAGCAGAGACTGATAGCCAAGTTCCGCACACATGAGGACGGCCTCAACCAGGATCTTGGGTTCATGTCACACTATCTGTAACCCCCACAACTTGCCTGGGCTTGCAAAATCTCACTAACTGTCCTGTCTGGAGACAATACACATCTCTTTAACCTGTGCTTAACCTCTCTCCACTCACATTGTCTGTACCTTTAAGATTTGATTACCTGTAAAGACTCGCATTCCAACCATTATTTTGTAAATTGAGTTTGTGTCTTTATATGCCCTGTTTGTGAACAGAACTCCCACTCACCTGATGAAGGGGCAGCGCTCCAAAAACTTGTGGCTTGTGCTACCAAGTAAACCTGTTGGACTTTAACCTGGTGTTGTGAGACGTCTTGCTGTGACTACCAGGAGAGGCAGGCAGGTAGTGCAGGAGTCTCCTGTGGCTATTCCCCTTTCAAACAGGTATACTGCTTTGGTTACTGTTGAGGGGATAGCCTGTGAGGGGGAGATACCAGCAGCAGCTAGGCCTGTGGCACCAGAGCTGATTCTGCTATAGAGCAGCGTCGGACAAAGAGCAAGCGAGCTGTAGTTTTAGGGGACTCGCTAGTTAGAGGCACAGACAGGTATTTCTGTGGCCGCAATCGAGACTCCAGGATGGTGTGTTGCCTCCCTGGTGCCAGGGTCCAGGACGTCTCTGAGTGGCTGCAGGACATTCTTAAGGGGAGGGTGAGCAGCCAGAGGTTGTTGTACATATTGGCACCAACGACATAGGTAGGAAAAGGGTTGAGGTCCTGAAGTGTGAATATAGAGAGTTAGGCAGGAGGCTAAAGTGCAGGACCTCGAAGGTGGTCATTTCTGGACTACTACCGCCGCCATGCGCTAGTGAGAATAGGAATAGAAAGATTAGGAAGGTGAATGTGTGGCTTGAGTGCTGGTGCAGAGAGCAGGGATTTAGATTTTTGGATCATTGGGATCTCTTCTGGGGAAGGGGTGACCTGTTCAAGAGGGACGGGTTACACCTGAACTGGAGGGGGACTAATATCCTGGCGGAGAGATTTGCTTGAGCCACTCGGGAGGGTTTAAACTAGTTTGGCAGGGGGATGGGAGCCAAAGCAGTAGGGAGACAGAAGAGGAGGTTGAGGACAGCTCAGAAGTTAAAGAGAGCACATTAAGTAGTAAAGGTAGTGTCAGTAATCCTAGTACCAGACAGATCAGGCAAAAGCAAGACAGAGAGCAAGGGAAGTCCAGATTAAACTACATTTATTTCAATGCAAGATGCCTGACAGGCAAAGCAGATGAACTCAGGGCATGAATGGTACGTGGGACTGGGATACGATAGCAATTACTGAAACATGGTTAAGGGAGGGACAGGACTGGCAACTCAATGTTCCAGGGTACAGATGCTATAGGAAAGATAGAACAGGAGGGGGTGTTGTACTTATGATTAAGGAAAACATCACGGCAGTACTGAGAGGGAATATATCCGAAGGTTCGCCCACTGAGTCTATATGGGTTGAACTGAGAAATAAGAAGGGAGAAATCACTTGGATAGGGTTGTACTATAGGTCCCCAAATAGTCAGCCGGAAATTGAGGAGCAAATATGGAAGGAGATTACAGATAGCTCCAAGTAAAATAGGATGGTAATAGTAGGGGATTTTAACTTTCCCAACATTGACTGGGGCAGCCCTAGTATTAGAGAGTTGGATGGAGAGAAATTTGTTGAGTATGTTCAGGAGGAATTTCTTATTCATTATGTGGATGGCCTGACTAGAGAGGGGACAAAACTTGTCCTCCTCTTGGGAAATAAGCAAGGGCAGGTGACAGAAGTGTTAGTGAGGGATCACTTTGGGACCTGTGACCATAATTCTATTCGTTTTAAGGTAGGTATGGAGAAATATAGGTCTGGGCCAAAAGTTAAAATTCTAAGTTGGGGCAAGGCCAATTTTGAGGGTATCAGGCAGGAACTTTCAAAAGTTAATTGGGGGAGTCTGTGGGAAGGCAAAGGGACGTCTGGTAAGTGGGAGGCTTTCAAAAGTATGTTAACCAGGGTTCAGGGTAATCACGTTCCTCTTCGAGTAAAGGACAAGGCTGGTAGAAGTAGGGAACCCTGGATGACTCAGGATATTGAGGCCCTGGTCAAGAAGAAGAAGGAGGCACATGACATGCATAGGCAGCTGTGACCAAGTGAATCCCTTGAAGAGTATGGGGTGTAGGAGTACAGTTAAGAGAGAAATCAGGAGGGCAAAAAGGGGACACAAGATTATTTTGGCAGATAAGGAAAAGGAGAATCCAAAGAGCTCCTACAAATACATAAAGGCCAAAAGAGTAACTAGGGAGAGTGTAAGGCCTCTTAAGGATCAACAAGGTCATCTATGTGTGGATCCACAAGAGATGGGTGAGATCCTAAATGAATATTTCTCATCAGTATTCACTGTTGAGAAAAGCATGGATGTTAGGAAACTTGGGGAAATAAATAGTGATACCTTGAGGAGTGTCCATATTACAGAGAAGGTGATGCTGGAAGTCTTAAAGCACATCAAGGTAGATAAATCCCCGGGACCTGATGAAGAGTATACAGGACATTGTGGGAGGCTAGGGAGGAAATTGCGGATCCTCTAGCAGAGATATTTGAATCATCGGTAGTCACAGGTGAGGTGCCTGAAGACTGGAGGGTGGCAAATGTTGTGCCTTCATTTAAAAAGGGCTGCAGGGAAAAGCCTGGGAACTACAGGCCAGTGAGCCTCACATCTGTGGTGGGTAAATTGTTGGAAGGTATTTTGAGAGACAGGATCTACAGGCATTTAGAGGCGCAAGGACTGATTACAGTCAGCATGGCTTTGTGAGTGGAAAATCATATCCTACAAATTTGATTGAGTTTTTTGAAGGGGTAACCAAGAAGGTAGATGAGGGCTGTGCAGTTGATGTTGTCTACATGGACTTTAGCAAGGCCTTTGACAAGGTACCACATGGTAAGTTGTTACATGAGGTTAAATCTCACGGGATCCAGGATGAGGTAGCTAAATGGATACAAAATTGGCTTGATGACAGAAGCCAAAGGGTGAGCGTAGAGGGTTGTTTTCCAAACTGGAGGCCTGTGACCAGCGGTGTGCCTCAGGGATCAGTGCTGGGTCCACTGTTATTTGTCATTTATATTAATAATTTGGATGAAAATATAGGAGGCATAGTTAGTAAGTTTGCAGATTACATCAAGATTGGTGGCATAATGGACAATGAAGAAGGTTATCTCGGATTGCAACGGGATCTTGAACAATTGGGCCAGTGGGCTGACGAATGGCAGATGGAGTTTAATTTAGAGAAATGCGAGGTAATGCATTTTGGTAGATTGAACCAGGGCAGGACTTACTCAGTTTATGGTAGAGCGTTGGGGAGAGTTACAGCACAAAGAGATCTAGGGGTACAGGTTCATGGCTCCTTGAAAGTGGAATCACAGCCGGACAGATTGGTGAAGAAGGCATTCAGCATGCTTGGTTTCATTTGTCAGAACATTGAATAAAGAAGTTGGGACGACTTGTTGAAGTTGAGTATGTTCAGGAGGAATTTCTCATTCATTATGTGGATGGCCTGACTAGAGAGGGGACAAAACTTGTCCTCCTCTTGGGAAATAAGGAAGGGCAGGTGACAGAAGTGTTAGTGAGGGATCACTTTGGGACCTGTGACCATAATTCTATTCGTTTTAAGGTAGGTATGGAGAAATATAGGTCTGGGCCAAAAGTTAAAATTCTAAGTTGGGGCAAGGCCAATTTTGAGGGTATCAGGCAGGAACTTTCAAAAGTTAATTGGGGGAGTCTGTGGGAAGGCAAAGGGACGTCTGGTAAGTGGGAGGCTTTCAAAAGTATGTTAACCAGGGTTCAGGGTAATCACGTTCCTCTTCGAGTAAAGGACAAGGCTGGTAGAAGTAGGGAACCCTGGATGACTCAGGATATTGAGGCCCTGGTCAAGAAGAAGAAGGAGGCACATGACATGCATAGGCAGCTGTGACCAAGTGAATCCCTTGAAGAGTATGGGGTGTAGGAGTACAGTTAAGAGAGAAATCAGGAGGGCAAAAAGGGGACACAAGATTATTTTGGCAGATAAGGAAAAGGAGAATCCACCAGAATTGGTGAAGCCACACTTGGAATTCTGTGTATAGTTCTGGTCACCCTATTATAGAAAGGATATTATTAAACTAGAAAGAGTGCAGAAAAGATTTACTAGGATGCTACCAGGACTTGATGGTTTGAGTTATAAGGAGAGGCTGGATAGACTGGGACTTTTTTCCCTGGAGTGTAGGAGGCTGAGGAGTGATCTTATAGAGGTCTATAAAATAATGAGAAGCATAGATCAGCTAGATATTCAATATCTTTTCCCAAAGGTAGGGGAGTCTAAAACTAGAGGGCATAGGTTTAAGGTGAGAGGGGGGAGATACAAAAGGGTCCAGAGGGCAATTTTTTCACACAGAGGGTGGTGAGTGTCTGAAACAAGCTGCCAGAGATAGTAGGAGAGGCGGGTACAATTTGGTCTTTTAAAAAGTATTTAGATAGTTACATGGGTAAGATGGGTTTGGTGGGATATGGGCCAAATACAGACAATTGGGACTAGCTTAGGAGTTTAAAAAAGGGCGGCATGGACAAGTTGGGCTGAAGGGCCTGTTTCCATGCTGTAAACCTCTATGACTCACTGATTGGCAAAAACGTGGCAACTTTTTTTTTACGCAGAACGTGGTTAGGACGTGGAATGCACCACCTGAGAGTATGGTGGAGGAAGATTAACTTGTGGCTTTCTGAAGAGAATTGGATTGCAGATGGAAAGTGTGCAGGACTACAGGGAAAAAGGCAGGGAAGTAGCACTGGGTGAACTGTTCCTGCAGAGAGCTGGTGTAGACATGATGGACCAAGTGGCCTCATGCTGTGCTGCAACCATTCTACGATTCTATTTAGTAAAGGCAAAGGAAAATCTCAAATATTAGAAGTCTCAGGTTTCTTTCCTCAAAAAACTTTCTCCAACCTTTTTGTTAAATAAATAAACCTTCTGTTAAAACACTAAGCAAAGGAATTTGAGTAGCATGCATAATTTCCTAATACTTGACCGTTAAGTTCAGGTAGACGCAGTGAATCCCTCTCTGTGTCTGCAATGAATTTTAATGATAATAAACTGCAGTGGCAATTCATTTGACTTTACAGCCTTTGTGAGCAGAATTGCCATTTCTTTGTGTTCAGTTTTATCATAGAATTCCTACAGTGCAGAAGAAGGCCACTCGGCCCATCGAGTCCACACCGACCACAATCCCACACAGCACCTAACCTGGAACCCCATGTATTTACCCTGCTAGACCCCTGACACTAAAGGAGCAACTTAGCATGGCCAATCCACCTAACTTGCACATCTTTGGACTGTGAGAGGAAACCGGAGCACCCAGAGGAAACCCATGCAGACATAGAGAGAATGTGCAAACTCCAGTAGTTATGTTGTGATGAACAGAGCATCGTAGCTGTGAGGGACAGCTCGGTGGATAGGATATTGGTATGTAGATAGGCTGGAAAATTGGGCGGGGATCCTGGATTCAGGATTCAATCCTGGACCGGGGAGCGGCGCGGGCTTGGAGGGCCGAAGGGCCTGTTCCTGTGCTGTATTGTTCTTTGTTCTTGTTCTTTGTTCCACAGAGTCACCCGAGGCCAGAATTGAACCTGGGTCCTTGGTGCTGTGAAGCAACTGTGCTACCCACTGTGCCACCATATATATCATGTATCAACAAAATCTTCATCTGCTTTATTTGTTGGGGGAAGGGTGGTGAAGGGTGGCGAGAGGACAAGCATATTGCATAAACAGTGTCTCAGTCCATATCAAGGCAAATAAAGAGTCAGATAAGCTGTCATCACGTTGTCAGAAGTAATAAATTTAATCACTTGAACAAAGGTGTTCCTCTTAAGAAAACATTCATTAGTTCAACAGAAAATGAGAAATTTGGGGCATCCATTCGAAGGAAGCCAAATGTATTAATATACATATAGATATGTCAGGGATGATAATTTGTTGAATTGCGTTGAAACACGAAAAGCAACTTTTCTATCCAATTTTTAGAGCACTCACATTCATACAGTTGTTGGTGTGTACACAGAGTCACACACATTAGAGCTGTTTTACTTCCAATCCTTTCCATTTGCCTGTTGTTTTGCACAATAATGAGTATGAAGACATGGTAATATTGAAAGGTTTATCCTCAGGGGTGATCATTTTGGCCTAAGGCAAACCAACAATTCCTGCTTTAGAATACAGTATTCTAAACCAGCACTGTGAATGCATCTGGGGGTGGCAGGGGGTTTCCAATTAATCCACGCTCACCCGTGGTGGTCCAACGCAGAGTTCTACATTTTGCCAACTTTGGCTTCTGTAGCTCCTGTTTCAGCTGTGCCCTGGAACTGAAATTTTCAGCCATAACCTTTTCCAAAATGTACGGACGCAATCAGTTTTGCATAAATGTTCTTTCTCTGTGTGTGGTGTTTTTCTCCCGTTTGCTGCTGAATTCCTTTTGATTCAGCGGTTCTGAACTTTAACAGAAAGTACCCATTAGAGAGTTAGATCTGTAACAGTATATCCTTCATTAGTGTTAAAACAACACATCACATAATTAAAACACCAGCAACTTGTAAATGTTAGTTAATTAGAATCAATATTCTAAAATATATGTGCTATGTAAAAACGATTACAGTGGAAACACTCCCATGTTTATTAGCATTGCAGACCAGGTACATTCACATCTTGTGCCACAACTTGTCCAACTTAATTATTCTATCTGGCAAATCCCCCACGACTCATTGAGAACATTCTATACACCAAGTGAATGTAACAGTACCACCTATATTCCACTCTATAAAGCAAGAAGTAGGGAGCCAAATGAGCAATAGGTTAATTATTTATAATGTTTCAGTTGCTTTCTGTAACAAATTGTTCTGATCCCAACATGGAGCTTTTGGCACAAAATCAATCACCGAATGAACCTTTTGCAATGGGTTCAATGATAGATCTTATTCCAGGCTCACCAATTGAGAAGAGGCTATTTGTCTCTACTAGCAGTAATTGCAAGTTGTTTCTTCAAGCCCAGATTTTTCCAAGTGCAGTATTTCTGTTAACGATGAGGTGCAGCCCAACAAACATGCAAGATTCCCCAGGAATAAATAAGCTGCTCTTCACAAAGGCATGTCCTGCCGTTCAGAATAAAGTGCAAAATAAAGATCTCCCGCACAAATGCAAGAAAGCAGCTGCGTTCGGGAGCTTTGCACGGAAATAATGAAGCCCTGAGCGCACTTTATGATGGCACACGGCGAAGAGGCTGAAACCATCATAGCCACAGGCTCAACTCTCTCATGTGCAGTCTGTTAAATAAGACAGATTCAGCGGGGACCCTCAGAGCAGAGGAAGATCACGTAATGAGAGGTGACGTCCCAGAGAGCAGCCTTGCTGGAGGGGTTTCAGCAACGCAATCATCTGTTAGACCAGTTCACGGTGCAAAAAGGGGCGTCCATACCGAGGGCACCCTGGTTGACTTGTCAGTCCTGTTGACAAATTCAGGTTTAATACAATCACTCACGGGGAAATTGCGTTCATTTTAAATCGGTGCTCGTTAAATTCTGTAAAAAAAACATTTTTCACATAGAAGGAGAAAAATGAGAGGCGATTTTAGTGGCCGAAATCTGGTGCAGTATAGAAGCCAAATGGATTACAATAGTATCCTTATTGCTCCCATTTTAATTCTGAACAACACTATACCCGAACTTCTCCGTGGTTTCCCTGCTATTTGCATCTGAAGAAGGTGCAGGGATGTAAGTTTTGTGGAAGAACATGTTAAAGGCTTGTGCACTCAAGCTTTCTTAAACAGCATTGGCTGTAGTGCAGGAACAGAGTGCCCCCAGAGAAAGCTGGTACAGCTGATTCCAGAGCTGATGTTTGCAGAGGGGCAGATTGGTCTTCAGGTTTGACTATTGCAATAAAACAAAATGGGGCTTTTGCTTCTGTTTATTGCCAAATACAGTTCATATATTACAGGTAACAGTGGAGGCAATGTTCAATACCATGTCTCACACATACACCTTTCTTACTTGTGATGTTTATTTGATTCGAGGAAGACTAGGTCACTCCTCACCCTTAGCAGCTGTTGAAATTGGGGCCCTCTCCTGGGCCACAACCTCCTACTCCCTTCTGTGGGCTGATTCACTGAACTCCCTCAAGCAAGAATGTGGCCTGTTTCTGTCTGAGGCAAAGGTCACCTTTAAAGCTAAAGTTTATTTATTGTCACAAGTGGGCTTACATTCGCACTGCAATGAAGTTACTGTGAAAGTCCCCTCTTCGCCACACTCTGGCACCTGTTCAGGTACACTGAGGTGGATTTTAGCTTGGCCAATGCACCTAACCAGCATGTCTCTCAGACTGTGGCAGGAAACCGGAACACCTGGAGGAAACCCACACAGGGGGAACATGCAAATTCCACACAGATAGTAACCCAAGCCAGGAATCAAACCCGGGTCCCTGGTGCTGTGAGGCAGATTGTTAACCAATGTCAATGTCCTGTGGCATTTATCAGTGACAAGGTGGTCCCCTGTTTGATCACCTAAGGTGTGGAGGAGGGAGTAGTCAGAGAGGAATTCCCCTACATTTTTATCACAAGGTAAGCTCCTACCCCCTCCCTAAACAAGGTAGCCTCCCCGCAAGACCAGTGTCCCCCGAGAACAGTAACACCCAAACCAGAGCCCCCTGAAACCACCTCTGCCTGAGTACAGATCTCCCAAAAATGACATCCAGAATTCAAAAGGCCAAGGACACCCGAGACTAAAGGTCCTTCTGAGCCGGGGGCACCCTAAGACTGTGTCCCCCGAGCCCAAGGACCAATAAGAAAAGGTTCCCCCCCCCCAATCACGTGAGAATGGGTCCCCTAAAATCAGGCATCTGATACCATCTCCCCAGTACTTGTCTCCCTGCTAACTTCATCAGCTGTTGTGAGTTTCTACATTGCCCTGCACATACTCATTAACTCCAGTCTAACAGGCCGGAATCTTCTATTCCAGCCAGTGGCAGGCGTGGAAGGGAGAGTGATTCCTGCTGTGGGGTAGGGACAGCTGACCTTGCAGGATCTTGCTTGAATCAGCTCATTACATGTGCATCCATGAGGAACTCAGCAAATCTCATGGTGCAGACGGACAGGAAGTTGCCATCTCCACCTCATGGGACCGAAGGTCTCAGCACCATGTTTTAAAGAGCACTTGCACAGCCGTTCTACCCACTGTATCAAGCCAGGAGTTTGGGATTTTGCTAAAACCAAGATGTTGCAGGCTAAACAACGTGTGGCTCCACAGTTCAGCACAGCCTCCCTACAGGTTCTCCTCTAAGCTGTCCAGGAAAGGCGAAAGATGCTGTTTCCCAGGGATGGTGGCAGGATGCTTTACCGTCTGACTACGGCGATCTGGGTCTAGTTTGGACCAGAGGTTAGCATACTTGAGGCCCACGGGAGACTGCCATGAAGTGCAGGAAGAGGATGAATGATCCATTGCACTCCAACAGGGTAAATGGTACCCATTAGGAACAGTGTAAGTATTCGCATGCATGGGCATGTCAGACAGGAGTTTGGGTTGCAGGGCTCAGCAGCAGATAGGATGTGTGCACTGAATGTGTGGCAGCCACTTCATGCTTTAATCCTCCGTCAATTGCAGGACACCCTGTTTGTCAATCACTTACTGGGGAGGGCTCAAGAGCTGCCAGAGGCATGCATACTCCTAAACTGCTTACAGAACCACTGGGGTAACATCCTGTCTGTCTGCAGGACAAAAACACACACACTGGACTATTTTTTAATTTGGAAAGAGGATGATTGGGTTTGTGAAAGAGGGCGGCATGGTGGCACAGTGGTTAGCACTGCTGCCTCACAGCGTCAGAGACCCGGGTTCAACTCTGACCCTGGGTGACTGTCTGTGTGGAGTTTGCATGTTCTCCCCGTGTCTGCGTGGGTTTCCTCTGGATGCTCCTGTTTCCTCCCACACTCCAAAGATGTGCAGGTTAAGTAGATTGGTCATGCTAAATTGCCTCTTAGTGTCAGGGGGACTAGCAGGGTAAATACGTGAGGGTTACAGGTATAGGGCCTGGGTAGGATTCTTGTCAGTGTAGACTCAATGGGCCAAATGGCCTCCCTCTGCACTTTAGGGACCTTATGATTCTACGTGAAACAATAGCTAAGCCAACCAGGAGCTAGGCCAAATGAACTGAGCAACAGCAGACAAAGGGCAGGATGCAAATACTGCAGAGACAGCATGCGCAGGAAAAGAAGGACTGCCCAGCATAGGCAAAGCAGCAATTCCAGCAATCCATGAGTGCCTAACAACCGCAATGGAACAACAGTCACAAAGGCAACAAGGACCATGGGAACGACAGTCTCAGAGACAAGCAATATCACCCAGAGGTACAGTCAATGTCAACACGCACATGGAGCATTAACAGATTGACTAATAAACAGTTGTCAGTGTATGAGAACAGTGGGTATATAGCAGGTAACTTGGGCAACTCACAGTCACACATGAGCATGCATGCAATGCGTCCTTTGTTAACTGGGGAAAGGGAGATCCTTGTATCTTTTTTTATATATGAAATAGGAGATGTTTGGGATTGTTTGGGTTTTGAAAATCCAATCCTGTACAGCCGGACTAACTGGCTTGCCATAGTTATGTGACTGTGTCATGCAGCTGCCTTTGGAGGCAATTCAATAAAGCCTCTCACAGAAACAGACACTGAAGGAGACTGCTGCCCTTATATATGAAACATACACTCAGAGGAGGTGGACCGAGGCTGGAAGTAGCATTCCAGCAATTCGAGTTCTCGTTCCTTTTGAGCAGGAGGCCACAGAGCTAGCCAGGGGAGGAGCAGGACTGTGCCTGAACTGAAGGCAAGATAGGGCTCCCTTAGGAAGCAAATGAATATGTCAGCACTCTACAGCTGTCAGACGCATCCACAGAGTAACACATTGCTCTAATTAAGGAATCTGCCCAGGCATCTACTAAATCTTTCTTTATTGCAGATACCAGCAAGAAAAGAGGAAAGGCTACAGCAAAGACCAGCCACATCTCCATCTCCAACCCCACCTCTGAGGGGGATACCTCTGGGAGCACAGTGTCATGGCATTAACCTGCACCCTCCACCAGTGTGGAGACAGTCACCTCATTGACTGTTCTAGAGTAGGCTCAGGGTTACAATCTGATGATCACATCACTGACATGGGTCCATAGCTGGAAGAGGAAGTGAGAGCCAAAGTCTCTGATGCTCAGAGGAAGGCTGAAAACCAGGCCCATGCTCAGCTCCATGCAGATGATGAGCCTCTGGACTCAGCCATAACAGACCTGATGGAGATGTAGAGACAGGCAAGGAAACATCACAAAGAGATGCCAGAGGCCATGTGCAGACTGGATTGAAAGCTGGAGAAGTCCATTCACATTTTCTCTGCTATAGTGGCTCCAGCATGTGAGCACCTGCCTGCCTCCATGGAAAGAGTGATGGCTGCGTTAGAGACCCAGGCCAGTAGAACACACAGTGGCTGCCGGATATGTGCTCTGATCTGCATTCCATTGCTTTAACCATGAACGCTGTGCAGGAGATTGGGTATGAAGGGCACAGGCCACCTCAAGCTTCCTCCGGATGACTCTTCTCGTCAAGCAGTTAGGAGGATGCCATCAAGCACCCACAGAGAGGAGGAACACCAGCCAGGCACTCCGGGGCCTTCATCCCAGGATGCTCCAAGGGTGTCATGCTGCTTCACCTCCTCTCTGCAAATAACCCCATCAGCTCAAGCAAGTCAGGCCGAGGAGGGTGCGCCTGAGCAGGAGACCCTTATCAGGCCAAGGCTCCCAAGTCCTCAAGCCTTCAAAAGATGCCCATCCAAGTCAACACAGTCCACAGGATTTAGCAGTCAGCAGGCTGTCTCCACCTCAGCTGTGGATGTTGGGGCTCCACCAAGACAGTCATAGAAATGACATCGAAAGAATTGTTGAAGGCACACAATGTACCATCATTCCGTACAGTTTTAATACTTTGAGATATATGTTCACTTCCACAGTTTAATAGTGTCCTGATTCTATCTTCCTGCTAGTTGCTTCAATGGTCACGGTCATTTAAGGGTGTGGAATTATGGCCCCCATCATATGAGAATGAATTCCTACTTCACTCTTGTTGTCAACATAGTGAACTCAAGGCTTCCCTATATGTTTGGAGAAAGCTGTGGTCGACACGTCGTCAGGCCTTCCTTTATGATTTGTCATTTAGAGTTAACAGACAGGTGATGATTGTGAGTAAAGGGGCGATGGGCAAGTTAGCCTTGACTGCAAGAGGGATCGAGTGTAGGATTAAAGAGGTGTGTGTGCAATTGACTGAAGCTTTTGTGAGACCTCACACGGGGATTTGTTTGGTCTGCTCGTCTCCTTCACAAGGGTTGCAGTACGCTCTGCATAAAGCAACAAAAGCCCACCAAATCTCATTGCAGGACAGGGGTCTTAGTCCACGACGTGACAAAGATTAGAATGAGCCTGTGTGCTGGACTTTGCTGAGGATTGTGAGAATATCCATGCAAAGCACAACAACTCTATCAGGTCCCTGCAGTGTCCACAATGATGGATCACTGTCTTGCACTAATACTAAGGCTATCTGGGACTGAGACTTGTAGGAGTCTCTGCTACTGAATAAGCCTGAGTCATTGTTTTTTAATGCCCTGTAGTGTAGGTGAGGCACTCTTGGTGAGTGGATTCCAAAGTAACCTCAAAACGTTTTGCCATGATAAAGATATCAAGAGATAGGTTACTATGTGTCAGTGGCAATTGGCGGAACAGGAAAATGATCTCCCCTGATCAATCACCATGGAGGAGTGATCTCAGGGGGGCTAAATGCTGTTCTCCCACTATTCCTCCCTCTGGACCCATATAACTGGTTCTGTCTGGTTTCCCCCCTTCACCCACTTTGGGAGCTGGTGTGAGGGTGACTTGAGAGCACCCGTGCCAAAGTAAAATTTGATAATGCTTCCAAGTTGCCATGTACACGGAATTTGTGAGGGTGTAGGAAAAATCTCAATTCTACTTGTGGGTGCCGGGGTCATGGGAGAACAGGGTGCTTTGCAGGTTCTAATATGTGCACTTAGTGTCAGGACGCTGTATATCAGCAGAGTGTGGCACATACTAATGATCAAACTACCAGCAGAGCAGATGTCATGTGGTGCAATTTAATTGAGCTGTCATAAATCAAGATACATCAGACAAAATGTCTGTTACCAAAAGGAGCTGGGGCCTTCCAGCCAGCAAAGGATAGAAATAGTAAAGCAAATGTCTTGGCAACTGGAATCGGTTATTATCAAATTGCCAGTGGTCTGTCTGCTGACTGCTACGCTGCATGTAGCTCTATGACTTCCTGGCCCTCGCCATCACTATCACCCTCACCGTCCTCCATGTCTCCCTCAGCCAAGACACCCCCATGTTGTGGCTACAGTGGGAACTGACATCATCAGCCAGGTCTTCTGGGGTATTCCTTGTCTCCAAGGAGCCAGCCTTGCAATCACAGAGGTCCTTCAAAAACTTGTGGCACCTGGGAGTGGGTCAGAATGGAGGTGTTGCGAGAGCTTCCTGGGAATCACTTGTGTGTCGCTGACAGGGAAATGCCGCACAAGTCTCCAGTGGGGCCCTAGTAGGAGCCATTGGCACAGAAGTTTAAGGTGTCAGTGGCCTTGGGTTGCCTGTCAGTTCTTGCAGCCACAGGACATTGTGGAGAAGCTAGCAAATACATTCCGACAACATATTCTCTGGGATTGCCTTTTACTCATTAGTAGAAAACTGTGCCACCTAGAATATAGGCGGTGCTTCTAAAATGTGCTTGTTTTTCCTCAACCGTGGATTCTCATCTACAGTTGTCGACAGGGCCCTCAACAGTGTGCAGTCCATCTCCTGTGCCACGACCCTCACCCCCTCCCCTCCCTCCCAGAACAAGGATAGAGTCCCCCTTGTTCTCACATTTCACCCCACCAGCCTCCGCATGCAAAGCATAATCCTCCGCCATTTTCGCCAACTCCAGCGTGATGCCACCACCAAACACATCTTCCCTTCACCCCCTCAGTCAGCATTCCGCCGAGACCATTCCCTCCGGGATAACCTAATCCACTTCTCCACTATACCCAGCATCTCTCCCGTCACTCATGGCACCTTCCCTGCAATCGCAGAAGGTGTAACACCTGTCCCTTTATCTCTTCCATGCTCACCCTCCAAGGTCCAAAACATTCATTCCAGGTTAAGCAGCGTTTCACTTGCACCTCTTTCAATTTGGTCTATTGCATTCGCTGCTCCCAATGTGGTCGCCTCTATATCAGAGAGACCAAGCGTAGACTAGGTGGTCGCCTTGCTGAGCACCTTCGGTCTGTGCGCAATCAGTACCCTGACCTTCCTATTGCTTGCCATTTTAACACACGATCCTGTTCCCATACCCACATGTCTATCCTTGGCTTGCTGCGATGAAGAAGGGGCTTGGAGCTCCAAAAGCTTGTGTGGCTTTTGCTACCAAATAAACCTGTTGGACTTTAACCTGGTGTTGTTAAACTTCTTGCTGCAATGTTCCAGTGAAGCTCAATGCAAACTGGAGGAACAGCATCTCATCTTCCGGCGAGGCACTTTACAGCCTTCCGGTCTCAACATCAAATTCAACAACTTCAGATGATTTGCTCTACCCCATCTACCCGCTTTGTTTTCATTCTATTTTATTTAATTTTTTACTGTTCTTACCTTTTATTTCTTTATGGTCTTTCTTCATTCTTCTTCTATCCCATTCCCTCCCCCTACTTTATCCCCCTTCCCTTACCTTTTCTCCCTCCAACTTCCCCTTTTCTACCTCTGTCCCATCTTACCCCTCCCCCAACATCTTCATCTGTCACAGTTTACAGCTTCTCTGTTGTTTGGCCATTCACACCCTTTATTCTCTCTATGGACAGCTATTAGCAGTCTTTTCCTCTGGATTCTATGGCTATGACTCATCTTTATTTCCCTCTCTCTGTAGTATAAATATCTCCCACTTTGAAAGCCTTTTACCTTTGACAAAGGGTCATCTGGACTCGAAACAGCAGCACTTTTCTCCCCTTACAGATGCTGCCAGACCTGCTGAGATTTTCCAGTGTTTTCTCTTTTGGTATGATATATCTATGATTGGGCCAATGCTCACCATTACACTGTCTCCTGGGCGCCAACATCCTGACCTTCCTATTTCTCTGGCTGCACAGGCCATTTCTCCTCCTAGCCCTGTACCAATCTGTACTGATCCCTGCTCCTCCTCAACTGGACGAGAGCTAGTAGAATTACAGGGCTGCCTGGAGCCTATCCTCTGGGCCTCAGTGAACCTGCGGATGATTTGCTGTAATCAAGCTATTGAATATTTTCCATTCAGAATTGCTCAATCCCAGAGCCCCCAAGGCAGTTCTACACCCTGTGCCTGGCTTCCATCCAGACCTGGCAGCCCCACCCCACTCCTTCCAGGTGAAGGACATCCTGGAAGAACAGAGATGAATGTTTCTCCGTTCATACATAATTACGCATGGAGACATTGTTCTTTGACCAGGTTGATGACAGCCATGTGCAAGAACCCTTGCTCAATAACTGCATGACATGTGCAGCACGGTAGCACAGTAGTTAGCACTGCTGCTTCACAGCTCCAGGGTCCTGGGTTCGATTCCCGGCTCGGGTCACTGTCTGTGTGGAGTTTGCACATTCTCCTCGCGTCTGCGTGGGTTTCCTCCCACAGTCCAAAGATGTGCGGGTTAGGTTGATTGGCCAGGTTAAAAATTGCCCCTTAGAGTCCTGAGATGCGTAGGTTAGAGGGATTAGCAGATAAATATGTGGGGGTAGGGCCTGGGTGGGATTGTGGTCGGTGCAGACTCGATGAGCCGAATGGCCTCCTTCTGCACTGTAGGGTTTCTATGATTTCTATGATTTCTATGTGAATGTGTACAAAAAGGCTTCTTGACATTGCTATCAGGAAGGTTGACCTTCCTTTACCTCACCCGGAACTAGAAGGATAATTAATTAATATCCCAAAAACAGAATTCCAAAAATTCATCCTGACATCAGAAAATGAATTTTTGGCTTCCCGCCAAATTAAGCCCCCCTGCCCGCCTAGCTTCCCACTGCTGGTGGGAACCCACCTATTGCTGCCTTACACTCATTCCCTTTTCCATCAGCTGGTGTGACAGGAGCTCCCCTTCCCCAAACCCTGCATCAACAGGACCCTCGGTGGTTTACTCTGGATTTATCCCAGTAAGGCTGACTGCTGACTGATTGGAGCTGGGCTCGTACTGTCCTCTTAAACAGCGCTTCTGCCTCGATGAACTCCATTTTGAGATCAAGGAGACGCTGGGTGTGTAGGAGCTGCAGTTTTACCTCCTGAGCTGTCAGGAAAAGTGGGTGGAGGGGGATCATGAAACAGCTTTAACCATACCTGCATTTTTAATGATGCAGGGGAGGCCCAGAATGCATGGATTTTCTCTTCTCTGTGTGGCCTGCACCCAGTCACAACCCCCTGCCCTCATGCATTTATTGTACAATTCTCATATTTAATTCACTTCAAGGCACTAGCTGTACATTTCAGGGGCGCCTTCACCACACATACTTCAAAAGGAAAATCCACACTATGTTCTCTAGGGCAGTTAGGGTTAGGTAATAATTGGCCTTGCCAGCAATGCCCCATATCTCGAGAATGAATTTTTTAAAAGCTCCATGTTCTTGGTCAGCACGGATAGTGGGTCACATGACATCAGTTTTTCACAAGCATCGTTCACTGATTGATTTTAACACCGTACTCTTCACACCAACTTGTTATTGCTGCTCTCCACTGGCATTGTCTCTGATCTCGCCATTGCTACATTTACCACCTCTTGGATCTTTCTTACTGTTACCCACATTCCTTGTCATTTTTCACACCACATGGTAAATGGCAGGGGTTAAATTAAATAACAGCTCCTGATACACAAATGTGGCACTCGGAGCAGGAAGTCAGCGTCTAGCTGTTCATGCGCACTTGATGGACTCCCTTGCTAATTCAACAGGAATTCAGAATGTATTTCGCTCCATCGAGCAGCATATTTAATACCTGCTGGCACATGAACTGACTGAGATAGGCCTCTGGCTAAACCCTGGAGAAGCTCGGTTCAGCTCATCCTGACTCAAGCTGAGTGTGACCTCCATAGGGTTGTAAGCTTTTACCTACCCTGTTTTTATTAATTTCTGTGCTGTGGTCATGCAAGCTGATGTGTCCTGCTGGCTTTTCAAAGCTATTCACCAGCCTCCTGCCTCCTTCAGACTTTTCAACTATTCACATTTCCAGTAAGTCCCCTGATAGTCTTTTTCATTCAGTATTTATTTATTCAATTACTGCATGTTCCAAATTCCTTTTCCACAAAAAGACGTTACTTTAGAACGCTGAGTTCTGTGGAAAAAAACACTTTCCATTTCTGTTAGTACACGTTCAAAAAGATTCTTCCCAAGTGAAAGCTGGGTGGATTTTAGTATTATTTGAAAGAAGTGCAAATAAACATTGAGGAGTTTGGACATGTATGCAGGCATATGATAAGACTGGAAAGGTCCAGTTTCTAGCAGAATGTGGTTTCAAACCTGTTTCCAAGTTGCCTGGCACCATTCTCCCACAATTAGGTGTCAGCCATGACTCAGTGATAGCACTCCTGTCTCAGATTCAGGTAACTGTGGGTGAAAATCCCCAAATCTCGGCTAACGCTGCAGTCTAGCACTAAAGGAGCACCGCAATGCTGGGAGTGCTGTGTATTGGATGGGGCATTAAACCAAGGCCCTACCTGCTCTCTGAGGTGAATGTGAAGGATCCCATGGATCTAAAAATAGATGATCTGGTCATTTATCACATTGCTGTTCGTGGGACTTGGTTCTATGCGCATAGGCTGCCGCACTTCCCGATTACAGCACTGGCTGCACTACAAAAGCTATGTCATTGGCTGTAAAGTGCTTTGGAATGCCACACAGCTGTAAAAACCACGAACACACAACACATGCCCCTTACCCAACCCCGTGGCCTCCATACTCCTTATGCTCCCCACATCCTTTATAGCCTCCATGCCAACCTATGTCCCCTATGTACCACCATGCCTTTACCTCTCCATGCCATATCACTGAGTATCCTTTGACAGTTCTGGCAGTTCTTTGACAACTTGACAGTTCCTTGAAATTCATTGGCAGCTTGACGGTCCCAATAGGATAATGCACTTTTTACACACATTTGTGTTTGCTTTTAAAAGTCCCAAAGGGTGTCTGACATCCCCCAGAAGTGTCCTGGGACCATATCCAAAGGATACCTTACCTCTCCAGTAGGGTACCCTGGGTTTCCAAATGAATCCCACCAAGTTCAGACTTCTGCTTCCCTGGTCTAATCTTCACACTTTGAGTTTCCCACTCCTGGCCTACCAAAATTCAGCTTCAGTAGTGGTAGCTGGTGATTAAAAGGGCCAGCTACCTCTGCAAATCATGCATGCGTAAAGCCCGAATTGACCTCACTCTGCCCTGCAAAGATGGAACATCTTTGTGGCAATGGGACTTAGGATATCCTGCCATTCCTGGGATTTTTGCCACAGAGACTATCCACCAAAAAATCTGGGCCAATGCTCTTGAATCATTCTTGGATGTTGGTAGAGCCAGCACTTACCACCCATCCCTAATTGTCCTTAACAAAATGATGGTGATCATCTTAGAATCATGGACTCCCTACAGTGCAGAAGGAAGCCATTCAGCCCACTGAGCCTACAACAACAACAACAATCCCACCCAGGCCCTATCCTCGTAACCCCACATATTTATCTTGCTAATCTCCCTCACACTAAGAGTCAATTTAACACGGCACATCTTTGGACAGTGGGGGGGAAATGGAGCACCCGGAGGAAACCCACGCAGACACGGGGAGAATATGCAAACTCCACACAGCCAGTCATCCATGGCCGGAATTGAACCCAGTCCCTGGCGCTGTGAGGCAGCAGTGCTAACCACTGTGCCACCATGCCACTCATCTTCTTGAACTGCTGCAGTCCATGTGGTGAAGGAATCAGATGAACACCCAATAATGCAAGTCAGCAACACAATATGCGGAAAATACCGCCTCCATTTGTGCCATTATCCCATATGTTGAATGGCCCGTTAGTTTTCACTTGCAATACTCCTTTTGGGGCACATGCACATATAATTGTACATTACGCTTGGTGGCCACAGTACTCAGATATCCGAAGGCTTGGTTTTGGATATGGGAAAATTAAAGAAATCTGTGTAGTGGTATAATTACACTCCATTTATTGGCTGTATACGCAAACAGAAACTGGTGTCAGATTAACATGTGCAGTCTTACTGTAGCTTAACATGGACCCCATTCATTGTTTCATATATTTTAATCAAAGGTAATATTTCAAGTCCAGTTCCCTCCCACCGTCCAAAGATGTGCCGTGTTAAATTGACCCTTCGTGTCAGTGGGATTAACAAGGTAAATAGGGCCTGGGTGGGATTGTTGTTGTTGTTTTAGGCTCAGTGGGCCGAATGGCCTCCTTCTGCACTGAAAGGATTCCATGATTCTAAGATGATGCACTATCATTTTGTTAAGGACAATCATCTCAACTAATAATCTACCAAAAGGTGTACAAAATATCCTGGTAAACATTGCTAATTTCTCAGGTCAACATGACAGAGTTCAAACAACCTTAATGTGATGAGTTTATTCCACTTGCCCTGAGGCTGAAGATAACCTACACCAGAAACAAGATTAAAGAGTCAGAAAATGCTCCAGGATCAGCCGCCAGTGATGGTGCCTTTCTTCAAAATCTTCGTTAAGAACAGGGAGGTTCTCTCCAGTGTGCTGGCCAGCATTTGTCCTTCAAACACCATCACCAGAACCTGGTCATTATCTCACTGTCCTTCGTGGGAACTTGCTGCATACAAATTGGCTGTCATGTTTCCTATATTACAACAGTGGCTGCACTTCAAGCAAAGTTCATTGGTTATGAACCACTTTTGGACATCTTATAATGATGAAGGGAAAAAAAAAGCACAGATTGCATTCAGAAATATTGGACTTTAAATAAAACTTGAGATTTCTTTAATGGACACACAAGCTACTAGCTGAATTGCTGCAGGATGATTCTTGAAGAGACAGTGGAATCCCAGACAAGATACTTCTAAAAGCATCTCCAGTAGAGACACTGGGGCATAGTGGCCATCTTAGGGTCATAGTGTCATAGAGGTTTACAGCATGGAAACAGGCCCTTCAGCCCAACTTATCCATGCTGCCCAGTATTTACCATTGAGCTAGTCCCAATTACCTGTATTTGGCCCAAATCCCTCTATAACAGTCTTACCCATGTAACTGTCTAAATGCTTTTAAAAGACATAATTGTACCCACCTCTACAACTACCTCTGGCAGCTCGTTCCAGACACTCACCACCCTCTGTCTGAAACAAATGCTCCTCTGAACCGTTTTGTATCTCTCCTCTCTCACCTTAAACCTATCCCCTCCTGACTTCAGGAAAAGATGTTGACTATCTACCTTATCAATGCTCCTCATTATTTTATAGAACTCTATAAGATCACCCCTTAGCCTCCTATGCTCCAGGGAAAAAAGTCGCAGTCTATCCAGCCTCTCCTTATAACTCAAGCCATCAAGTCCCAGTAGCATCCTAGTAAATCTTTTCTACACTCTTTCTAGTTTAATAATATCCTTTCTATAATAGGGTGACCAGAACTGTACACAGTATCCCAAGTGTAGCCTTACCAATGTCTTGTACAACTTCAACAAGATGTCCCAACTCTTGTTGGATTCAATTTTGAACTGAATTCTCCCTTTTAATCTGTATGCATGTGTTTTATCATTTTCTTGCCTTTAGTAATTAATAAACTCTATCTTTAACTCAAGGAAGTCTTATTAAATTGGCTCCTTTTATAATTATTGGATCTGGGAGAAAGGTATCGGCGAAAAGGGATCCTTTTGTGGTTAAATCTTGTTGTGATCGATTGAGGGGTTTGAATAAAGACAGGGAGGCAGTTCATTGCTCCTCATCCAGGGTTGTAACATTTTGGGGCATTTCCCAGCCTGACAAATTGAGGATCTCACCTCATGGGGGGGGGTGGGTCATAACAGTCTTCATGTCGTGAAAGGCTTGATGTAAATGCAAGTCTTTCCTGTTTTCCTTACATGGCTGGATCAAGGCAGTGGAACTTAACAGACACAAGTAAAGTTGTGCTTCTTTCATGCCAATTCGTTCAGGATTGACTCAGAGTATAAGACAAGAAGAGTGAACATTTCAAAATGGCTGCCAATGTCTCTCCAGGTACACCTTGGAAAGAAATGTTACAAACATAAGGTGACAACACATGAATGTGTTGAGCTCTCTCTGTTTTGTCAGCATACCCAATCTCCTCTTCGGCACAGCTGCCAACCTGCAGGAATCCTTTGCATGTGGCAGCAGGTTTTGGGCACAAAACCTTCCACGGGGAATAATTGAGCAGCTGAGAGGAAAAATTGTACGCATCACACAAGAACTTATTTTACAAACATTCTAGATCTTGAAAATTATTATGCCACCTGAACACTGCTTTAAGATAATGACTCAATAGCCAAACAATTTTATGCCATTATCTGCAGGCCATCTGGGTTACAGCGCCGAAAAGCATTTAATCAGGATTGAAAGCCTGGGGGAATATCGTGCTTAACAAAACAACTAGTGTAAAGCACCTTGAAGGCAACAGAATATTAAATTTCTGAAACCAGGTCGAGTTCAGTGCATGAAATAATAATACGTAAGTGTCTGGTTGCATTCACAGCTATTTTCTGGCCTCTTTTGTTTACCTTACACAGATTAATAAAGCATTCTTCCCCACAGAATATTGCAGGTAAAATGGTTTACAATAGCTAGACCAAATATAGCAGAAGTCAATCTCTCTCTTCTCATACTTGCAGTAATTATACGTATTGTAGCCAGGATACCCAGTCACTCCACGAGATGATCTTGTATCTGAGTGCAGGGTAAATTTATAGTGGCGATGGTGAAGTGGGTTATAACTCTAGCCCCACATCCAGACTACCTTAGATCAGGAGAACTCGCTTAACAATCACCCTCACCTGAGTTCAAGGCAGCTACTTCACTCAAACACTTAGGCTGGAATTTTACCAGCACGCCTGCCTGAGGCTTGTAAGATCTTGCCCGAGGCTAACAGAGAATGCTGTTCTGCGAGCCTCGCCCATCCCGATTTCGGGGCATGTGTGCCGGTAAAATCAGGGCTTTAATCTGGGTCTGAGAAAGTGAGCCACGTCTCCCCCAAGAAAGGCGACTATTAAGAGATGTTTCCCAGATTGCCTGTTAAATCGTTTGTTGGCCCAGTTATAACTACCCGACATTATAAGGATCTGGGGGTTTCACTTCAAATATTGTATCTTCCCATTTTCAGAAAATACAAGCAAGGTAGGTTCTTATACAACATTCAGAAGACTACAAGAGATTTTATACTTTACCAACTTATATGTTTAACACAGAACTATTTAATACACAACACACTTTATAATGGATAAGTACATTGAAACACCAATGACTGTAGTTCTAATACAGAATCCAATAAAATATTAAAATATACAATGCCACAACTAATATCAATTTAAGAATACCCATCAATATTCAAAGTAACGTTACACTAAAATCCCTGAGTGAATCAATTGTAATGTCTTACCTGAATCCCTGAATGAATCAGTTATTGGGCAGTTGGATACAAAAGCTGTTGCTTGATGATATCCAACACCCAACAACTGGAGAAACATTAAGGGGTTCGCCCTTCTTTCTGAATATTTCTGAACATTCTCCACTTTGATTTTTCAGGGTGGCACAGTGGTTAGCACTGCTGCCTCACAGCGCCAGGGACCAGGGTTCAATTCCGGCCTTGGTTCACTGTCTGGGTGGAGTTTACACATTCTCTCTGTGCCTGCGTGGGTTTCCTCCAGGTGCTCCGGTTTCCTCCCACAGTCCAAAGATGTGTGGGTTAGGTTGATTGGTCATGATAAATTGACCCTAGTGTCAGGGGGATTAGCAGGGTAAATATGTGGGGTTATGGGGATAGGGCCTGGGTGGGATTGTGGTTAGTACAGATTCGATGGGCCAAATGGCCTCCTACTGTACTTTAGGGATTCTATGATTTCTGAAGATGCTGGGACAGTTATATCTTTCTAAATGGTGTTACCACTTTGATTAACTCTTCCCCTTAGATGTGTCCTTATTATTCTCTATTATTTCATTGTTAAAGTTGTTTTATTATTCACACTGTGAGCCAAATATATGGTCATAGCACTCTAAACTAAAAAAGAAAACGCTGGAAAATCTCAGCAGGTCTGGCAGCATCTGTAAGGAGAGAAAAGAGCTGACGTTTCGAGTCCAGACGACCCTTTGTCAAAGCACTCTAAACTATGCCCTTGATAACTTTTCTGTGAACCTCCAATTGTTCCTATTTCTATAGAAATGATTTTAGACCTTTTACAGAAGAAAAGATTTTTTAAAGTCTGTTTTTCTAATTTGCTCAGGTAAGATCCTTAGAATAAAAGCAAATGACTTTTGCTTTTATTCTAAGGCATTTAGAATGCCTAAGAACCTGAAACAAGAACAGAAAATGCTGGAAAATCTCAGCAGGTCTAATAGCTTCTGTGGAGAGATAATAGGGCTAATGTTTTAAGTCTGGATGACCCTTCTTCAAATCCTAAGAATGTCTTTTGAAAATGACTTTAAAGAGCTTAGTGTGAAGAGAAGTTTAAAGGCCCTTGTTTTACTTTCGCATAGAATCATAGAATTCCTTCAGTGCAGAAGGAGGCCACTCAGCCCATCGAGGCTGCACTGACAACAATCCCACCAGGCCCTATCCCCGTAACCCCATGTATTTACCCTGCAAAACCCCTGACACTAAGGGAAATTTAGCATGGCCAGCCCACCTAACCTGCACATCTTTGAACAAAGAACAACAAAGAACAAAGAACAATACAGCACAGGAACAGGCCCTTCGGCCCTCCAAGCCCGCGCCGCTCCCCGGTCCAGGATTGAATCCTGAATCCAGGATCCCCGCCCAATTTTCCAGCCTATCTACATACCAATATCCTATCCACCGAGCTGTCCCTCACAGCTACGATGCTTTGTTCATCACAACCTATTAACTCACCCCCACCCCCCCATTCCAGACCATGTGATCTCCAGGGAGAGGCGAAAACCCAGAGTGAAAACCCCAGGGCCAATATGGGGAAAAAAAATCTGGGAAATTCCTCGCCGACCCCCTGAGGCGATCGAAACGAGTCCAGGAGATCACACTGGCCCTGATCGGAAAATGCTTCCCAACCCTAGTCATTTCCACTTCCATGAACACCATATGAATTCCCTGCCCCCGAGACAGGTTCCCAACTATCCGCAGTCTCACTCTGTACTGGCACCAGCAAGATGATCATAGAATGAAGCCTTGAAACGAGAAACAAGGAACAATTAGCCCGCGCCGCTCCCTGGTCCAAACTAGACCACTCTTTTGTATCCCTCCATTCCCACTCCATTCATATAGCTGTCTAGATAAGTCTTAAACGTTCCCAGTGTGTCCGCCTCCACCACCTTGCCCGGCAACACATTCCAGGCCCCCACGACCCTCTGTGTAAAATATGTCCTTCTGATATCTGTGTTAAACCTCCCCCCCTTCACCTTGAACCTATGACCCCTCGTGAACGTCACCACCGACCCGGGGAAAAGCTTCCCACCGTTCACCCTATCTATGCCTTTCATAATTTTATACACCTCTATTAAGTCTCCCCTCATCCTCCGTCTTTCCAAGGAGAACAACCCAGTTTCCCCAATCTCTCCTCATAACCAAGCCCCTCCATACCAGGCAACATCCTGGTAAACCTCCTCTGTACTCTCTCTAAAGCCTCCACGTCCTTCTGGTAGTGTGGCGACCAGAACTGGACACAGTATTCCAAATGCGGCCGAACCAACGTTCTATACATCTGCAACATCAAACCCCAACTCTTATACTCTATGCCCCGTCCTATAAAGGCAAGCATGCCATATGCCTTCTTCACCACCTTCTCCACCTGTGACGTCACCTTCAAAGATCTGTGGACTTGCACACCCAGGTCCCTCTGCGTCTCTACACCCTTTATGGTTCTTCCATTTATCGTGTAGCTCCTCCCTACATTATTCCCACCAAAATGCATCACTTCGCATTTATCAGGATTGAACTCCATCTGCCATTTCCTTGCCCAAATTTCCAGCCTATCTATATCCTTCTGTAGCCTCTGACAATGTTCCTCACTATCTGCAAGTCCTGCCAGTTTTGTGTTGTCCGCAAACTCACTGATCACCCCAGTTACTCCTTCTTCCAGATCATTTATATAAATCACAAACAGCAGAGGTCCCAATACAGAGCCCTGCGGTACACCACTAGTCACAGGCCTCCAGCCGGAAAAAGACCCTTCCACTACCACCCTCTGTCTTCTATGACCAAGCCAGTTCTCCACCCATCTAGCCACCTCCCCCTTTATCCCATGAGATCCAACCTTTTTCACTAGCCTACCATGAGGGACTTTGTCAAACGCTTTACTAAAGTCCATATAGACAACATCCACGGCCCTTCCTTCGTCAACCATTTTGGTCACTTCTTCAAAAAACACCACCAGGTTAGTGAGGCATGACCTCCCTCTCACAAAACCATGCTGACTATCGTTAATGAGTTTATTCCTTTCTAAATGCGCATACATCCTATCTCTAAGAATCTTCTCCAACAACTTCCCCACCACGGACGTCAAGCTCACCGGCCTATAATTACCCGGGTTATCCTTCCTACCCTTCTTAAATAACGGGACCACATTGGCTATCCTCCAATCCTCTGAGACCTCACCTGTGTCCAGTGACGAGACAAAGATTTGCGTCAGAGGCCCAACGATTTCACCTCTCGTCTCCCTGAGCAGCCTTGGATAGATTCCATCAGGCCCTGGGGATTTGTCAGTCTTTATATTCTCTAACAAACCTAACACTTCCTCCTTTGTAATGGAGATTTTCTCCAACGGTTCAACACTCCCCTCAGAGACACTCCCAGTCAACACATCCCTCTCCTTTGTGAATACCGACGCAAAGTATTCATTTAGGATCTCCCCTACTTCTTTGGGCTCCAAGCATAAGTCCCCACTTTTGTCCCTGAGAGGTCCGATTTTTTCCCTAACAACCCTTTTGTTCCTAACGTATGAATAAAATGCCTTGGGATTCTCCTTAATCCTGTCTGCCAAGAACATTTCGTGACCCCTTTTTGCTCTTCTAATTCCCCGTTTGAGTACTTTCCTACTTTCATTGTACTCCTCCAGAGCTCCCTCCATTTTTAGCTGCTTGGACCTAACATACGCCTCTCTTTTCTTTTTGACCAGTCCCTCAATTTCCCTGGTTATCCACGGTTCTCTAATCCTACCCTTCCTATCCTTCTTTTTTACAGGCACATGCTTGTCCTGTAGCCCTAACAACCGTTCCTTAAAAGACTGCCACATACCAGATGTGGATTTACCCTCAAACAGCCTCTCCCAATCAAGAGCTGCCAATTTCTGCCTGATCCCAATAAAGTTAGCCTTCCCCCAATCCAACACCTTACCCTTGGGACACCACTCATCCTTTTCCATCACTATCCTAAAGCTAACAGAATTGTGGTCACTATTTGCCACATGTTCCCCAACCAAAACTTTGAAGACCTGACCGGGCTCATTCCCCAGTACCAGGTCCAGTATAGCCCCCTCTCTAGTCGGGCTGTCTACATATTGTTCCAACGAACCCTCCTGTACACATTTTACAAATTCCTCCCCATCCAGAGTCCCTGCCCTCAGCGATTTCCAGTCTATACCAGGGAAATTGAAGTCTCCCACTACAACAACCCTATATTTCCTGCACCTATCCAGTATCTCCTGACATATCCATTCTTCCACTTCCCTTGGGCTGTTGGGGGGCCCCCAACATAGTGACTGCGCCTTTCCTGTTTCTAAGCTCCACCTAGAGTGACTCGTTACACGACTCCTCTGAATTGTCCTCCCTCTGCACCGCTGTAATATGCTCTCCAACTAATACCGCTACTCCCCCACCTCTTTTGGCCCCTCCTCTGTCTCGCCTAAAACACTTGTACCCTGGAATATTCAGCTGCCAATCCTGTCCCTCTTTCAACCAAGTCTCTGTCACCGCAACCACATCCAAATTCCTCGTGCGCATTAAGGCCCCACTGTGGGAGGAAACCAGAGCACTCGGAGGAAGCCCACGCAGACACGCGGAGAATGTGCAAACTCCACACAGCCAATCACCTGAGGCCAGAATCGACCCTGGGTCCTTGTGAGGGCACTGTTGATGTCTGTTTAACACCTATTGAAATTAAAGCTGCCAGCAAGTGCTGCCCATGTATATGCATATTTGGAGACCAGGCTGGAATTTTCCAGCTATTCACTCTCCACCAGGCTGCAAGCGAGGATGGAAAATTTGGCACTCAGCCAAATCTCCGTTCGCTGCAGCAGGACCAGAGAATCCCGCCAGCGTGAACGGCCGGAAAATTCTATCCCGGTTTTCAGAAAGGCCTGAACAAAGGAATTGCTTTTGTTAACTTATCCTGTGCCCATGACTCGGTGTGCATATAGGTATGCTATATTGAAACTCTTCCAAATTTTCTTCTGTGTGATCACACAAAAACACAAATGGGGAACAGGAATAGGCCATTCAGGCCCTCAAGCCTGCTCTGCCATTTGATAAGATCATGGCCTCAAATCCACCTACCTGCACCACCCCCCCCCCCATGCCCCCCACCCACCATAACCCCTAACTCCCGTGCTGATCAAAAATCTATATAACCCAGCCTTGAATGTATTTAATGACCCAGCCTCTACGGTTCTTAGTGGAAGAGAATTCCGCATACTAATGACCCTCTGGGGAAAAGAAAAATCTCCTCATCTCAGTTTTGAATGCGAGACCCTTGGTTTAAAACCATGTCCCCTAGTTCTAGACTCCCACACAAGGGGAGACATCTTCTCAGAATCCACCTTGTGAAGTCCCCTCAAGATTTTATGTTTCAATAAGTTCATCGCTCATTCTTCTGAACTCCAATGGGTATAGGGCTAACCTGCTCAATCTTTCCTCATGAGATAATCCTCTCACCCCATGAATCAGTCAAGTGAACCTTCTCTGAACTTCATCTAATACAACTATATCCTTTCTTAAGCAAGGAAACCAAAACTATACACAGTACTCCAGACGTGGTATCACCAAGGCCCTGTGCTGCTGTATTTTAATACTTAATTTTTCCTGTAATACATGCCTACATTCACCTTCAAATGCCTTCTAAATTTGTTGTACTTACATACTAACTTTGTTTGATTCATGTACCAGAACACCAAGATCTCTCTGTACCATATATCATTGTAGACTCTTTCAATTTAAGTAACATTATGCTTTTCTATTATTCTTGACCAAATGGACAAGTTCACATCAGTGCAGTGATTGTTGCCACAGAACCCCCACAGGAGCTTGTCAGTTTTAGTTCCTTGATTTTCTCACGCTTTGGGAGACTCCATTGCTGTCTACTTGGGACTTTTTTTTTACTGAAAGCACTGCTTTCTATGTGCTCTTTTCTTTAAAAGAAACTGTGCAGCAACTCTGTTTCTTTTTTAACTTAATTTAATTTTTTAAACCTAAAGCCACAGCTCTTCCTTTGCAGGGTTATTTACTCATTTTTTTCTCCATACGTTTCTAATCTTTTGACTGTACCAGCCAATTCAGGTTGTTCTGCATCTGTCGCTCAGCCTCTCCAATGCACTGAGCCTCACTGACTGCCTTGCCTCTTAGTCTATAATGTACATTTCTGCATTTGAGTGAGTACTTTTTTTTCAGACTTCAATTAAAACAGGATATTCACGTGTCAGGCCAGAGGCAGTGTCATGATAATCCCATCCTCATCATCAGATGCACTTTCATAGATTTCATTAGAAACACAAAATGATTTATTAATAAGAAGAACTATATAGCAGTATAGCAGCCACACGGCTGCCCAAGCTGCCCACTACTTGTCTCCTGCCTAAGAGAGGACTCCAGCCCCTGGGTGATTACATTCTCTGAGTCCCAGTTGGTGACTCTGAGTCTGTTGTGTTACCCTTAAAGGGACAATCACCACATGCAGACCAAAGGTTTGGTCCAAGGTATAGGTTTGAAGGAGAGGCAGAATAGCAGAGGAGTTAGGGAGTTTCAAAGTTTAGGGACTAGGAAGCTGCGCACAGTCTTCATTGGTAGAGTGGTGAAAATCGAGAATGTGCAAGAGGGCATAATTGGAGAAGCACAGAGTTCTTGGAGGGTTGTAAGACTGGAGGAAATTA
The DNA here is from genome assembly GCF_964213995.1 of Mustelus asterias. Classification (NCBI taxonomy): domain Eukaryota; kingdom Metazoa; phylum Chordata; class Chondrichthyes; order Carcharhiniformes; family Triakidae; genus Mustelus; species Mustelus asterias. The sequence goes on from NC_135809.1 coordinate 49,636,280, forward strand.
CAAAGGTAAGTGAGGATATGTGAGGACCAAGCCATTTAGATACAAGTGGATTTTCTTTCCCAGTTGTGTTCCCACATTGGAACAGCTTTGAGAAGAATCTCTTCCATTTTTGAGTTTATCCGCTGGTATTAATTGCTATTATATTTAAAAATGATTCATAACTGAAGAGCCATCGTTGAACTGAAATGTGGTTAACGCTGTTTCTCTTCACAGATGCCACCTAACCTGCTGAGTAATTCCAGTATTTTCTGTTTTTGTTGTTAATAACTGATTACCCTCTTCAATTTTCTAGGAAGGAGCCGATCAGTGCAAGTACTACATACATTTTTAAAAAATCTCTGCACATGAATGTACAAAGTACAATTAAATAATGTTGTTGTCCAGAACAGGAACTCGAACCACATTAAAGTCATCATTATCATCCTTCATTTTGATTACTTTATGGTAATTTACTGTACTTTAATAGTTCCTTTTAACTTCAAAACAAACTCTATGTACTTCTGTTGTGTACAGTGTACTCGACAATGAACAACTAACATCTGACCTATACTGACAAATGAATATTGTTCAAGGTTAGATGACAAACTAGTCACTTCTGAGTAGGTGGTTACTGATGGTGATGAATAATAACAATGTATCACCCTGAAGATGAAAGAAGTGCGTTCTTCTGATGATTCAGCCAATGTGTTAAAACACTATGCCAGGAGAAAATCCATTTTTTAAAAAATGTTTTTGGGTCTACATTAAATTAGACAAGATATTTAAAATAATTCAATTTACAGCTTTCAAAACCTTCGGCGTGATAGTAATTGTGGCGTACAGTCAAAGAAGTGAAACCTTTCCTTATACATGAAGGGACATAATTAATGATCTGCAAATGGACTATATAATTACAAACGGAAAAGTACCAGACTTTCCTCATAATTCAACACCTAACAAATTTTCAACATTAGAGATGCAGTCAAAAAGTGGCAGATGTCAACATTAGCATTATATTAGAGGTGACAACACTGATATATTTAATTATTAATACCTCAGGAACTAAACTGAGTGGTATATTTCAAGTAGGTTATATCTCAAACTAAAATTGTTCATCATTACTTCTTGGTTATATTGGGCAGCTGTCCATCAATTTCCTGAAATCAAGGACATTGGTCTTCACCTATGACAATGGCAGCACCTGAAATATTAATGCTATGTGCACATTCACAGAATCATACAATCCCAACATTGCAGAAGGAGGCCATTCTGCCCATCTAGCCTGCACTGATTCTCTGACAGAGCATCTTACTCAGGCCCTATCCAAGTATCATAGAATCATAGAATCACTAGAGTGCAGAAGGAGGCCATTCAGCCCATCGAGCCTGCATTGATTCTCTGACAGAGCATCCGACTCAGGCCCTATCCAAGTATCATAGAATCATAGAATCTCTACAGTGCAGAAGGAGGCCATTCAGCCCATTGAGTCTGCACCGACCACAATCCCACCCAGGCCCTATTCCTGTAACCCCACATATTTACTCTGCTAATCCCCTGACTGACACTAGGGTCAAGTTAGCATGGCCAATCCATCTAACCCGCACACCTTTAGACTGTGGGAGGAAACCAGAGCACCTGAAGGAAATCCACACAGACACGGGGAAAACAGACAAACTCCAAACAGTCAACCAGGGCTGGAATTGAACCCGGGTCCCTGGTGCTGTGAGGCAGCAGTGTTAATCACTGTGCCACCACATTACTGAACTTTATAACATGAAGGGTTCTCACCTATTCAGGTAATTAATAAATAAAATACAAAGAATTTGAGTGACTCAGTTAAGAAGTTTTACAAAAACAGTTATTCAAAATTTGACCCAAAACAGTCTCAGAGCTGGATGCCTTGGGCTGGATCTTAAATGATGGGGTTGGGCAGGCTACTGCCTCCCACCTTCAACAAGGAGGTGTATTCCACATCAAGAATGCTGCAGGGGAAGGGCTTGCTAATTAGGCTCAGGGTCAGATATCCACCCCTCAGCAAACAGGAAGTGTCACCCTCAGGGGCTGCCAGTGAAACAGATTGGACAGCAGCTGCAGCAGTCCCAGCACTGCTGGGGCTCAGCAGTGGATGCGCTCAGGACATCAAAGAGGCCCTGGGATGAAAATCATGATGGCCAGAGACAGGAAAGTCTTGAGCTTTTAGGGCACTGGAGGCATTGAAGGGTCCAGGGATGGGGGAGAGGGAGGGGGAGCTCTATGTTTCAGAGGGCAGGTGATGAGGAATGAAGGGGGAGGGGGAGCTCTATGTTTCAGAGGGCAGGTGATGAGGAATGAAGGGGGAGAGTGACATCTAGGGCGGGTGCACCAGATGCCCCCTCAAATGATGTGAGTCAGTGGGCTTGTATCCCCTTCCTTCCTGCCCTTTCATAGAAGCACTTTAAAAAATGACCTTTGCACTTTGGCCTGTCTGCCAAGTTTTATGGCAGTGAAGGCAATTTGAGGCCCATAATTGCCAATTAATTGGATAGTTAAGGGCCTCAATTGGCCGAAAGATGGGTGGCCTAATAGATGACTTAACCATGCCTGTATTATGGGGAACAGGTTGCGGCTGAATGGGCATGCAATGGGCTGGGCACCCACCTGGTGACAACATGCCATAAAATCTATTCCCCAATTGATCTTTGTGCAATTGTTGCAAGCTTAGCTTTCACTGCCTTTTAAAATCAAAATTTGGACAAAAATAAACTTGGATAATGCAGCAAAATAAGAATCAGGGGACGGGATTTTATGGCCTTGCTCATCCCGAAAGCGTAAAATCCCACCCAAGGTCAACGGACCTTTCCATGCTCAGCCCCTTCTCCTCTCCGATTCCCATGGCAGGCAGGCCGGTAAAATTCTGGCCATAAAGTCTAACGATAATCCAACTCAAGGTACAGTGGAAGACACTCCCTTCTTTAAAAAAATTAAAATGATGAGATATTAGTATACCAAGCATTTTATTACCTTTCCCAAGATCATCACTGAGCAATATATTTTTATTTTTACTTATGATTAAGCATTGTTTGAATTTTTTCACTCTTTATCCCCTTCACTCCTCAAATTTGAACTAGTTCATTACTGAGAACGATCTCTGATCTTCCATTTCTAACTGCCTAGCAGTGTTTGCATTTTCCTTTAAGTGTTGTGTTCCCCCCCGATATCTAATTTCAGGGGATGTGGGTACTAACAATGTGTGCAACATTTTTTTTCTTTCATAAAGTGGAGCAAATCCCTGGAGGAATTACCAGCAAATTCCACTCAAATTCAAAAAGAAAAACAGTATCATGACGTATTCTGCCTGCAGAAAATCTGTTGAGGGAGCTCAGGAAAAAGAACAAAGCAATTAAGCAGGATCACATGCACTGCAAGTGATAGAAATTGTACAAGCATCATGGTATGAATTTAATATTGATGCACCAATTCCAGGGGCCCAAAACTGGTGCAACAGTAACCAATTTAGAAATATTAAGGCCTGCATCCAATCATTTCCAGACTGAAATGAGGTTTCTTTGCTCCTTTTGGACCTGGATCCTGTTATAATGACCATGAAGGGCACAGGGGGAATCATCAATAGATCTCCCCGTGGGCTTCATGAAGTACAAACTCCCTTATTGAGCCCTGCCCAAAGGAAATGAGCAGCAGGGGTTAAAACCCATTGCTTCAACCCAGACCGGTATCCTGTAGGTCCCCAAGTATTGACTTGCATGCTGTAAGCCGTGGGTGGGGCTCTTTCTTTGGTTATCAATAAAGTCTTTTGGTGATGGAAGACTGGCCTAGGCTGAATTATTACAGACCCCTACATTTATTTGCTGGATTTGACCGCTAGCTGCCAACACCCTGATTTAATTCACACCACCTCTCTTGACCCCTCTTTGACCTCTTATTTGTTACCACTGCTTATCTGGACTATTGGACAAGCAGAAATTTCCCTATTGATGGGAAATCCAAGGCCATTGTTTCAGGTCCCTGCTACTAACCCCCTTTCCATGTCCAGGGACTCCATTCATCTCCCTGACCACTATCTGAAGTTGAAGAAGACTGCTTGGAACCATTGCATCCTGTTTGACCTTAATCTGACCTTCCAACTCCCATATCCTCTCCATCAATAATATCACCTCTTTCCACCGCCTATCTCTATCTGCCTCGACCTATCTGCTGCTGAAACCCCCATGCCTTGCTGCCTCTAGACAGGACAATTCCCAAGCTATTCTGGTCGGCTTCCCAACCTTCACCCTCCAAAAACTCGAACTCATCCAAAACTCTCCAAAAGTAACTCACTTTTAAAATCCTTGTTTCATCTCTTTCAATAGTTCCACCCCTCCCCATCTCTCCAACCTCCTCCAGCCCGACAACTCTTCAAGCTGTCTGTGTTCCTTCAATTGTGTCCTCTGCAACATCTCCAATTTTCATTGCTCTGTCTATTGGCAGTTGTGCCTTCTACTGCTTAAGCCCTAAGCTCTAGAATCCCCTTAACTCTGCACCCGTCTACCTTTGTCTCCTTAAGATGTTCTTGAAAATATATCTCTTTGACCAAGCTTGTTGTGATTGTTCCTTGGTGAAAACATGGTGATAGTACTCATCTCAATACTTTGTGTCTGCTTGCTCATCCATCATATCATTTGGCCAGGGTCTTTGCCTGCCTCTTGCTCTATACAAGCCCCAACTTCTGGTTGTGCCTCATGAATAACCTTCTCACTAGATGTAATTTCTCAAGCTAATCATCCTCATCATCTATCTTTCCTGGCACCTATCCAAGGATGATCCTGTTGCTCTTGAGCTTCAGTATATTTCTATAACACGAATAACTCCAACATCCCCAGTAGCAATTCAGAATTCAGGGTCCAATCTGTACATAACAATAAGTAATACTTGAACATTTCTTCTACTTTTTAATCACCGTAAGAAGTCTCACAACACCAGGTTAAAGTCCAACAGGTTTATTTGGAATCACAAGCTTTCGGAGCACAGCTCCTTCATCAGGTGAGTGGAGTGGTAGGTTTTACGAACGCAGCACATATAGGCGAAGACACAATTGCAAGATAATGTTTGGAACATCATTGCTAATCACCAGCTTGAGTTACATTTTGTTTAAAGTTTAAGTTTATTTATTAGTGTCAAAAGTAGGCTTACATTAACACTGCAATGAAGTGCCTGTGAAAATCCCCTAGTCACCACACTCCGGCGCCTGTTCGGGTACACAGAGGGAGAATTTAGCATGGCCAATGCACCTAACCAGCACGTCTTTTGGACTGTGGGGGGAAACCAGAGCACCCGGAGGAAACCCACGCAGACATGGGGAGAACGCGCAGACTCCACACAGACAGTGACCCAAGCCGGAATCGAACCCGGGTCCCTGGCACTGTGAGGCAGCAATGTTAACCGCTGTGCCACCATGCTACTCTACATAAATGAACATAAATGTCTCCATGATATTAAATATCTCTTCTGCAATGCCTATTCTCTGGTTAAATTTTTTTATTTTGAGCATATGAAGTTGCTAAACTCACTAAGTAAATAAAATCTGCTTACCCCATTTTCATCAATTGGTGCAATGGTTAATTTTTGGAGACTTTTTTTGTATTTGTGCTTCCCATCAATTTAACCTAGATCTTTTTAAAAAAACATTCTTCCAAGTGTTTTGTTTAGCTTCTCATGTATCTCTGACTGTATGTCCAATCAGGTACGGTAGCATTGGCATACTTTATCAATTTCGATGACTATTTTGGTGCCGCTTCCTGCTCTCGTTCAGAACTCGAAAAATTCATCAACTTCGCTTCCAGTTTCCACCCCTCCATCGCCTTCACCTGGTCCATCTCAGACACTTCTCTTCCCTTCCTTGATCTTTCTGTCTCCATTTCCAGCAATAGACTATCTACCAATATCCATTACAAACCCACTGACTCCCACAGCTATCTGGACTACAGCTCTTCACATCCTGCATCCTGTAAGGACTCCATCCATTTCTCTCAGCTCCTTCGCCTCCGTCACATTTGTTCCGATGATGCCACCTTCCAAAGTGGTGCTTCTAACATGTGCTCCTTTTTTCCTCAACCATGGATTCCCATCCACAGTTGTCAAAAGGGCCCTCAACAGCGTGCGGTCCATCTCCCGTGCCACGACCCTCACTCCCTCCCCTCCTTCCCAGAACAAGGATAGAGTGCCCTTTGTTCTCACATTTCACCCCACCATAATCCTCCACCATTTTCGCCAACTCCAACGTGATACCACCACCAAACACATCTTCCCTTCATTCCCTCTGTCAGCATTCCACAGAAACCATTCCCTCCGGGATCACCTAGTCCACTCCTCCTCAATACCGAACATCTCTCCCGTCACTCATGGCACCTTCCCATGCAATCGCAGAAGGTGTAACACCTGTCCCTTTACCTCTTCCATGCTCATCGTCCAAGGTCCAAAACATTCATTCCAGGTTAAGCAGTGTTTCACTTGCACCTCTTTCAATTTGGTCTATTGCATTCGCTGCTCCCAATGTGGTCTCTTCTATATCAGAGAGACCAAGCATAGACTGGGTGATCAGTTTGCTGAGCACCTTCGGCCTGTGTGTAATCAGGACCCTGACCTTCCTGTTGCTTGCCATTTTAACACACGATCCTGTTCCCATGCCCACATGTCTGTCCTCAGCTTGCTGCAATGTTCCAGTGAAGCTCAACGCAAACTGGAGGAACAACATCTCATCTTCCAGCTCGGCATTTCACAGCCTTCCGGTCTCAACATCGAATTCAACAACTTCAGATGATTTGCTCTACCCCACCTCCACCCCTCTGTTTTCATTCTATTTTATTTAATTTTTTACTGTTCTCTACCTTTTATTTCTTTATTGTATTTCTTCATTTTTCTCCCCTCCCCACTCTTTCCCCCTACTTTAAGCCTATTCCCTTACCTTTTCTCCCCCTTCGCTTCCCCTTTTCTAAATCTTACATCTGTCCCATCCATTTCCTCCCCCCCACCTCCCCCCACCCCCCCACCTCCACCCCAACATCTTCATTTTAGCTTCTCTGCCGTTTGGCCATTCACACCCTTTATTCTCTCTGTGAACAGCTATTAACTGGTTTCCCTGGTTTCTGTAGCTATGACTCATCTTTCATTCCCTCACCCTGCAGTATAAGTATCTCCCACTTTCTATGCCTTTTAGCTTGGACAAAGGGTTGTCAGGACTCGGAATGTCAGCTCTTTTCTCTCCTTACAGATGCTGTCAGACCTGCTGAGATTTTCCAGTATTTTCTCTTTTGGTTATCAATTTCTTATTGGTCATAGACACAATTTCTAAGTCATTCAAAGCAATAAATAAGAGAGATTGGATGATATTAAATCTCATTGTCTTATAGTTTTTCCTTCTTCCATCCGTTTTATGAGGTCATTATAATTTCTCAATGATGCTTGTTGATCATAAAGTCCTTTCTTTCCAATCATTTGGAAGACATCCCTGATGCGCGTTATCACACACGAGGCTTGAGATGCTCAGGAAATAAAGGCTTTTATTTGCTGTTACAACGAAGCTACTAATTGTCTACACGATCCCAGACTGAGGGGTCCCAGACAGAGCAGTGACCTTTATACCTCTCCCAGGAGGCGGAGCCCGACTGGGATGTACCACAATAACTATAATACAGGTGTAACAGCCCAACCCTAACCCCAACAGCAACAAGTAGAACAACCCATCCCTAACCCCAACAGCAACATATATACATACTTGTCGTCCTGGCCAGACCCTGGCTCAGTACTATCTAGTGGGAACCAACGATGGTTCACCACATTCACCCCTCCTTTGAAGACAAAGGCCGGCGGGGTACAAAAAAACAGAATAATCTGTCATCAGTCTATAAGTTCAGACGGTCAGGGGGACTGCACCGTCGTTGTGACCTCCTCAATACCGGCGATGACACCGGAGTAGGCACTCGCGGTGGCGTTCTCCCCAAGGCGATGTCCAACTGTTCCTCCACAGTCTCACGGGCCGGTTGACCCCGAGGTGATGGTAATCCGTTGAGTTCCAACACGCCCTGAAGTGGCGACCATCCTCTGGACTCAGGCAAGCTGTACACGGGAGTAAAAGGGTTAAGTAATGGTCCCGATGCTGCCCGCGCCGTGTCCGGAGGGGAAACAATAGTTGGGGGGTTTCTAACAGGGGGTATGGGAGCGACAGGGGTTGCTACGTCCCCTGCTGGTGCCAGGTCTTGGATCGAGACCGTGTCCTCTCGCTCGTCAGGGTATGCCACATAGGCATACTGAGGGTTGGCGTGGAGGAGATGGACCTGTTCGACCAACGGGTCGGACTTGCGGGCCCTTACATGTCGCCACAGGAGGACAGGTCCTGAGTACGTCAACCAAGACGGTAATGAGGTCCCAGAGGAAGACTTCCGAGGGAATGAAAACATCCTCTCATGGGGAGTAGCGTTGGTTGCCGTACACAGGAGTGAGCGTATGGAATGGAGCGCATCAGGGAGCACCTCTTGCTAACGGGAGACTGGAAGGCTTTTTGACTTCAACGCCAGTAAGACAGCCTTCCAGACTGTAGCATTCTCACGTTCCACCTGTCCATTACCCCTAGGGTTGTAGCTCGTGGTTCTACTAGAGGCAATCCCGTATGAGAGCAGGTATTGCCTCAAGTCATTGCTCATGAACGACGAGCCCCTGTCGCTGTGAATGTAGCTGGGGTACCCGAACAGGGTGAAAAGATCACGGAATGCCTTGATAACCGTGGCAGCGGATGTATCAGAGCAGGGAATAACAAAAGGGAATCTCGAGTACTCACCAATGATGTTGAGGAAGTACACATTCCGATCTGTTGAGGGAAGGGGGCCCTTAAAGTCGACACTCGGTCTTTCGAAGGGACGAGTGGCCTTGACTAATTGTGCCCGGTCAGGTCGGTAAAAGTGCGGTTTGCATTCCGCGCATACCCGACAACTTCTCGTTATGGACCTGACATCCTCCACCGAGTAGGGCAGATTGTGGGCTTTTACAAAGTGGTAGAGCCGAGTGACCCCAGGATGGCATAGGTCATTATGGAGAGCCTGCAAACGGTCCTCCTGTATACTGGCGCATGTTCCACGCGAGAGGGCATCCGAGGGCTCGTTGAGTTTCCCTGGACGATACATGATGTCATAATTATAGGTGGAGAGTTCAATTCTCCACCGCAAGATCTTGTCGTTCTTGATCTTGCCCCTCAGCGTGTTATTAAACATGAACGCCACGGACCGCTGGTCCGTGATCAGGGTGAACCGTTTTCCCGCCAAGTAATGGCGCCAATGCCTGACAGCCTCCACAATGGCCTGGGCCTCCTTTTCCACTGCTGAATGTCGAATTTCGGGGCCTTGGAGGGTGCGGGAAAAAAAGGCGACGGGCCTGCCCGCCTGGTTAAGTGTGACGGCCAGGACGAAATCAGATGCATCGTTCTCCACCTGAAAGGGGATGGACTCATCAACAGCGTGCATCGTAGCTTTTGCGATGTCGGCTTTTAGTCTATCAAAGGCCAATCGAGCCTCTGGTGTTAGTGGAAAAGAAGTGGACTTGATGAGCGGACGGGCTTTGTCCGCATAATTGGGAACCCACTGTGCATAATAAGAGAAGAAGCCTAAGCATCTTCTCAGTGCTTTTGCACTAGTGGGCAGGGGAAGTTCAAAGAGGGGACGCATACGGTCTGGATCAGGGCCAATGACCCCGTTTTCCACCACGTATCCGAGGATGGCTAAACGGCGCGTACGAAACACACACTTCTCCCTGTTGTAGGTCAGGTTCAGGCGAGATGCAGTGCGTAGGAAATTCAGGAGATTTTTGTCGTGGTCCTGCTGGTCATGGCCGCAGATGGTGACATTATCCAGGTACGGGAAGGTAGCCCGCAGCCCGTTCTGGTCCACCATTCGGTCCATAGCACGCTGGAAGTCCGAGACCCCATTGGTGACACCAAAGGGAACCCTGAGAAAGTGATACAAGCGACCATCCGCCTCAAAAGCCGTGTATTGTCGGTCCTCTGGGCGAATAGGGAGTTGGTGGTAGGCAGACTTGAGGTCTATGGTGGAGAACCCCCGGTACTGCACAATCGGATTGACCATATCAGATATGCACGGAACGGGATACGCATCCAGCTGCGTGTATCTATTAATGGTCTGACTATAGTCAATGACCATCCGGGGTTTGTTCCCACTCTTGACCACCACGACCTGCGCTCTCCACGGACTAGCGCTAGGTTGTATGATCCTTTCCTTGAGGAGCCGCTGAACTTCAGATCGAATGAAGATCCGATCCTCAGCGCTGTAACGCCTACTCTTAGTCGCAATGGGCTTGCAGCCTGGCACAAGATTCTGGAACAGGGAGGGTGTGGTAATCTTCAGCGTCGAGAGGCTACAGGCCTGTAGGGTTACACTCTTCAAGTGGACCATGAAGTTTAGTCCGAGAAGTATTGGCGCGCAAAGGTGCGGCAACACCAGGAGCTTGAAGCGCTTGTAAACCGTGCCTTGCACCGTTAAAGTTACCACGCAACTCCCTAGCACGGTGACAGACCGGGACCTTGATGCCATAGAAATTGTCTGTTTGACAGGTTGGATCTGGAGTCCACACCGCTTCACAGCGTCTGGGTGGATAAAACTCTCAGTGCTCCCGCTGTCAAACAGACAATAAATCAGTGGTTGTTTACCTGAATATCCATCAAAGACTTGTCGAGTCTATGAGGCTTGGCCTGGTCCAGGATGATCGCGCCACCGTTGGTTCATGAGCGCCACTGCAGGCAGCTGAGATTGACGAGGATGACCCCTGCTGGTCGTTCGCGGTCAGTTCCGACCAACATGGCCGCTCCCATAAGTCGCACGTGGGTGATGGCGCCAAACTCAGCGATCCCTGGTGGTCACGCATGTCTGACTCCGTCGACCGTAATGGCGTCGTCCTGGCCTCGCACGTGGGCAAAACCCTCGACGATGCCGACGACGAAGAACCGAGCTCCGAGGAATCACAGGCCGCACTGCTGTTCCTAGAAGCAGGTTTAGATCGGCATACTTTCGAATAGTGCCCCTTCTTACCGCAGGCGGAGCACAACACAGCTTTAGCGGGACACCGTTGCCGAGTATGCTTCGCTCCCCCACAGAAGTAACACCGCGGGCCGCCCGGAGCTGCTGCCATTGTCAGGCCCGAGTGAGGGCACGCCATCACGCAGGTTTTCGAACCCGAGGGACGAGGAGGGATCAGCGACTGCTCCTGCCACGTTGTCTCCACGTGGTCTTCAGGATACAAGACTAGGCTTTTGGAGGCCGTCTCCAACATATCCGCTAGTTCTATTGCCTTAGTGAGGTCAAGATTACCTTTCTCCAGTAGTCTGAGTCGGATGTAAGATGATCCGATTCCCGCCACAAACGCATCTCAAGCGAGGTCGTTCATATTCTGATCTGCCGACACTGCTTTGCAGTTACAGCCCCTGGCTAGCTGTAGGAGCTCGTTCGCGTATTCTTCCATCGTTTCGCCGGACTGCCGTCGTCGAGTGGCTAAGAGGTATTGAGCATGCATTTCGTTTGGCGGTTAAATGTAACGCTTCTTAAGAAGCTCGAGGGCCTTTGTGTAGTCGGTGGCCGCACGGATCGCGAGGTACACGGTGTCGCTTACCCTCGCATGGAGGACCTGGAGTCTGTCATCGTCTGTGGTGACCGCTGCGGAGGCTGCCAGGTAGTCCTCAAAACATTTCAACCAGTGGTCGAAGGTGTTAGAGGCGCCCGCCGCACGTGGATCCAGTGTAAGACGTTCAGGTTTCAATATCTGCTCCATACTCTCTGTATCGTTTTTTTTTTCTCGACGAAAGTTTACTTAACAGCAAATAAAATTGATGCGCGTTATCACACACGAGGCTTGAGATGCTCAGGAAATAAAGGCTTTTATTTGCTGTTACAACGAAGCTACTAATTGTCTACACGATCCCAGACTGAGGGGTCCCAGACAGAGCAGTGACCTTTATACCTCTCCCAGGAGGCGGAGCCCGACTGGGATGTACCACAATAACTATAATACAAGGTGTAACAGCCCAACCCTAACCCCAACAGCAACAAGTAGAACAACCCATCCCTAACCCCAACAGCAACATATATACATACTTGTAGTCCTGGCCAGACCCTGGCTCAGTACTATCTAGTGGGAACCAATGATGGTTCACCACAATCCCTTAATGTTTTGTTGATTTACCTTGCAAATCTATGAATCATTACTATTTATCTCAATTTCTAATGCTTGTTCAGTGGTATTAAAAGGCTGCAATTTGGTTTCAAAGATTTCTTAAAATAATCAAGAAATTGGACTTCTGGCATTGCAACCATGGAGGATATTATTATTAAAGCACAAATATAGTTTGTCTCTTCTGCTGATTAATGTAAAATGCAGGATTAAGAAGGATACAGTGTGAAATCAGAGCACTTTCCAAAGGTCAGTACTGTTCATTGTCTCCATCTCTCCCCAATCAAATAACAAACATATTATCAATGCCACATTACATGCTATAAATTATTGTTGAAGCCTGCTTTGAAGGCTCGTCTATCCATTGAGTTCTGCTCTAGATCAGATTCTAACTCAAGTCTCATGTATGGGTCTCATGAGCCACTTACTTGGAAAGACTACTTTAGAGTCAGAGCCGGAGCAATACAGCATGGAAAGAGGCCCTTCGGCCCAACCAGGGTGACCATGGTGCCCTCCCAGCTAGACCCAATTGCCTGCGTTTGGCCCATATCCCTCTAATCCTTTCCGATCCATGTACTTATCCTAATGCTTTTTATATATTGCCACTGTACCTGCCTCAGTCACTTTCCCTGGCAGCTCATTCCATATACGCACCACCCTCTGCATGAAGAAGTTGCCCCTCCAGTCTCTTTTAAATCTTTCCCCTCTCACCTTAAACCAATGCCCCCTAGTTTTCAATTCCCCTACCCTCTTCCCCGAGATGGACTGCAACTAAAGTTAAAGAATCCCACTTACCCATATAATGGAGAGGTGAGGTACCACTCATACCAATCAGATGCAGGTATCCCCATGCAATGCCAATCCAGCATTCAATGCCAATGCCAGATCTGTCTGGAATGGGACCCAACCCTAACCATTCTGACACCAAGGCAAGGTGATGACCACTGAGCCAGTGATCACTCTGTCCAGGCACTGTTGGGTATCAATCTAGTAATTTCAGACCAGAATCTAATTTCTGTTCAGCAGGACAAGCTTGAATCCTTCATCTCTGACTCCAAAACAGGAATGCTACCACTGCGCCAAAGGCTCATTCTAATTTCAGGGTAACAAGGTCTTAAAGGATTGTGATTTGAATCTGCTTGAATGAAACACTAATTTGTAAAAAAAGGATTTGAAGACAAGTAAGGAGGCGTTTGTTGTTCTATTATTCTTGGCATGAAGATCAGGAGGATATATTGAGGATTTGTGCACTCTTTAATGGACCGACCATTCTGAACTCATGGGAGAACAGTTCCATGCAGGAGCAGTGGAGTGAAAATCTTCTCCATCGTCTTTCTAAAGCAGTCAGAAAATAATTGCAGGAAAAGGTCTGGGGTCATGGAGTTTTTTATTTCTCTTTATGCTGCTTTGCTCTCCTCTTCTCAAAGCATTGACCCACTGTGGGGGTATGGTTAAATAAGAGGCAGTCACCCTCTGGTACCCAGACAGCCACTGTTTATGTCTCAGCCGTTGATATTTGCTGGTAATTTGAATAGAATGGAGCATAAGAGAGAGAGAAAGTGTACATGTGTGTGTGCATAACCACAAATCAAAATAGACAGACAATAGAGACTAGGGATGAAGTCTTTCTGCTCTAGAAATGTTCAGTTTTTCATAGGATGAATTTATTGAGCCTTGGAGAAGGATTTGTTAAAACCATCCCATTGTCTAACTTGATCGAATTTTATGATGCCCAGAATAGAAACTGGTAGGTCCTGTCCCAAAATAAATATGAAATTTTAAGAGCAAATCAGAATTCTTGTAAAGTTTGGACCCTATTTAATTGTCCTTCCCCCTTTCCCATCAACTCTTGCCAAGCAAGGCCTGTCTATTACTGTACATGTTTGTTTGTGTCTTTGACGGTGTTCTGACATTTGATTGCTCCTCAAAGTAAAACTTATTTATCAATAATATGGTTTGGACCTGGTTTGAACAAATCAGTGTTGGAAAGTGATTCTTCTGCTCTGTGTAGGAATCCATGCCTTTGACAGTGGAATTGGGTGGAAGGGGGTGTTAGGGGATGAACAGTTTATATTCCATTCAGAGTCCACTGTCAACTCCCTACTTTAAGCTAGGATTTCTAATACAAGAACCTATAAAGATGGTCATTTCCTTTGAATTCCTTAGAAAGCTGGTGCCAAATGCCTCCTCTTCTGGGAGACCTCTGCTTTGACCGAAGAAAGATAACAGCTAAAGCTCTTACAAAGGAAAATCCTTTAAACAATAAGCTAGTTTTGTTCTTCCCCTTGAATTGTGCAGTCTAATATTGCTGCAACAGTAATCCCATTGGGAACCAAGTTGCAGACTTGCTTTACTTGTGCAAGCTTTTAGCCAATGTTCAGTTTAAAATAGTGCGGGTGTATCTGCTGCTGTCATAGATTGGGGTACAATTAAGCTCTGACCCATTTACCTTGGAGTCAACCTTACGACGAAGGAATGACTCTGACTGACATAAATACTTGATGCAGACCTCCTGCTGGCGAATCAGCACTCGCATTGTGCTCTTGAACAAGTCATTCAATACTTTGCCGTGGATGAAGTGGAGCGGAACAGGCTCTTACTGAAACCCCAGAGGGATTCACATTCAGACTTGATCATTCCGATGCAGAACTCAACACTATCTATGAAGCTGTCGCTACAAAAAGTGTATAGTAACTTATGAAATACTGAGGTAGATTCATTGGATTGATCTGGACACAAATTCTGATGTGCCTCATATATATTTAGCAGCAAAACAAAAATTGAAACAGGCTTAAATTCCCCCTTTGCTTTTTAATGTGCTATCCACTTTTTAACAGAAGGTGTAATCAGGCAGCAACTGTGCCTCCTGCTTATCACATTGGCAGTGTAGTTTACAGGTTACTTAAAAGCAGAACATGCTTGATGGAAGGGCATTGGCCTGAAATGTTAACTCTATTTCTCTTGTCACAGGTGCTTCCTGACCTGCTGAGTATTTCCAGAATTGTGTGTTTTTATTCCTGAGTTCCAGGACCCAAAATTATTTTGCTGTTGCCTCTTGGTTACTTATTGGCCTTGATTTTAAATAGGTTCTGGGTATCGTACACACAGGGCCGAAAGAGTGCAGGGAGTCAGGGGAAGAAGAGGCCCAACATAGAATCATAGAATCCCTACAGCACAGAAGGAAGCCATTCGGCCCATTGAGCCTGCACCGACAACAATCTCACCCTATACCCGTAACCCCACATATTTACCATGCTAATGCTCCTGAAACTAAGCATGGCCAATCCACCTATCCCGCACATCTTTGGACTTCCAGCATGATTGTCATATATTTAATCGGAGTCACACCTAAACCTGGTCAGATCCATTGCCTGGTTATCAGGTTGGGGTGGGAACTCCATTACAGGAAGCCATAACCAGGAAATGGTCAGTTAAAGGACGGAGGTTGGCCGGGGGTGGTGGGGGGGGGGGGGGGGGGGGGGAGGAGGTGGGGGCAGGTGCGGGGGGGGGGAGGAGGTGGGGGGGTGGGGTGGGTTGCAACAATACCCTGAAAACAAATGAGTGCTTGCCCTCATTTTAACCAGTCCACCCTCTTTGTTTCTACCAGGCCAGATTGGCAGAGGTTAAAATCGGGTCAGTTTGCCCAATCTGTGCTGACCTAACTAAGACTCACTAAAATGTAAGTCTGTGTGCTGTAGTTTGCCTTGAAGGGGAGGCTTGAATTAGAAAAGGGAACATCAGTCAGGGTTCTTGATGCTGTTTGCTATCCCAAGGCTCATAAAGAAGTATGCATGTGGATGACAGGTGAGGAACAGATTGGCGGATGGCCTTGAGCTCACTTCTCAGTTGTAAAGATTTCTGACACTCACTATTAAGGCTGGCACACATAGAGTGGCCTATTTTTATGGGCCGGCCAAGAGAAGCTGAGGCCCATAGAACCATAACCCCAGAAAACTCGCAACGTTTTCAGTATGAATGAGTAAAAAAATGGTGGGGATGAAAATATTTTCTGGTGTCTCCATTTGAATGTTTAATGTAAGTAATGGAAGCTCAAATCCAAAACATTTTGTTATCACTGTTCAAAACTGAATTGTGTAGTTAATTGGAATAGTCTTTGTGTAATCATGACAAAGGAGCCTCTGGTCTGTTGTAGGACCTATCCTATGTACAAAAAGCATCAGAGCAATTCATAAAGGGACAGTGTTTCCAGCAAAAGGGAATTTGTAGCTTTTGTGTTCGTTTCTTGATGCATAATGCAATAATATAAAAGATTCATGAGAATGGTTCCAGGGATGAGGAACGTCAAGTTATTCGAAAGATTGGAAGAGTTGGGACTGATCACCTTGGAATTGTGAAGGTTATACAGAGATTTGATAGGGGTATTCAAAACCATGAAGGGCCTGGACAGAGTGGATCGGGGGATAATGTCCCCATTGCTGGAAGGATCGAGAACCACAGTGTACAGATTTATGATAGAACCAATGACAACCTTCACACAGCGGGTGTTTGGGATCTGGAATGCACTGCCCAAGAGTGTGAAACAGGTAGGTTTGATGGAAGTGATTAAAATGGAATTGGGTTATTACTAAAAAAGGGAATATTTGCAAGGCTATGGGGAAAAGGCAAGAGGGTGACAGTAGGTGAATTGCACCTTCAGAGGGCCAGCACAGTCACAACAGGCCAAGTATTCTCCTGTAACCATTCTATGATTCTATGTTAAAACCTACCATTGCAGCTAACAGACATAACAGGTGTGATTTAGTAAAATGAATTTCTGGCACTCTGTGCAGCACAGAGGCCGTCAGGGGATTTATGCCGGTGCGGGGTGGGGGGCCGGGGGGTGGGGGGGGGGGGGGGGGGGGCGGGTGGGGGGGGGGCGGTGGTGGGGGCTGAGGGGGCTGCTGCACAAGCGCTGACATGTCTATAAGGTTCATGGTGGGAGATATAGGAGGGATGTCCGAGGTAGGTTCTTTACTCAGAGAGTGGTTGGGCTGTGGAATGGACTGCCTGCTGCGATAGTGGAGTCGGACACTTTAGGAACTTTCAAGAGGTTATTGGATAGGCACATGGAGCACACCAGAATGATAGGGAGTGGGATAGCTTGATCTTGGTTTCGGACAAAGATCGGCACAACATTGAGGGCCGAAGGGCCTGTACTGTTCTATGTTCTATGTTCTATGTGTCTCCCCCCACTGACATCACCGGCCTCCTGATCGCCGGCCCCAGACCCCGCCTCCCCCGATGGCCAGCCTCCTGATGGCCAGACCTGGCTTCCAATCACCGGCTCCACATCAGCCCCCACCTCCCAATGCAGAGCTCCCCCCATTCCCTCCCATTCTACCTCCCCCCAGCCCACTGGTCTGGCTCCACCCCCATCTGGCCTCACCCCTTCAGGTCCCACACCCTTTGCACTGCCCGGACACTGACAGTGTGCCAGACTGACAGTGCCAGTGTGTCCAGTGGGCAGTGCCAGACTGGCTGAGCCACGGTATCAGGCTGGCAGTGCCAGGCTGGCATTGCCCAAGGGGCACGCCCCCCCACCCCCCCGATTGTTCAGGAGACCTCAATGGTCTCTGGTCCCACCAGCGAGGCCATCACACCTGGTCCCCATTGCTGGGGCCATACATGATCCCTGCTGGTGTGGACCTCCACTGGTAAGGTCAGAGCCCGGACAATTGTGTCCCGGGCTCGCTAAATAGAGGTAAATGCTGATTCCATTTGAAAATCAGCCTTGCGCTGTTCTCCGGCTCGAGGCTGATTACGATAGAAAAACTTGGCCCAGGAAGATCGCAAATGGCAGGATGCTGGTCGTGATGCCCGTTTTTGGCCTCCCGTTGACATTTCCCGGCTCACTGTGCTGTTCGTGTAGCTCAACATCACTGTGACAAGATCAAACAGGACTTTGTGATACCTCACCCTTCCCAAACAAAAAAAGGTTTGCTAATTTGTTAAGCAGTCCCCGATTAAAATTCATGACCCTTTAAAATGCATGATCAGAATGCTGCTCAAGAATGTATATGGTGAATGTCAAATTATCTTCCAGGGTCCCAAAGAGTAAAATCAGTTGGTTTCCGCTATATTTAAAGATGTCAGCTGGGACGTCCTACATTGGAGCATCCGACTGACACTCAGGGTGGAATTTTACCAGCACGTCCGCCCGAGGTTCGTACGATCCCACCCGAGGCCAACATTTCTTTGAGCCTCGCCCATCCCTGGAATCGGGGCAGGCGTTCCGGTAAAATTCCAGCCTCACTGTCTATGATAAAGAACTGAATTTGTGGGCTCAGCCATGATGGAAGTGATTTGGCCTGAAAATTATGGATGGCCTTCCCACCAGGCCCATCCTTCGCAACACCGGGAAAAGGTAGAACCTCAATAGGAAGTGACACTTGGTGCTGGCGTAACAAGGACCTATGCACAGTTTGATGCAGCCGCACACAAAGGTGGCCATCAAAATGGGGGCAGCGTGGGGTACACTTTTGCCTTCCTTATCTAGAGGTTTGTCCAGACGCAATCCATCTTGGACCTGCCAATGACTTTTTGAAGATGGCTCGGGTGATTGCCGCAGCGCAGGATCGGGGGTATGGGCCAGACCTGCACTACGTACACCAAACCTGAGAGTACCTCACACCTGGTGACCAGTTTTTTTCCTGAAATGGAGAGGGAGCGTTGTTCCCACTTGCCCAGTTTCTGCTTTACCTTAGTAATAAACTCCTCCCAGTTTTTAGCACATGCCCCAGCCGCTCCGAACCATATCCCCTGCACCTTCAGGTAATCTGACCTGACAGTGAAGGGGACAAAGGCTCAGTCAGCCCAGTTCCCAAAGAACCTGGTCTCACTCTTGCCACAGTTTACCTTGACTCCCGAGGCCAGTTTGAACTAGTCTCAAGACGTTCAGGAGACTGTGCACCAATGACAGATCTGAACAGAAGAAGGTGATGTCTTCCATGTACAGGAAGGCTTTGACCTGAATGCCTTCGCTGTCTGGGATCATCACTTCTCTTATGCCCAGATCCTTCCTGATTGTTTCGGCCAAAGGTTCTATACAACATACAAACAGGACAGAGGAGATTGAAACTGCACTACTGATGTTTGTGTAGAGCAGTTGGCTCCAATTGCAAATTCTCTCCCCAAACCCCATTTTGGAGAGCACATCCATCATGTAGGTGTGCGACATTCTGTCAAAGGCCTTTTCCTGGTCCAGGCTGATGAGGCAGGTGTCCACTCTCCTGTCCTGCACATAGGGAATCGTATCCCTAGATAGCACGAGACTCTCAGAGATCTTCCTGCCAGGGACAGTACAGGTCTGGTCAGGGTGGATCAATAACTCCGGAGCAGATTTGACCCATTTGGTGATGACCTTGGCTAGAATTTTATAATCAACAATCAAAAGTGAAATGGGTCACCAATTTCTAATTACCTCCCTTTCCCCCTCCCAGTTGTAGATGAGAGTAATGATGCCTTTCCTCATGGACTCTGACATGCTGCCATCCAGAAACATACTCTCGTATACCTCCAGCAGGCTGGGCTGATCCAGTCCCATAGAGCTGAATATAACTCTGTGGGTAAACTGTTGCTCCCAGGGTTTTATTCTTTTCAAAGGACTTGACAGCCTTTGTCAGCGCATCCAGAGAGATAGGGGTTTGTGTAGGCTCTCCCGCCTGCAGTCATCTAAGACCTCCGTGATAGACATCAGGAAGGACTGGGAGACCATGCTGTCTGTTGGCTTCAGTTCATCCAGTCCAGCACAGAAGGATTTGCAGATCCTCAGAATGTCAGACTGCGATGACTTTATTGAGCCACCTTCTTCCTTCAGGTTGCTGATCACAGAGCTCTCTCTGTGGACCTTTGGGAAGATGAAACACGAGCATATTTCGTCCTGCTCCGTGAAGTGGACTCTGGATCAGAAGATGACCTTGGAGGCCTCTGAGTCAAAGCGTCTCTGTGCCACCGCACGCTGCCCTCAAAATGGTTGTGGGGGTCGGGGGGGGGGGGGGAGGAGAGAAGAGACGGTTGTGCACCTTCTTGTGCAATGTGCCTTTGCAAAGAAGGTCTGGAGAGAGACACGGTGATATTTGTTGAGGTTCATCCCAAGCAGCTCCAGAGTGACGCAGGACTCTGTGCTCTATGGATTCTTCCCTGGAACGTATACCGAGACAAACAGCAACTGCAATGGAGGATCACCAACTCTAAGAAAGAAGCTCTTTGGTCTGCCCGAAACTTGTTGGTCTACCAATGCAAGGAGTTGTCCTCGTTCTGCACTGTAGGGATTGTATGATTCTATAAGTGTTGCAGACTGGCACATTCCAAGATCCAGGACTATGTGCTGAGAGATGCACTAAAGCTTGGGCCAACTGCTGCCAAGGCACAATGGAGAAAGGCAACTGTGTAAGGCCTTTCACAGTAAGAAGTTTAACAACACCAGGTTAAAGTCCAACAGGTTTATTTGGTAGCAAAAGCCACACAAGCTTTCGAGGCTCTAAGCCCCTTCTTCAGGTGAGTGGGAATTCTGTTCACAAACAGAACTTATAAAGACACAGACTCAATTTACATGAATAATGGTTGGAATGCGAATACTTACAACTAATCCAGTCTTTAAGAAACAAAACAATGGGAGTGGAGAGAGCATCAAGACAGGCTAAAAAGATGTGTATTGTCTCCAGACAAGACAGCCAGTGAAACTCTGCAGGTCCACGCAACTGTGGGAGTTACAAATAGTGTGACATAAACCCAATATCCCGGTTGAGGCCGTCCTTGTGTGTGCGGAACTTGGCTATCAGTTTTGTTTCTTAAACTTCTTACTGTGTTTACCCCAGTCCAACGCCGGCATCTCCACATCAAGGCCTTTCAGCCAATGTAGTTCAAGGGGTTGGTAACTGGCTAAAACTCCTTGCGCTGTGTGTATAATTCTCGCGCTGTGTAACTTTATTGAAGCCTGATGAACGAAGAGCTTGACAAAGCTCTGATGAAGGATTATCTAGATTCAAAGCATTGCCTCTATTCTCTCCCCACAGATGCCATCAGACCTGCTGAAATTTTCCAGCATTGTCTGTTTTTGTTTCAGATTCCAGCATCCGCAATATTTTGCTTTTATGCCCGATGTATGTAGTTGTAATGAATTTTGGAATTTGTAATGAAAATATTGAAACATATGTGATGTTCTCAAAATGAACTCAGCATGAATTTTGATCTCGGGAGAAAATGTAAATATCATCAATCTTTACTGTTATAATAATTGGAAATGTTTCATAATGGGTTTTTCAGATTTTATATGAATAAAGTATATTTTTGGGAAATGCCTTTTCTTGTCAGCTTGGATCTTGTATGTCTCTTGTGTGAGGACCATGAACTGGATTAAATTTGAAGTTGAATTTGTTTTGGAGCAAAAAAGGAGATGGATTCGAGCTTGCCCGCTCCACTCCGCGCAATGGCTTTGTAACTTTAAGGATGGAGTAATTTTTTTAAATTTGAGTTTGTTAAAGTGCATTAGGAGCTTACTGTAGCAAGAGCGATAGACACTGCACTTTGGTAGGCTTTGAAAAAAAACATTAAAAACATTCACACCCTGGAGTTATCAAGGTAAACAAGCATGTTTCACCCAAGTCCAAAAGCATCAGATTCAAACTGATGTACTCTGTGCGCATATATTCGTCCACATGCTGGGCAGACACGTCTGTGCCCACATCTGTGCCAGTGGCGATCAAATCAGTGTGCTTCAGAGTGAGGTGAAAGGTTGTGCGACCCAAAATAACCACGCTTCGTTAATAGGCACAACCTTGTGTGAGATTCTGATGCAGAAGAATTTGCTGAATTTTGCTCTAATTACATTGGACATGCCATTTGAAATGCATTTTAGGAGCTGTTTGCACTTATAGATGTTTGACCAAGCGTTTCATCACTTATACAAGAAATTATTCAAATACAATCACTCCTCAGCTACCAGGGAGAATGAATGACCTTGACAAGTCTGACCTGAGCAGTGTCTCCTCTGATTTGTCTGAAACTGTTGAAATGAAGCAAATTTAATCAATAAAATGAGCAGACACCTCATGCACTGTACTATTGCAATTGTTGCCCTTAAATCTGCATTGTATAAAATGGAATTTTACATGTATGTTATCGGTATGTACTGGCAAAACTAAAGCAAGGCTGTGTTGTCAGTACAATGGTTATTAAAATACGTTATCCGCTGAGGTTATAGCAATAGGTCAGTTACACAACTGGGTGTAGGTTTAAGGGTGATTGTGCATTGCACAAGATTTAAAAGACAATATTAGTGAAAGAAAAAAGGCTTGCATTGATAGAACACTTGTCATAACATTCCAAAATGCTTCATGACCAATGAGGTACCAGTCACTGCTGCAATGTAGAAAATGCAGCAACCACTTTGTACACAGCGAACTGTCATCTTTAAAATAGTCCCACAGGAAACCTCAATTCTACAGCTCATCTAAAAGTCAGCACTTCGGACAGTACAGAGCTCCTTCAGTACCGCACTAGATTATCGAGCCGGGATTTTGTCTTGAAGTCTCTGGAGTGGAACTGAATCCATGATCTTCTGTTGAGAGGCTCAAATGCTTCCACTGTATCAGGGCGGGCTGAAAATACCAGGCTTGTGTGTCAGAGTGGCAACATGCAGTGTCACAGAGCAGAGTCAGCTATCCTTCCCCCATTAAATACTCAATCTCAGTCATGTTGCAGGGCATACACCCCTATAGGCACATTTTTTTTATGGGCCATGGGTGTCGCTGGCTAGCCAGCATTTGTTGCCCTTGAAAAGGTGGTGGTGAGCCTCCTTCTTGAATTGCTGCAATCTATGTTCTGTGGGTTGACCCACAATGCCATTAACCCACAATGCCATTAAGGAGGGAGTTCCAGGATTTTGACCCAGCAGCTGTGAAGGAACGGCGACATATTTTCAAGTCAGGATGGTGAGTGGCTTGGAGGGGAACTTGTCGGTGGTGGTGTTCCCATGTATCTGCCGCCCTTCTCCTTCTAGGTGGAAGTGGCCGTGGGTTTGGAAGGTGCTGACTGACTGCATGATTGTAATGAATTGCCTTAGTCCTCTGCAATGCTTGAGAATGTTTCACAGCCAAGTCTTCCTATTGCCATGCTCCTTTATAAATCATGTGAAGTGCATCTAAATCAAGGTGACAACCCCAGTATCAACTGTTCACCTTTAATCCAAACTGTTTCTGAGTTGATGACAATGCATACCTTGATGGTTTGGTGCTAATGTTTAACAATTGCCCTCTGTGGGAATTGTGATGTCCTAACTATGTTAGGGGTTGTGGATTTTACACAAAAAACAAAGACTTGGTTTGATTCAAACTAACACACAACAGGTTTTATTAAAAGAGATAGGGCGGAGTTTTCCCTTCGTGCCTGCTGGGGGAATCGTAGTGGGCGGGACAGAAAATTTGGTGGACCATTTAAAGGTCCGTTGATCTTGGGCAGGAATTCCTGGTCTTGGGATGTATGTAGCCAAAAAATACCATCCATGTTCTCTGCACTACACCAAGTACAAAACTGAAAGTAAAACAGCAGCCTGTGGCAACACTCTAATGACATCAAATCATGTGATCAGCTCTTAAAGCACCCTCACCCCTTTAAAACATATATCATCAATCAAGGAATTCCAAATCATTGAAAAATATTTTTCATTCCCCCGATGGCTGAGCTGTTAACCAACAAGTAGTGGACAGGAAGATACCAGATTTGATCGGAGGTCTATCACTACTGATTTAAAAGGGGCTGCAGGAAGACAATTCCAGTTGACCACAGCTGGGTGTACCCAGGAACTGGATATCAGATTTGGACTGGGATCAACATTGCTGTTTCAATGGCAATATAGACTGCCATCATAGTGTAGGCACTGCACATGAAGATTGGAGGGTTGAGTTACTGGAGGGTGTGTATTGAGTCACATATGCTCAAATATGAGACTTCATGACTGAATAGCCACCTGTCATATAGGATCACATATGGGATGCTGAAGTGCACCCAGTGTCCAAGGAACTGCACTTCAGCAAGACTTCGACACCTTCAACAGAGAAAGGTAAGACCTTTCTTAACAATATGCTGACACCAAACCCATCTTAGTTCCACCATGGTGCATTTAACCCTACAATAAGTTACAAACTTGAATAGATGGGCCACCAATGCAGTAAGTGAGGAAGAAAAAGAAAATCGCAATTCAGAAGATGTCTCTTCCTCATGAAAGATCTTTTTATTTATGCAGTGCTCATATCAATGCAAAAGCATTTGGGTATGAAATATATTTAAAACATGAATAATTGAAAACGCACAGTAACATGTAATCAGCTTTTTAGAAACAGGAAAAGGACCAGCATTAGCAAGAATTACTGATGGCAACAAATCTCCTTTCCCTAAATGGCAAATTGAAAATTAAAACGCTGTACCTTGTGTTATGCATTTGGAGAAATTTGTAGGATATTCTAAGTCTTCCTGACTACATTGCTCAAGTTGTTACTAATGAGTGTATATTTTTAAAAGAGAATTTATTTAGTTTCTCCAACCTGAAGGTCTGATGCTGATTGATACACCGTGACTCTGTCAATTTATCTGTGACAATCCTTTGTTGCACTTGCTCAATTGAAACGTCCCATTGCACGCAAGAATGCACCTTGAATGAAACCATGTACTTGAATTTTGAATATGACTTTTGGGATTCCTTTAGAATTCAACTCACATAAAGAGGAAATAGGAGAAAATAATTGCATTTCAGGTGACCTGAATTCTAAAGAAGCTGGACCTAGTACCTCCCACTGCATGATCCAGTCAGGGGCTGACTGCCTGTGTATCCAACTTACACTCTGCATGCACAGTAAATCTCCCAACAACACTCTGCCAACCCAGCAGGCATCAAATAAAGGAAAGCCAGCTAGCAAATACCTTACAGTCAAGGCATTACTGTGCATGAATCTCAAGCTGCTCAAGTTACTGAACTAAGGGTGTGATCTTACATTAAAAATTCTAAGTGCCGAACAAGCAAGAAATCGGGAGAGAATGGCGTTGGTTTTTTCAGCAAGTCGCGAGTCACAATCTTACGGCACTCAGTGCGAAATAAGATCCTGGATGTGATTCTCGCCAGTAGGAGGGGTGCGGAGCATAAGCTCGCTCGTGAAGCCGACTGCAGAGCGCTTGGGGCAAAACAGGGCTGATAAGATTGTGTGAGGTGAGAAAACAGGCTCAAACTCAATTTTTCACCTCTCATGCACACAATCCTACCACCTCGCCTTGCCAAATGACAGGTGGGATGAGATCCCATGATTGTAAGATCACGCCTTAAGTTTTATGGTGCAATGTAGGATGGTTCTAGATTTGTTTTTACTGCTCTCAGTTAAGTACTTCTAAGTTTCTTACGCACCTTTAGATTAAGACCTCAGAAGTAGCACAGAAGAACTGCGTCTTCAGCTTGTGTGCAGGCTTATTCCAATCTCCCCAGCTCCCTTGGCAACTGGAGTACACTATTTCATTTCTACTTTTCACAGGAGCAGAATGACTTTCCCATCAATATGACATATAGATGAGGTAGGCTGGCATTTCCACTACAATGAGCTATGGAAAAGGCTGTTAGGAAGCAAAGACCTTGCATTTTGTAATGATGCACACTACAGACTGCACCAAGAGCACAAAGGGTATTCATTAACAAGGAAAAACTTGCACAGGTTCTCAGCCTCACGGCTGCCCTTGAGCAGCCCACTGGATGCCCCAATCCCTACATGTCTCCTACCTGGCTTCAGACTGTCCTCTGCCCAAGAGAGGACTCCAACCCTGCGGTCATTTCCCAGTCTCAGTCCGAACTGGTTCCTCAAACCAGGTGGCCCTCTTCTGATGTGTTGCCCTTAAAGAGGCAATGGCCACAATTGCCACATCTCCTCCCCTCCCCCTTTAACTCCCTCATATAATCTTCAATAACTAAGTTACTCAAGTCCAAATTCTAACTAAACATTATACACACGATTTGGACAATTGTAAATTGAGTCTTTGAAGGTTTCTTGTAGAACTGTGCAATTCTGTAAATTTTCCATGTATGTATGATAGTCAATTTTTATTTTTTTCAGGAATATTCTGAAGAGGGCCCATTTTGTTTTTTCTAACATATTTTGTTTGTTTCTAATGCATGTTAAATATACCGTAATATTTCATTGGTTTGGTAGAATAAGGAAATTATCGTATTTGTGCCACAAATGTTTAATGTGTGAAGTCTTTCAAAGCTGTGACTGTGGCAAGTCATTGTGTCGTATCTTACTGCTCAATTATGCATGAGATGTTGTGAAAGACTGAGAAATATTGGAAGAATAAGGCGTGGCATTAACTGATAGGGCAGTTATAGGAATTTTTTCATTGGCATTTAGAGAGTGAGAGGGGATCTCATAGAAACTTATAAAATTCTAACAGGGTTAGACAGGGTAGATTCAGAAAGAATGTTCCCGATGGTGGGGGAGTCCAGAATTAGGGGTCATAGTTTGAGAATAAGGGGTAAACTTTTTAGGACTGAGGTGAGGAGAAATTTCTTCACCCAGAGAGAGGTGAATCTGTGGAATTCACTACCACAGAAAGTAGGGGCCAAAACGTTGAGTGATTTCAGGAAGAAATTAGACATAGCTCTTGGGCTATAGGGATCAAGGGATATGGGGGGAAGGCAGGATCAGGATATTGAATTTGATGATCAGCCATGATCAAAATGAATGGTGGAGCAGGCTTAATGGGCTGAATGGCCTGCCCCTACTTCTAGCTTCTAGGTTTCTATGTGGGACTGGCTGGAACTTTGCAGAATCTCGCACCATAAACCTGATACCTTGTACTGTTCATGAGAATGGTACGGCATAATAGGAGATTATTGAGCATATGGTCGGCTCTTTATAAGAACTACCCAATTAGTCTCACTCTTACTCTTCCTCATAAAACTGAAAATCTTTCCTTTTCAAGTACATATCTGATTTCCCTTTGAACATGGCTATTAAACCTACTTCCTCCAATCATTCAGGCATATTCTATCATAGAATCATAGAATCATAGAAACCCTACAGTGCAGAAGGAGGCCATTCGGCCCATCGAGTCTGCACCGACCACAATCCCACCCAGGCCCTACCCCCATATCCCTACATATTTACCCGTTAATCCCTCTAACCTACACATCTCAGGACACTAAGGGGCAATTTTAGCCTGGCCAATTAACCTAACCCGCACATCTTTGGACTGTGGGAGGAAACCGGAGCACCCGGAGGAAACCCACGCAGACACGAGGAGAATGTGCAAACTCCACACAGACAGTGACCCAAGCCGGGATTCTAGATCATAATAACTCTGCACAAAATCATTTCTCCTCATCTTTCCATCCTCCCAGTACTTCTGCTAATTATTGTTAATCTGTGTCTTCTAATAACTGTCCCTTCAAATAGTTTCTCCTTATCTACTCTAGCAAATTATCTTCTAATTTTGAACACAGCTTTAACTCTTCCTGAAATCTTCAGAGAGACTCATGAAGCACAGAAGACCATTCGGTCCATTCAAATCCATGGTAGTTCGCTTTGGAACAATCCAGCCAATCCCGTTTCCCCACTCAATCCCTTTAGCCCTGCAAGTTTATTTCCCTCAGATGCTGTAATAGATCAAGGGTGACTTGATGAGGCTTGAATTAACAAAGGCTTTATTGCCAACTAAAGAATAATATATATACAAGTTCAGACTCTATTACAATGTGACTGCTTGACTCGACTTTCTGGTTCCAACAGCCAGTCCCTCCTTGACCCGTGGTGCACACCCTCCAGCTGATTGGTTCAGTTTCCCACAGGGATGGTCCGTTGGGTCCTTGCTGACCGTGTGGGAAACTGAAAGAGCCATGCTACTACACTCCTTTCTCCTAAAATCCAAGATACATCTATAAAAAGGGAGAATGAAGAACAGGATTAGTAAGGCACACAATCAGCTCTAAATAAAAAAAATGGTAATAGGAAAGACCACTGGAAAATGCATCAAAGGCTTAAAGGTCTGGAACTTTCTGGGCTCTGGTAGAGCCTCAGTTCAGTGGTAGGCTCTTCCACATTTAAAGCGGACTGTTTTTTTCTGAATGATGTTGAGTTTCTTGAGTATTGCTGGAGCTGCAGTCAGACAGGCAAGTGGAGAGTATTCCATTACACTCTTGATTTGTACATGGTAGATAGTGGACAGGCTTTGGGGAGTCAGTAGGTGAGATACTTGTGGTGAACCATAGATGGCTACCACTATGGGTACTGAACCATAGATGGTTAGCACTATGGGTACTTATACATATGTTACTGTTGTCACTGTTGGGGTTAGGGTTGGGGTGTTCTACCTGTTGGTATTGTTCTGTGGTACACTCCAGTTGGCTCCGCCTACCTGTAGGAGTATCAAGGTCACTGCACTGCCTGGTGACCCTTTAGTCTGGGATTATATTGTTATATAGTATGCTCCATTCTTGTTACTAATAAAAGCCTTTATTTCCCAGGTACGATCCAGCCTCCCGAGTGATTTAATCGCGCATCAATACTCACCACAGGATCGCTAGCCTTTGACCTGCCCTTGTAGCCAAAATTTTTATGTGGTCAGTCCAGTTAAGTTTCTGGTCAATGGTAACCCCCAGGATATTGATAGTCGGGGATCCAGCAATGGTAATGCACTGAATGTCAAGGGGAGATGGCTGGATCCTTCTCTTATTGGAGATGGTAATTGCCTGGCACTTGTGTGACGTGAATGTTACATGACACTTGTCAGCCCAAGCTTGGATATTGTCCAGGTCTTGTTGCATTTGGACACGGTCTGCTTCAGCATCCGAGGAGTCACGAATGGTATTGAACATTGTGCAATCATCAGCGAACATTCTCACTTTTCATATTATGATGAAAGAAAGGTCATTGATGAAGCAGCTGAGGATGGTCTGATCTATTACACTACCCTGAGGAACTCCTGCAGTGATGTCCTGGAGTTGAGATGATTGACCTCCAACCACCAGAACCATCTCCCTTTGTGCCAAGTACGATTTCAACCAATGGAGAGTTGTACTCTATTCCAATAGTCAAGTCATTTATAAATATCAAAAAACCCAAAGGAAAACCCTCCTGTCTGAAAAATAACCATTTATCACGATTCACTGAGTGAGTTCAGAATGCCTCAAAGTGCTTTTTAGCCATTGAAATACTTTTGAATTGTAGTCACTGTTGCACTGTATGAAGAAGAATAAACCCTGATGCCTATACACCCTAAGGATAATGTCATCTTGTCAGGTTCCTTACTGTTTAACATTTTGTCCGAGATTGATTCATGGGTCCTGCAGATACTGTACATAGCCAGCCAGTACCTCCTGCCAGGTCTTATGAGAAAGGTGCTCTTTGCTTTCACTTCAACCAGTAAAATGTTGGCTGGGCAAAGTATCAAAGCATAGGTTGCCCCATTATTTGCTGCATATTGTATTTTGATCTCAATATTGAGTTGCTTTGGTACTGCCACTTTCCACCACACTCTCATTGAGTCTTTAGAAAGGGATGGGCAATAAATGCAAATCTAGCCAGCAATGCCCACATTCTGTGAATAAATAACTAAAAATTGTAAGATGACATGACTACATTAAGGGTCCTTAGAAAGGCCAATAAATATATTTTATAAAACATTTTCTCTCCCCCCATTCACCCTGCCACCGCCTTTACCACCCCTTCCCAACATAATGGTGTTCTGGGCATTGGGATTGCATAGAAATAATTTATATTTGTTAACCTCAAATTATGCTACAAAGTTAGCTTTTTAGTTCACCAGTGCCCAACTATAACAGTCCTAGAGTTAATGCGTTGACCCTTAATGTAGTCATGTCATCTTACAATTTTTAGTTATTTATTCACAGAATGTGGGCATTGCTGGCTAGATTTGCCCATCCCTAACTGCCCTCCATTTCAGAGCATTTGAGAGTCAACCATATTGTTGTGGGTCTGAAGTCACATGTAGGCCAGACCAGGTAAGGCCGGCAGATTTCCTTCCCTAAAGGACATTAGTGAACCAGATGTTTAAAACTTTGAATTCAAATTTCACCATCTGCCATGGTGGGATTTGAACCCAGGTCCCCAGATCTTGCCCTGGGTCTCTGGATTACTAGTCTAGTGACAATACCACTATACCACTGCTTCTCTTTAGCCTAATGTAACAAATAGAATCTGATATTTTGACCATCATCATTGTTTAGGTCTTTCCTTATCATCACACTTCCCTATGCCAGGCTTACGATTAAATACTATCTGAATTTCAGCTTCTTTCCCAGTCCTTTATCAGCTCAATCAACTAGAGTTATTAACCTCTTTCTCCCAAAAACCTATTTCCTTTGTTCAGAGAGATTTCAAAGTCCCCAAGATCTCTCAATCATTCCACTCTCTCCTTCATATGATACAGCTCACCTTAAGCTAACTCAGGTCTCATGTTGTCCAAATGGGCAGCATGGTGGCACAGTGGTTAGCAATGCTGCCTCACAGTGCCAAGGACCTGGGTTTGATTCCCAGCTTGGGTCACTGTCCGTGTGGAGTGTGCACGTTCTCCCCGTGTCTGTGTGGGTTTCCTCCAGGTGCTCCGGTTTCCTCCCACAGTCCGAAAGACGTCTGGTTAGGTGCATTGGCCATGCTAAATTCTCCCTCTGTGTACCCGAACAGGTGCCGGAGTGTGGTGACTAGGGGATTTTCACAGTAACTTCATTGCAATGTTAATGCAAGCCTATTTGTGACACTAATAAATAAACTTTAAAACTAACCTTTATTTAATGTTCAGAAAATCTAACTAATAATAACACTTAGGCTCCAGATTTTTGTCTATATTGTGTTGTATAGTTTGAACTCAGTAGCATAAAATTTGTACCTATCCTCCAACCTTAACTTAAGCTGGTCACATTCCATTCTCCCCCTTCACATGTAATGTTCAAACTGCAGAACATTGCTTCTTATATTGATTCTACTAGTGTAACAAAGTGAATCAGTTTGAATTATTAAAAATGTTCTGTCAATGCCCACATAACACTTTGCTGCTTCATCTTCTTCCCCATCTCTGGCCAGAACTCCAGCTATCTTTCCCTATTATATGAATTACATCTCTCTGATGTCTCTCTGAATAGTAGCGGGAAATGAGCAGAAAATTAGAAGGCAAGATCACAACACTGCCTGCCTGAATCCCGAAGAAAGAAAGACGTGCATTTATATCATGTTTTTCATCACCTCAGGACATTCTGAGGTGCTTAACAGTACTTCTGAAGTGCAATGTAGGGAATATAGCAGATAATTTGTGTGTAGCAAGCTCCCACAAAGAACAGTCTGATAATGACCACATGTTTTTTATTTTCATGATTTTCATCAGGAATCTATGCCTCTTCTCTTCTAGGCCATAGTGGCTGTGAGATCTTTTGCATTCACTTGAGAGGCTAGCCAGGATCTCAGTTTAATGTCAGTACTACACCAGGCAATATGAGAAGCTCCTTGCTTCACCTTTTCTACTTTAATTTAGGACTGATGATGGACTCTTCACGAGTGCCGATAATCCTTTCAGGAGCCTGTCATCGTATTTCCTTACCAACCCCTCTCCTCTCACTCCTTTCTTTCCATCAGCTCCCCTCTCCTCTCCCTTTTGGCACTGTCACAAGAGACCAATTAGTAATTGTGTAAAACTCAAACTGAACAGTCACAGAGAAAATCAGAGACATTTACTGTAATAAATCAATGCAGTTTAAAAATTGAAAACCTTGGATGCTGCAAATAATAGCACAGATATGATCTGGAAAGGTTATTATAAAAATGAGTTAACAATAACCAATTGGATTTTACCATGGGTTAGGGTCTTTGTAGAAATCTAAAGGAATGCAGCTGAATAATGTTTCTTGAAGAATTATAATCTCCAATGTTAATAGTACAGCATTGCATTCATTATAAATTGTATAACGTAATGGGATTTGAACATATATTTTACAGAGAATGCTTCAAAAATAGTGCCTATTATTTGCTGCATAAATTGATACCTGAAAAGATCCAATAACTTGGAAGTCTGTTATTTTAATAAACTATTTCCTGGCCAAAGCTTGTATTTCCCTGAAATCATCCTTCTTCAATAACATAGCATCTCTGGACAGATATGATCTAATGAATTCATTTGCAGAAAAAGTATCCAACCAACATTTGAATGACAGTTTTGGTAATAAGCCTCTGAACATCTGAAAGGCACTGGTTTCACTTCGTATGGATTGATGAATGGGACTAAATGTGACGAGTGCAAAATTATATAATAAGTGGAAGAGCAATAATGGCGTAGTGGTAATGTCACTGGACTAGTAATCCAGAGACCTGTTACTTTGAGGGCATGGATTTAAATCCCAACACGTCAGCTGGTAGAATTTAACTTCAATTAATAAATCTGGAATTAAAGCTAGTCTCAGTAATAGCAACCATGAAGCTATATTGATTGTTGTAAAGACTCATCTGGTTCACTAATACCCTTTAGGGAGGGGAATCTGACACCCTTACCTAGCATGGTTTTCATGTGACACTAGATCCACAGCATTGTGGTTGACTCTTAACTGCCCACTGAAAAGTCCAAGGAAACTTACAGATGGGCAACACATGCTGACCTTTTCAGCAATGCCTACATCTATGAATGAGTAAAGGGAAAAATGTTATTCCCTTTTTCACTAAATTTGTCTGTGCTGCAAGATCCAGTTATTTAATTGGACTTCTCCTTTCAGTTTTAAATGTTTAATGCTGTACTTTATGAGAGATTGGAACTGTGTTATGAGATTATGGGCCGAATTTTACAGCCTCACTCATCCCGAAACCATAAAATCCCAGCTGAGGTCAACAGACCATTTCACGGTCCACTCCTCGCCCGGTCCAATTCCCGTGGCAGGCAGGACTGTAAAATTCCGGCCTATGAGACCACAATTCAGAGAAATCCAGTGCAATGCCCATATATTCTTGCTGCTCTAGTTTCACCATTTATTTGTTCACGGGTTGTGGGCGTTGCTGGCTGAGCCAACAGTTATTGCCCATCCCTGAGGGCATTTTGCGAGTCAACCAGAGTGGTGAAGAAGGCATTCGGCATGCTTGGTTTCATCGATCAGAACATTAAATACAGGAGTTGGGACGTCTTGTTGAAGTTGTACAAGACATTGGTAAGGCCACACTTGGAATACTGTGTACAGTTCTGGTCACCCTATTATAGAAAAGATATTAAACTAGGAAGAGTGCAGAAAAGATTTACTAGGATGCTACCGGGACTTGATGGTTTGAGTTATAAGGAGAGGCTGGATAGACTGGGACTTTTTTCTCTGGAACGTAGAAGGCTGAGGGATGATCTTATTGAGGTCTATAAAATAATGAGGGGCACAGATCAGCTAGATAGTCAATATCTTTTCCCAAAGGTAGGGGAGTCTAAAACGAGAGGGCATAGGTTTAAGGTGAGAGGGGAGAGATACAAAAGTGCCCAGAGGGGCAATTCTTTTCACACAGAGGGTGGTGAGTGGCTGGAACAAGCTGCCAGAGGTAGTAGTACAGGCGGATACAATTTTGTCTTTTAAAAAGCATTTAGACAGTTACATAGATAAGATGGGTATAGAGGGATATGGGCCAGATGCGGGCAATTGGGATTAGCTTCGGAGTTTTAAAAAAAAGGGCGACATAGACAAGTTGGGCCGAAGGGCCTGTTTCCATGCTGTAAACCTCTATGACTCTATGACTCTAACCACATTGCTGTGGAATCACATGTAGGCAAGACTAGGTAAGGACGGCAGATTTCCTTCTATAAAGGACATTCGTGAACCGGATGGGTTTTTACAACAATCGACAATGGTTTCATGGTCATCACTAGACTTTCAATTCCACGTTTCTATTGAATTCAAATTTCAAATGAATGGTGGGATCTGAACCCAGGTCCCCAGTGTCTGCTGGATTACTAGTCCAGTGACAATACACCACTGCCTTCCAATATTGTGTAGGAACCCGTGAAGGACGCAAAAGAAAGAAAGTGCTATCCTATAGAAAGTGATTTACGCCACTAATTATAACCATTCCACATTTCCCTGGGACTTTTGCACTGTTCTTTCAGAAAGTTTTAACACAGTTATCATAGCTCTGCCTCTGTGAAACTGAATGGCAATCGCAATCTTCTGCATTCAAAGCAGTTTTGCCTCCACTGCCACTAGGAATTAAAAACTGACAACACGGGAGAACTGACAGGAGTGTGATTATCGGTAATTGAGTTTGAATGCATTCTCTGATTGCATTTAAATGAAGTGCTAATCGGGATATCACTGTGTTTGCTAGTCAAGATGTGGTGTGTTTTAATAGCCCAAAATCTGCTCTCAAAATACTGTAATGACAAGTTTGATGCTGCTAATCGTTATTAATGTGTAAATCATCCAGTAACTTGTGGCGAGGAAGACTTATTTCATGAATTGTGAATCACCACAAATTGCTGGATGAATTGGATGGTTCTGCCCGCCATTAGCCTCAAAAATGGCTGATGTGGGGTTGCCTTCAGTTTTCTGGCCTGGTGTCAGGATCCCCACCAAGCTGACAAAATTCCATCCCTAACTACAGCAGAATACCATGTGGGGAAGTGAGGTTATTCACTTTGGCAGTAAGATTAGAAAAGCAGAATATGTTTTGAGAAATGTGAAATTTGTAAATGTTGATGTTTAGGGAGGTTTGGGTTTACTTCTACAAGGAACATAGAAAGTTAGCATGCCGGTACAGTAAGCAATTAGGAGGGCCAGTAACATGACTGTTATACAAGAACAAGGCAGTTTTTGAGGTGTGAGTTCAGACCTTGATAAATATATGCAGTTTTGATCTCCATATTTAGGGAAGGGAGGTCTTGTGTGGTGCAAAGAGTAACATCCCTGCCTCTGGACCAGAAGTTTCTGGTTGAAATCCCACTCCAGGACTTCCTGAAGAAGAAGAACAAGAACAAAGAACAAAGACTTGATGGGTAAGGAAGGTGTTTTCATAATCTGGGCAAACAGGCTGAGTATCAATTTGCAAATCCTTCCACCATACACCAATGACAGGCGGTAACAGCGGTATAGGTTCCTGGTCGGCCATGTGGTGGAATGGGAACTGGAGCTTCCACCATCACTACCCATGGCTCTAGACTACAACGTTCATGTTAAAGTGCATGTTGCCACAGAAACCAGGCTGTTGGCTGGATGGCCAGTGTCGATCACATTGATGACAACAGCATGCGGTTCAATCCCTGTCCCAGTTATGGTGGATTTAGAACCTGCCTCCTTGCCCTGGAGATTGTGATGCTGTAGGTTGGACCTGCCTTTGGGCAGAGAACTGAGGAAGAAGATACTTGCCTTGTGTAAGGTACTGTAAAGGCTCAACGGATTGATTCCTGGGATGAGAGGGTTATCCTTTGATGAGGGAGTGGAATAAATCACATTTATATTCTCTGGAGTTTAAAAGAGAGGTGATCTCATTGAAACATTCAAGATTCTGAAAGAAATAAAAACAAAAATTGAGGGGTGCCCTCAGCACATCAGGCATCATTGTGGAGAGAGGAACAGAGTTGAAGGATGGGATTTTCCGGCCACGCTCGCCCCAAGATCGGAAAGTCCCACCCGAGGTCAACAGACCTTTGCAAGGTCCATCCCTCTGCCCACTACGATTCCCATGGCGGGCGGGATGTGAAAATTCCACCCAACATTTCCGCTTTTCTCTCAGCAGATGCTGCTTGATCCATTGGGCCCAATTTTACCATTTGGAGTCTAAGGGCCGGATCCGGGCGTAATACAGATCCGAGCCCGGAATCCTCTTTGCAGCGCGCCCATACGCTTTTTGCCGGCTCCGGTCCGATCTGTGCAGTGGGCGGGGCTTAGCGCTGCCAGAGCGATCAGAGCTCTGAACTGCGCATGCGCAGTTCGAAAAAAAATCTGAAGCAGCGCACCCGAGTGGGAAAGAAAAAAAAGCAGAGAGAGCGGCTCTCTGACACATGGAAGAGTTGGCAATAATTATACCTGCTCTTGATCGAGAAAATATTGTTCTAACAATCTAATAACGCTATTAAACTCAAAGCTTTTGTCGAAAGATTACACTTGGATCTATTTCAACTGTCTACTTTTGTCTCAGTAATGAACGTGAGCTGCTTGGGTTATTTTGGGCTGATTGTGTCTACTTGCAGGGCTCAAGTGAAAATAAAATTTGCATTTCTGAGAATCTTCGATCACACAGAACAAAGTACATCCATATCATTTTGAGTGTCTGTTCATTCCTGCTGTCACAGAGACGTCTCCCCATCAACATATTGTAAAATAAATATACAACAAACCCAGTACTTGTAGCATATATCCTGAAGCAACGGTTCTTTAAAAGAAATTTCTAGTCCCAGGAACATCTAGGATATACTTAAACAGTGTCAGAAGTTTAATATTTTAGATCAAATGAATGTAATGGTAGTTTATGCAGAAAAATTAGTTTATTAACTTTCTAAAGTGTAACAATATTTTGAAAAGAGATGCCTTTTACTGTTAAAGGATAGGAATTAAAACATTCAAATGTTTCAATTCCTATCCTTTAACAGTAAAGATAATGAATGGTTTACGTGCCTGGAATGGTTTATGTCCTCCCCCGCCTCAATCAGAGATCCATCCTCCCCACCTCCTCCCGCCCCCCAACCAGAGATCCATCCTCCCTCCCTTCTCCCCCCAACCAGAGATCCATCCTCGCCCCCTCCTCCCCCCCCAACCAGAGATCCATCCTCCACCCCCCTCCTCCCCCGCAACCAGAGATCCATCCTCCCTCCCTCCTCCCCCCCAACCAGAGATCCATCCTCCCCCCCCCAACCAGAGATCCATCCTCCCGCACCCTCCCCCCCAACCAGAGATCCATCCTCCCTCCCTCACCCCCACACACTCGCAGCAGAATGGCTGCGACTACAAGACACCTGTAAGTACCGGAGAGCTTTCGGACGCCATGCACCTACCTCCTTGCCAGCCCTCACTGAGGAAGCGCCGGCTTCCGACTTTTATTTAGCAGGTCGCTAAAAGCGCGGATCCGGATTGGGCCGCACGGTGGTAAAGTGGGATTTGGCGGTAGAGTTAGGCGGGCAGTTCATTAAATCGATTTAAATGCATGCCAATGCATTTAAATCACCGGGCCGCCTGATTCGGGCGCGGACCGGATCTTTGCCCGAATCGTGTGTTGGTAAAGCCGTGATCTGCTTGGATTCGGGTGCGGATCGTGTTAAAGGCCCGACGCCTGAATTTACTGCGATTTCGCGCCCGAAAACGGGCGCGAATCTTTGGTAAAATCGGGCCCATTGAGTATTTCCAACACTTTTTTTGTTTTTATTTCAGAATTTTTAGTAAGATTCTGAAGGGGATTGACTGGATATACACTGAGACATTGTTTCCCTTAGCTTAAAAATCTAGAAAACTGGCGCACAGCCTCAAAATAAGGGGTAAATCATTAAGGACTGAGATGAAACGAAAGTTCTTCACTGGGAAGATTGTGAATCTTGGAAATTCTCTACCCAGTGGATTGTGGATGCTCCCTCATTGAGTACATTCCAGGCTTGGAGAAATAGTTTCTTGTTCTTTCATGAATCAAGGGATATGGGTAGGCAGGTTGAGTTAAGACAGATATCAACCTTGGTCATACTGAATGGTGCAGTAGGCTCAAGAGGCCATATGGTCCACTCCTGCTCCCATTTCTTATGTCCTTTTCGTTTTATTTCAATTCTCCATGTTCTTAATTCTCTCCGCCTTCATTTTTCAAGAACTAGGGTGCCACAGCTAGAGGCAGAATATAGCTGACAGAATGGTGCTATCAAACCAATTTGACCGGAAATCAATGAAATCAGCAAGGCATGCAAAAATGTTAATAGATTATGCGGTATTAAAATTAAAATTCATTGGTTTTACCAGAAGCCGTTATTGTAACAAATTTTATGTTTGCGATATCATAACCAACAAAAA
This sequence comes from Mustelus asterias, assembly GCF_964213995.1. Classification (NCBI taxonomy): domain Eukaryota; kingdom Metazoa; phylum Chordata; class Chondrichthyes; order Carcharhiniformes; family Triakidae; genus Mustelus; species Mustelus asterias. The sequence goes on from NC_135809.1 coordinate 49,674,432, forward strand.
ACATCTAAGACAAGCCTTTTTTACTCATCTTTTAATCTGCATGTTTAGACATGCAGAGTGCTTATGTAAATGAAACAGCAGATTAGCATTAATTATTAGTTAATGCAGCATTATAATGGTCTACAATTTGTATTATGCAATAGGCTGGAGATGAAACGAATCGGGCATTAGTGTCAACCTCAGCTCGTTTGACAACTTTCTTGCCTCCGAGTTACAAGGTTATGACCTCAAGTGACACAAGCACAAAGCTCACTGTGGAAGTGGATGAGACATTAATCTGAGGCCTTGCGTATAGAACCTTAGTTAGGCCGCACTTGGAATATAGTGTTCAATTCTGGTCGCCACACTACCAGAAAGATGTGGAGGCTTTGGAGAGGGTACAGAAAAGATTTACCAGGATGTTGCCTGGTATGGGGGGTATTAGCTATGAGGAGAGGTTGGAGAAACTTGGTTTGTTCTCACTGGAGCGACGGAGGTTGAGGGGAGACCTGATAGAAGTCTACAAGATTATGAGAGGCATGGACAGAGTGGATAGTCAGAAGCTTTTTCCCAGGGTGGAAGAGTCAATTTCTAGGGGGCATAGGTTTAAGGTGCGAGGGGCAAGTTTTAAAAGAGATGTACGAGGCAGATTTTTTACACAGAGAGTGGTGGGTGCCTGGAACCCGTTGCCGGGGGAAGTAGTGGAAGCGGATACGGTAGTGATTTTAAGGGGCGTCTTGACAAGTACATGAATAAGATGGGAATAGAGGAATATGGTCCCCGGAAGCATAGGGGTTTTTAGTTAAGACGGGCAGCAAGGTCGGTGCAGGCTTGGAGGGCCGAAGGGCCTGTTCCTGTGCTGTAATTTTCTTTGTTCTTTATTCTTTGTATCCTCTCAGGTAGACTTAAAAAGTCTCATTATCGCTAGTTTGAGGAAGAGTGGTGTCCTGGAAATATATTTATCACTCAATCAGCTTCTGAAAAAAATGGATGACCTTGTTTTTGTTGCATAGTTGCTTGTGAGAACTGGCTGATCTGTTTCCCACACCACAACAGTGACTACACCTCAAAGGTATGTAAAGTGCTTTGAGACATTCTGTGGTTATGAGCACTGCTGTAGAATGCAAGTATTTATTTTGTTCCTTTTTATTTCTATTTATCTTTTCCATGTTCACTAACAAGCCAGTAAAATCCTGTAAATGGTAATGTTCAATTTTATTCACGCAGGCAATTGATTTCTGCTTCAGTGATGCAAGTATTGCAATATAACTGCAGACTTGATGAGCCCCAGAAGAGGCAGTCTCATGTTGCTTGGGTATGGCCCTTCGCACATGATAATGCCAAACTGAGAGTCCCAGGGAAACAATGCATCTCCTGCACACTTTATAAATTCACGCAGAGTGCTTCTTAATATAGCAGCAAATCTCCTTCGGCATTGATCGTGATGAGTCAGAACTCAGAAGGTGATTGGGGAACAGGGAGGTGTTTGGAAATGCTGGAGTGTGAAAGTTCTGGAGCGATGCAAGTCTCAAGAATGAAGAAATAAGTTAATAATAACCCTCCTCAGGGGGACAGTGCAACATGTTTTGATTGGTTCCTGCAAAATAAGCAAATACACACAAACGTAAGGATAGACTTGATCAACTTCTTTTATACCAGTTCTCGACATTACAACCGTGACTTCTAAAGTACTCAGTAGGCTATCTTGCACTTTGAGACCTGCCAAGATCATGAAAAACACTTTATAAATACCAGTTTATCCTTTCTCCACCCATCTTTTCTGCAGCAGCAAATCATATTATCGGCCCTTCTGCCAAATTCGACATATTTAAATTCAAGACATTCATTCAGATAATCTTCCCAAACTCTCACTGTTCACAGCAATCATTTTATTTTTAATTGATAATAAGGTGATTTGGACATAAATATAAATAATGCATATATAACATTTAAAGTATACTATGGAATAAAAAGGTTGAACAATATCAAATTTTACTCAGTGTAAAATTTCATATTTTACAGATATAACATGCTAAATTTAGGACCATGTCATAATTATAGTAACGTACGTTGTTTTATATAGTTCAATTCTTAATGTCAATCAGGAAAAAATAATTCTCAAAGCTGCTTAGGCATTGATGGGACCCTGGGAATCACTGAGTGAACTGATGGCCCTAAAGACAGATAAGCACTGGAATGGACAACTTTATTAGTAATTCATACAAAGAAATTCCTATTATATAGATAAGTTTAATCATTTCCTTATACATTTAGTAGTTTTACATTCTTTGCCTGTCATGAATTTTAATTTATTTCTAGGATTATGACCTCAGCTTAGTGAATAAGTCAAGAGGACATTTATAGATACTTTTTGAAGCCTATGTGCTGTGAATTCTTCAGTTCACCTTCTACTGTAGGCTGACTTCAATGTTGAAAGTGCTTCGAATTACATGGCACAAAAGGAAGACATTCAGCCCATTATGTCTATGCCCGCTCTTTGAAAGATCTATCCCACTGGCTTGTCTTTTCCCATAGCTCTGCAATTGTTTCCCCTTCAAGCATTGATCCGTTTTAAAAGGTACAATTGAATGGGCTTCCAACACCCATTCAGGCAGTGCATTCCAGATCATAACAACTTGCTGAATTAGCAGCCACTTGGCCCCTCAAGCCTGCTCTACCATTCAATAAGATCATGATGGGCCTGATTGTGACCTCAACCCCACATTCCTGCCTACCCCCGATAAACTTTCACCCCTTGCTTATCAAGAATCTATCTATTTCTGCCTTAAAAATATTTAGACTCTGCTTCCACTGCCCTTTGAGGAAGAGAGTTCCATATATAGATACACACATTTCCTCATTCCGCAAACTCCTCCATATTCTTTTGTCAATTATATTGTTAATAATTTTCTTCCCAATTTACTGTTATTGAATTGTGTTTTCCACACATGTTTTGATCTGTGGTTATTTTTATGAATATAAACTTTTAACCTGGCATGTAGAAGTTTGCCAAAGTACCCCATAAAAGGCTGGTTAACAAAATTGTGGCTCATGAAATAGAAGGGTCAGTGTCAGCCTGGATACAAAATTGAAAGAATTGGGTGGCACGGTGGCACAATGGTTAGCACTGCTGCCTCACAGCACCAGGACCCAAGTTTGATTCGAGCCTTGGGTGATTGTCAGTGTGGAGTTTGTAAGTTCTCCCTGTGTCTGGATGTGTTTTACTGGACAGTTACCTGCAGATCCGACCAAAGAACACACCCGTCAACTCAACACTCTGATCAAGACCTTTGATCCGGACCTTCAGAACACCCTCCGTGCTCTCATCCCACGTACTCCCCGCGTTGGAGATCTCTACTGCCTCCTGAAGTAAAATTGCATCTGAAAACTGGCAGTTGTTGGCGCTGAGCACTGAGGCCATTGCAGCAATGCCATCGTCATGGGGGATGCTGGTGTAGAGTGCCGAGACATCCATTGTGACGAGGAGCGCTCCTGGTTCAACTGCTCCATGTGTGCCGAGTTTCTGTAGGAAGTCCGTCGTGTCGCGACAAAAGCTGGGGGTTATTTGTACAATGGGTTTCAGGATGCCCTCGACATAGCCGGAGAGGTTCTCGCACAAGGCAAACACACCCGGCCGTCCCATCGTATCGGGCAATGGGACCCTGTGCAAGAACCTCTCCGGCTATGTCGAGGGCATCCTGAAACCCATTGTACAAAGAACCCCCAGCTTTTGTCACGACACGACGGACTTCCTACAGAAACTCGGCACACATGGAGCAGTTGAACCAGGAGCGCTCCTCGTCACAATGGATGTCTCGGCACTCTACACCAGCATCCCCCATGACGATGGCATTGCTGCAATGGCCTCAGTGCTCAGCGCCAACAACTGCCAGTTTTCAGATGCAATTTTACATCTCATCCGCTTCATCCTGGACCACAATATCTTCACCTTCAACAACCAGTTCTTCATCCAGACACACGGAACAGCCATGGGGACCAAATTCGCACCTCAATATGCCAACATCTTCATGCACAGGTTCGAACAAGACTTCTTCACCGCACGGGACCTTCAACCGATGCTATACACTAGATACATCGATGACATTTTCTTCCTTTGGACTCATGGTGAACAATCACTGAAACAACTCTATGATGACATCAACAAGTTCCATCCCACCATCAGACTCACCATAGACTACTCTCCGGAATCGGTTGCATTCTTGGACACACGCATCTCCATTAAGGACGGTCACCTCAGCACCTCACTGTACCGCAAGCCCACGGATAACCTCACGATGCTCCACTTCTCCAGCTTCCACCCTAAACACGTTAAAGAAGCCATCCCCTACGGACAAGCCCTCCGTATACACAGGATCTGCTCGGATGAGGAGGATCGCAACAGACACCTTCAGACGCTGAAAGATGCCCTCATAAGAACAGGATATGGCGCTCGACTCATTAATCAACAGTTCCAACGCGCCACAGCGAAAAACCGCACCGACCTCCTCAGAAGACAAACACGGGACACAGTGGACAGAGTACCCTTCGTTGTCCAGTACTTCCCCGGAGCGGAGGAGCTACGGCATCTCCTCCGGAGTCTTCAACATGTCATTGATGAAGACGAACATCTCGCCAAGGCCATCCCCACACCCCCACTTCTTGCCTTCAAACAACCGCACAACCTCAAACAGACCATTGTCCGCAGCAAACTACCCAGCCTTCAGGAGAACAGTGACCATGACACCACACAACCCTGCCACAGCAACCTCTGCAAGACGTGCCGGATCATCGACACGGATGCCATCTTCTCACGTGAGAACACCATCCACCAGGTACACGGTACATACTCTTGCAACTCGGCCAACGTTGTCTACCTGATACGCTGCAAGAAAGGATGTCCCGAGGCATGGTACATTGGGGAAACTATGCAGACGCTGCGACAACGGATGAATGAACACCGCTCGACAATCACCAGGCAAGACTGTTCTCTTCCTGTTGGGGAGCACTTCAGCGGTCACGGGCATTCGGCCTCTGATATCCGGGTAAGCGTTCTCCAAGGCGGCCTTCGCGACACACGACGGCGCAGAGTCGCTGAGCAGAAACTGATAGCCAAGTTCCGCACACACGAGGACGGCCTCAACCGGGATATTGGGTTCATGGCACACTATTTGTAACCCCCACAGAGTTTCACTGGCTGTCTTGTCTGGAGACAATACACATCTTTTTAGCCTGTCTTGATGCTCTCTCCACTCACATTGTTTTGTTTCTTAAAGACTTGATTAGTTGTAAGTATTCGCATTCCAAACATTATTCATGTAAATTGAGTTTGTGTCTTTATACGCTCTGTTTGTGAACAGAATTCCCACTCACCTGAAGAAGGGGCTTGCAGCTCCGAAAGCTTGTGTGGCTTTTTATACCAAATAAACCTGTTGGACTTTAACCTGGTGTTGTTAAACTTCTTACTGTGTTTTCCCCCACAGTCCAAAGATGTGTAGGTTGCTCAAATTCTTTGAGGATGTAACAGGGAGAGTAGATAGAGTGGAACGTGTAGATGTAGTGTATTTAGATTTACAAAAGGCATTTGACAAGGTGCTGCATAAAGTAAAAGCCCATGGAATTGGAGGAAGTGTGTTAGCATGGATTGAAAACTGGCTGTCACATAGAACAGTAAGAAGTCTCACAACACCAGGTTAAAGTCAATGAACCTGTTGGACTTTAACCTGGTGTTGTGAGACTTCTTACTGTGCTTACCCCAGTCCAACGCCGGCATCTCCACATCATGTCACATAGAAATCAGAGAGTTTGAATAAATGGGTCCTTTTCAGGGTGGAACTAGTGGAGTATCGTTGGGATCAATTCTTGACCTGCAATTGTTCACTATTTACATTAATGACCTGGAGGAAGAAACAGAATGTAAGGTTTCCAAATTTGTCGATGATATGAAGATAGGTGGAAGAGCATGTTATGATGAGGATATGGTGATTCTGTATTGAGATATAGATAGACTGGGTGACTGGGCGAAAACCTGGCAAATGGAGTTTAATGTGGGGAAATGTGAGGTCATGCACTTTGGTAAGAGGAATCAAAAGGCAAATTATTATCTAAATGGAGAGAGATTGCAGGTGAGTGAAGTACAGAGGGATCTAGGTGTTAGAAAAATGATGTAGAAACAATGGAGGCAGTCTAAAGGAGATTCACCAGGCTAATTCCTGGGATGAGAGTGTTGTCCTATCAAGATAGACTAAATAGCCTGGATGTGTATTCCTTGGAATTTAGAAGAATGAGGGGTGACTTCATTCAAATATATAAAATCCTGAGATGACTTGGTAGGGTAGATGGTGAGATGTTTTCACTAGTGGGAGAGTCTCGAACAAGGGCGTATAACTACAAGATAAAGGGCCAGTCATTTAAAACCGAGGTGCGTAGAAATTTCTTCTCGCAAAGGGTGGTGAATCTCTGGATTCTCTGCCCCAAAGGGCCTTGGAGGCTGGATCATTAGAAGTATTTAAAGTGGAAATGGATAAATATTTGATAAATCCAGGAACAGAGGGCTATGGGGAAATGGCACAGTAAAGGAGTTGAGGCTGGCATAGGTCAGCCATGATCATATTTAATGACTGGGCAGGCTTGATGAGTCTGGTGGCTTAACTCCTGCTTCTACTTCTTGTGTTCTTCTGTTAGGTTGATTAGCTACAGTAAATGTGTGAGGTTACAGGGATGGCGGGGGGTGGTAAGATGCTAGTTTGGAGAGTCGGTGCAGATTTGTTGGGCCGACTGGCGTCCTTCTGCACTGTAGGAATCCTAAGGTTAAGAACAGACACCAACGAGTCATGGTATATGGTTGTTTTTCAGACTGGAGGATGGTAGTCAGTGGTGTGTTCCGTAGATTACCACAACCTCTGCTTTTAAAAAAATTATATATAAATGACAGCCAATTCTGCTTGTCACACTATAGAAAGGATGTGAGGGTCCTTGAGATGGTGCAGAGGAGATTTGCCAGAATGAACACAAGAGATAGGAGCTGGAGTAGACCATACAGTCCAGCTTGCTCCACCATTTAAAACAATTGTGGTAATCCTACGCTTCATCTCCATATCCCACCCACTTCCCGTTAATTCCCTGCAAGACCAAATATCTGTCTATCCCAGCTTTAAACGTATTCAACACTGGAACATTCATAATCCTCTGGGGTAGAGAATTCCAAAGGTTCACAACCCTTTTTGAGAAGTAATTTATCCTCATCTCAATTCAAAATGATTGGTCTTTTATCCTGAGACTGTGCCCCTATTTTGTAGACTCTTCAACCAGTGGAAACAATCTCTCAGAGTGCACCTTATCAAGCCCCTTCAGTATTTTGTAAGTTTCAATGAGGCCGCATTTCATTCTTCTAAACTCCAGAGAATATAACCCCAATTTACTCCACCTCTCATTTTAGGGCAACCCCCTCATCCCAGGGACCGATTTAGTGAGCCTTCACTGTACCTCCTTCAATGCAAGCATATCCTTTCTTAAACGTGGAGACCAAAAACTGCTCATAATGTTCCAGATGTGATCTCACCGAAACCCTGTACAATCACAGCAGCATTTATTCTTTCTTGTATACCAATTCCCTCGCAACATGCATTTACCTTCCTAATTGCTTGTTGCCCCTGCATGCTAACTTTAGCAAGAGTCAACCTGCCTACAGACAGTCACATGTACAAGCACACCCAATGTATACAAGGATGAGGCATTTTAGCTATGAGGTTCAGTTGGTGAAACTGGGGTTGCTTTCATTAGAACATAGAATATTACAGCGCAGTAGAGGCCCTTCGGCCCTCAATGTTGCGCTGACCATTGAAAACAATCTGAAGCCCATCTAACCTACAGTATTCCAATATCATCCATATGTTTATCCAATGACCATTTAATTGCCCTTAATGTTGGCAAGTCCACTACTGCTGCAGGCAGGGCATTCCACGCCCTTACTACTCTCTGAGTAAAGAACCTACCTCTGACATCTGTCCTATATCTATCACCCCTCAATTTAAAGCTATGTCCCCTCATGCTAGCTATCACCATCTGAGGAAAAAGGCTCTCACTATCCACCCTATCTAATCCTCTGATCATCTTATATGCCTCTATTAAGTCACCTCTTAACCTTCTTCTCTCTAACGAAAACAACCTCTCAAGTCCCTCAGCCTTTCCTCATAAGACCTTCCCACCATACCAGGCAACATCCTGGTAAATCTCCTCTGCACCCTTTCCAATGCTTCCACATCCTTCTGATAATGCAGTGACCAGAACTGTACGCAATACTCCAAGTGCAGCCGCACCAGAGTTTTGTACAGATGCAACATGACCTCCTGGCTCCGAAACTCAATCCCTCTACCAATAAAAGCTAACACTCCATTCGCCTTCTTAACAACCCTATCAACCTGGGTGCCAACTTTCAGGGATCAATGCACATGGACACCGAAATCTCTCTGTTCATCCACACTACCAAATATCTTACCATTAGCCCAGTACTCTGTAATCCTGTTACTCCTTCCAAAGTGAATCACCTCACACTTTTCCACATTGAACGCCATTTGCCACCTCTCAGCCCAGCTCTGCAGCTTATCTATGTCCCTCTGTAACCTGCAACAACCTTCCGCACTGTCCACAACTCCACCGAACTTTAGTGTCATCCGCAAATTTACTAACCCATCCTTCTACGCCCTCATCCAGGTAATTTATAAAAATGATAAACAGCAGTGGCCCCAAAACAGATCCTTGCGGGACACCACTAGTAACTGAACTCCAGGATGAACATTTCCCATCAACCACCACCCTCTGTCTTCTTACAGCTAGCCAATTCCTGATCCAAACCGTTAATTACCCTCAATCCCATGCCTCCGTATCTTCTGCAATAGCTTACCGTGGAGAACCTTATCAAACGCTTTACTGAAATCCATATACACCACATCAACTGCTTTACCCTCATCCACCTCTTTGGTCACCTTCTCAAAGAACTCAATAAGGTTTGTGAGGCACGACCTACCCTTCACAAAACCGTGCTGACTATCCCTAATCAAATTATTCCTTTCTAGATGATTATAAATCCTATCTCTTATAATCCTTTCCAAAACTTTGCCCACAACAGAAGTAAGGCTCACCGGTCTATAATTACCAGGGTTGTCTCTACTCCCCTTCTTGAACAAGGGGACAACATTTGCTATCCTCCAGTCTTCTGGCACTATTCCTGTAGACAATGACGACATAAAGATCAAAGCCAAAGGCTCTGCAATCTCCTCCCTAGCCTCCCAGAGAATCCTGGAATAAATCCCATCCGGCCCAGGGGACTTATCTATTTTCACACTTTCCAGAATTGCTAACACCTCCACCTTATTAACCTCAATCCCGTCTAGTCCAATAGCCTGTATCTCAGTATTCTCCTCAACAACATTGTCTTTTCCCTGCGTGAATACTGATGAAAAATATTCATTTAGCGCCTCTCCTATCTCTTCAGTCTCCACGCACAACTTCCCACTACTGTCCTTGACTGGCCCTAATCTTACCCGAGTCATTCTTTTATTTCTGAGATATCTATAGAAAGCTTTAGGGTTTTCCTTGATCCTACCTGCCAAAGACTTCTCATGTCCCCTCCTGGTTCTTCTTAACTCTCTCTTTAGGTCCTTCCTGGCTCACTTGTAACTCTCAAGCGCCCTAACTGAACCTTCATGTCTCATCGTTACATAAGTCTCCTTCTTCCTCTTCACAAGAGATTCAACTTCTTTAGTAAACCACGGTTCCCTCACTCGACCACTTCCTCCCTGCCTGACGGGTACATACTTATCAAGGACACCCAGTAAACAAGCTCCACATTTCAATTGTGCCCATCCCCTGCAGTTTCCTTCCCCAACCTATACATCCTAAATCTCACCTAATCGCATCATAATTTCCTTTCCCCCAGCTATAACTCTTGCCCTTCGGTATATACCTATTCCTTTCCATTGTTAAAGTAAACGTAACCAAATTGTGGTCACTATCACCAAAGTGCTCCCCTACCTCCAAATCTAACACCTGGTCTGGTTCATTACCCAGTACCAAATCCAATGTGGCCTCGCCTCTTGTTGGCCTATCTACATACTGTGTCAGGAAACCCTCCTGCACACATTGTACAAAAACTGACCCATCTAAAGTACTCGAACTATAGCTTTTCCAGTCAATATTTGCAAAGTTAAAGTCCCCCATAACAACTACCCTGTTACTTTCGCTCCTATCCAGAATCATCTTTGCAGTCCTTTCCTCTACATCTCTGGAACTTTTCGGAGGCCTATAGAAAACTCCCAACAGGGTGACCTCTCCTTTCCTGTTTCTAACCTCAGCCCATATTACCTCAGTAGACGAGTCCTCATCAAACGTCCTTTCTGCCACCGTAATAGTGTCCTTGTCTAACAATGCCACACCTCCCCCTCTTTTACCACCTTCCCTGCTCTTACTGAAACATCTAAACCCCGGAACCTGCAACAACCATTCCTGTCCCTGCTCTATCCATGTCTCCAAGATGACCACAACATCGAAGTCCCAGGTACCAACCCATGCTGCAAGTTCACCCATCTTATTCCGGATGCTCCTGGCATTGAAGTATACACACTTCAAACCACCTTCCTGCCTGCCAGTGCACTCCTGTGATGCTGAAACCTTATCCATGACCTCACTACTCTCAACCTCCTGTACACAGGATCTACAATTCAGGTTCCCATCCCCCTGCTGAATTAGTTTAAACCCTCCCGAAGAGCATTAGCAAATTTCCCCCCCAGGATATTGGTACCCCTCTGGTTCAGGTGTAGACCATCCCGTTTGTAGAGGTCCCACCTACCCCAGAAAGAGCCCCAATTGTCCAGGTATCTGAATCCCTCCCTCCTGCACCATCCCTGTAACCACGTGTTCAACTGCTCTCTCTCCCTATTCCTCTCCTCACTATCACGTGGCATGGGTAACAAACCAGAGATAACAACTCTGTTTGTTCTCACCCTAAGCTTCCACCCTAACTCCCTGAATTTCTGCCTTACATCCCCATCCCTTTTCCTACCTATGTCTTGGGTGCCTATGTGAACCACGACTTGGGGCTGGTCCCCCTCCCCCTTAAGGATCCCGAAAACACGATCCGAGACATCATGGACCCTGGCACCTGGGAGGCAACACACCAGCCGCGAGTCCCTCTCGTTCCCACAGAATCTCCTATCTATCCCCCTAACTATGGAGTCCCCAATAACTAATGCTCTACTCCTCTCCCCCCTTCCCTTCTGAGCAACAGGGGCAGACTCTGTCCCAGAGACCTGTACCCCATGCTTACCCCTGTTAAGTTGCCACCCCCAGCAGTATCCAAAACGGAATACTTGTTATACAGAGGAACAGAGGATCCAGGGGATTGCTGCTCTGACTGCTTCTTACCCCTTCTAGCCGTCACCCACGTATCATCATTTCTAGGAGTAGCTACCTCCCTGCAGCTTCTATCTACAGCTGCCTCTGCCTCCCGAATGATCCTGAGTTCATCCAGTTCCAGCTCCAGATTCCTAACGGTCTTCAAGGAGCTGGAATTGGGTGCACTTCCTGCAGGTGTACTCAGCCGGGACACTGGTGTCCCTCGCCTCAAACATCCCACAGGAGGAACATTGCACTGCCTGCACTGACATCCCTGCTACTTCCCTACTAAGAAATGAAAGAGAGAGAAAAAAAAGCTTACCTGCTCTCACTCCGAGTCTTTTTTTTAGGTTAGAGGAGGGGGGAGGGTGGGGGACTCTACCCATGTAGAGTCTCGGGTTACCTCCCCATTCAAATTTATTGGGCAAAAAAAAACCTTCCCAGGCCTCCCCGCGGCCTACTTCCGGTTTCCTGTTTAACTGAAAAAAAACTCCGCTAAAAAGTAAGGTAAAAAAATAATCACTCTTTCCCTCAGCCACTCCTGACACAAATCGCTCCCTCTCTACTTTGTTCCGGTGGAACAATGAGCAACACAGATTGCACAGAGATGTGTTAGCAGTGTACAAGATGATGACAAGTTTGGATAAGGTCGAAGTAGAAAACCAGTTCCCATTAGTTAATGGCACAAGGACTAGGAGGCACTGATATGGGATTTTGGGCAAAAGATATAGAGCGGGTGTGAGGCAGAATTTTTTTAACGCAGCGAATGGTGATATCCTGATACTTGCTGCACAAGTGTGTCAGAAGGCAAGTTGATCAATGATTTCAAAAGGAATTTGGATGGGAACTTGAAAGAAATTAACTTGAGACTTACGTGGAAAAAGTGGTGGAATGGGACTTTTCATTATTCATTCGGGGATGTGGGTGTCACTGGCTGAGGCAGCATTTATTGCTCATCACTCATTGCCCTTGACTCAGTGGCTTACTAGGCTATTTCAGAGGTTTTTTTAAAGAGTTAACCACATTGCTGTGAGTCAGGAGTCACATGTAGGCCAGACCAGGTAATAATGGCAGATTTCATTCACTAAAGGACATCAGTAAACCAGATGGGTTTTTACGACAATTGACAAAGGTTTCACGATCATTGTCAGACTATTAGTTCCAGATTTTTATTGAATTCAACCTGCCATGGTGGGATTTGAACTCCAGTCCCTAGAGTATTCCCCTGGTTCTCTAGATTACTAGTCCAATGACAATCCCACTATGTCAGCATCTCTCCTGATTTGCTCTACAGACAGCCAGCATGGACCAACTGGGCTGAATGGCCTCCTTTGGTGTCATCAATTATTCTAAGTGTAACTTAGAAAGTTGCACAAATCATGACGCTGAGTTGCCAGTACTCCAGAAGTACAAAAAAAATTTCTATGTAGAATTTTCATTATTCTGTCGTGTTGTAAAGACAAATGAGGCCTTTATTCACTTGAATTCAGAGGGTTAGAGTCATAGAGTCATAGAGGTTTACAGCATGGAAACAGGCCCTTCGGCCCAACTTATCCATGCCGCCCTTTTTTTTAAAAACCCCTAAGCTAATTTCAATTGCCCGCATTTGGCCCATATCCCTCTATACCCATCTTGTAACTATATGTAACTACCTAAGTGCTTTTTAAAAGATAAAATTGTACCTGCCTCTACTACTACCTCTGGTAGCTTGTTCCAAACATTCACCACCCTCTGTGTGAAAAAATACTTCCTCTGGACACTTTTGTATCTCTCCCCTCTCACCTTAAACCTATGCCCTCTAGTTTTAGACTCCCCGACTTTTGGAAAAAGATATTGACTATCTACCTTGTCTATGCCCCTCATTATTTTATAGACCTCTATAAGGTCACCCCTCAGCCTCCTACGCTCCAGAGAGAAAAGTCCCAGTCTATTCAGCCTCTCATTATAACTCAATTCATCAAGTCCCGGTTGAGGGATGGTTTGATGGAAGGACAGGGTGAATAAGGATAAACAATTTCACTAATTGAAGACGATAGAACCAGGGGCTATAATCTGAAAATTAGGGCCAAGCTGTTCAGGAGAGATCTTAGAAAATATTTCTACCTGCAGAGAATGGTGGAGGTTCGAAACTCTTCTCCTCAAATGGTGGTGGATGTTGGTTCAATTGTTAGGTTTAAGTCTGAGATAGACAATTTTTTATTGAGCAGAGGTATCAAGGGGTATGGGGCTAGGGCAGGTACATGGAGTTAGGCCACAGATCAACAATGATCTTATTGAATGGGGGAGTGAGCTGTGGTGATATAAACAGGGCCTAGTTTTAAGGCTGATAAAATTGGATATCCTAAATTAAAGAATTGGGCATATTGAAATCAAACACAGTCAAACCTCAGGCAGGCCAATTATACAAATACACAAATGTGTATGGGCCTGACCCATCAACCACCCATCAAAGGTCATTACACTCTACTTGAGACTTAGCAGGAGATCATGGCACCTCATTGAAATGCATCGGCCTATTGTTAGAAGCGCAGATCGAGCCAGACTTTCTGTCACCAAGAGTTCCTGTAGCTACCTTATCTGATAACAAGTTCAACAACATGGAGATGGACACCTGGGGGGTGGACCCTGGTGTCCTGTCAGGCAGACATCTAGAAACCCACTGGGTATTGGAACCCCCTCCTGGGACCTCATTGGCCGGAAGCCAGAGAAGTTTCTGGAAAGGCAAGCAGGCTGGGGGATAAAGGGACACATTTTCAGACACACTGCAGCAAAGACTCGACAAGGGAGGCGGCTGTGACCATTCGGAAGACTGACCGAAGAAGGAAAGAAGGAAGAAGCTGCCATCGAGACTCATCTTCGTGACGATGGACCAGAGGGACTCAGAGAATCGGGCCTGCAGTTCAACCAAACCATCTTTACGGGTAGTATACTTGAATCTGCTGGGGTATCCTCTTGTTTTATGTGGGTAATTTAAGGGTTAATAGTGTTGTTATTAATAAACTTGTTGAACCTTTACTTGTGTTTGTCCTTTGTCCATCTTGCAAATAAGGGCACCGGGGTAAAACCTTGAAGTAAACTGGTTGAAAGTATCTGAGAATTAACAGGTACGACAGAGCTGAATGGTCTACCCCTGTTCCTATGTTCCAAGAAAGGCATTTACATTGGTTGACTAAAATGTGTTTAGCCAGCTTCTTTTGCAGGATTCAAAAATCTAAAGAAATGGCCAAAGTTCATCCCATACAAACATATAGAGAAAAATAACCTTAATAGAGCAACCACTGAAATAGACCTTGATGTCTGAAAAATTTATTGCGAGATATACTTGCTTCATAGTGTACCACAACAATGTCACAAGACACCATAGAGCTGGTCCTGACAAAAGCAGAACAGTGAGGAACAATTGAACATAAGCATGCACAATTTAATGAAATTCGAACCTCTTCAGTGACTCGCTGAGTAAGATTGAACATCTGTGCTTTATTCACAGTTAGTTTTTGACCTTGTACGCTCCAGAGAGAGATACTCAGCAAATGACCTGTCCGATCATTGGCAGCTGACAGGTCTCATGTTCACAAGTCACATTAAAATGGATGGATGGTAAGATGTGGCACAGAAATAGTCATCAAGGGCAGGAGCACAGTATGGCTGCCATCACAGGTATCAAAAGTCCCCGTCAACGTATTTCAGAACCAAACTCATCAACGTGTTCAATACGCAGCCTAATGGCTTTCAGATTGTGAGTAGGTGTATGTGTGTGTGTCCTCCTGTATTTGCTTTGAGCCTTCCAGGTGAGCCTTGTAAACATTTAGACATCTTACAGTCCCTATACAGACATATTCTCAACAACACATTATCCTACCATCTGGTGGATGGTGTCTTCTCCCTCAGGGAAAACAGTGCTATCAAAATGTTTTTAACTAGTACATATATGTAGCAACAGACTCAATGGCCTTTTTAACACCCCCCAAACAGCCCTATCGTAGGGAGAGGGTGAAAGTATCAATATGGAACAATGCAACTGCCTCTTCATTCCCAACTGTTCAAACCTGAACACACAGAAATCAGGCTGTCAAAGAAGCTCCTGCAAAAGGAGCCAAGTTAACATTCCGAAGTCATGGCACATGGCTTAAATTTAATGTGAGCAAGAAGAGGCCTGAATGCTGGCAGCAGGTTCAGTGCAGGAGGAGCTGGCTGTCCAATGTAGTCATGATGTGGAGATGCCGGCGTTGGACTGGGGTAAACACAGTAAGAGTTTTAACAACACCAGGTTAAAGTCCAACAGGTTTATTTGGTAGCAAATGCCATTAGCTTTCGGAGCGCTGCTCTTAAACCTGTTGGACTTTAACCTGGTGTTGTTAAAACTCTTACTGTCCAATGTAATGGCCAGAGGACAGTGCCTTTAGCACCTCTTGTGGGCCAAGAGGAGCTGGAATATTCGCATCAGGTGTCACCAGCAAGCAGTTGTCCTCTCTCAGCCCCAGTCACAGCCCAGCCTTCTGTTCCCCAACACTAGAACCTGATCACCCACTCCTGATAGCAGCCCAAAGCTTCTGAGCCCTCCTGACTGCTGAGGACCATCCCACAGGTCACTGGCTGCAATCTCCTGATGCTTAATGATGCTCCTGACCACAGGCCAGACTGAAAACCTGGCCTGCTGTCTTGTGGAGCCTGCAGCAGATTAGTTAAATGAGGCCCTGATCTGAAGATGAGCATATTTTCTAGATGCCCGTTCTTGTCAGGTTTTCAGTGCACTACCATCTCCCCAACAATTTCCCAGCCTCCCTATTAATATGGTGGCCAATGTGGCATTTGCCTGTGCTTGCTATCATGACATAAAAATTGTAGAGTACAGAAGGAGTCCATTTGGCCCATCATGCCTGCACCAGCACTTTGAAAGAGCTAGTCTCATCTCCCTGCTAAGTGCTACAGATATTTTTCAAATATATATCCAGTTTCCTTTCAAAAATTACTATTGAAACTGCTTTCATCATACTTTCAGACAGTGAATTCCATTATAAATCACTATGTAATCTTATCCCTGGCTAATTTGACCTTCCATTTTGGGTCCTCTGATTATGGACTGAACCCCTTGCTAGTGGAAACAATTCCTCCATATCTACTCTATCAAAACTCTCCATTATTTTTAAAAATCTTTACCTAAATCAATGCTTCATCTAATACAGAATTATTGAGAAATTTTGCTGTTATATGGCCAGCGAAGACAAACGGAAATCCCATCCTGTTGCTCTTAATGTATCCTTAGATTTCATAGATGGCCGGTTTAGAAAGATATGCTTCAACCAGCTGACTGAGACACTGATAATGCACAGTGCTAAGAACTAAGTTCACTGAATAAAATCGTTTTTTTGTTCAATTTAAGGTTTTATTTGCAGGGAATTAAGTGTTTTTTGTTTTTAAAAAAAACACACTTTCCAAACAGTGATGGAGTCCTTAATGAGGAAAATTAAAAAGAGGTGACATTTGCGATTTACAACTTACTTTTCACCATTATTACAAAAAACCAACATCACAAACAGAATCGAACATTGTCAACATCAGGACAATCAGCACTTGTGCTGGATACAGCTTCCAACAAAAACTCTTACAAACTTCAGATATCCAATGTACAATAACTAGCTGCTGTTACTACGTCAGCTAGTCCCTACTATTCCCTATGCACATCACATAACACAAGCTTTAAGCTTTCTTCACATCCAAGGGTTAGGGACCATATGATCTGAACTCAGGAATCTGGCAGAATTTAATTTTATACATTATGTAACACTGCTTTTATCAATTCAGACTAAAAACCATCCCCAATCATATTTCTGCCACAGATTTTCCTCATCTACAATCATATTTTACAGTTTTCTATGTGTTACAGTGCCACTCAGTCTCACTGACAGACTCGCTTGCAAAATTTAGGAACAGCAATACACAGTTTCTAAAGTGTTTTGAGAAGTTTGGGCTCTGTTGGCAGGGAAGTTCCATCCAGTTTGTTCCCGAAAGATGCTGACACGTGGCAAAAAGCGACACTTGTCCCACGATTGAAGGGGCACTGTTTCTTGCCAAAGCAAGATGCAAGAGGCTTTTCAGCAGTGCGTTGCCACTGAGGTATAAGTGGACATTTCCCGCCGTATTGTGCTGAATGGAGAGAGCTCAAGTTCTGTGGTAAACTCGTTGTCGTTGTCATCGCTGGCGACAGTGGATGACTTGGGGCCACATTCCTCACAGCAGCAGCAGCAGCAGTCCAGAAAGGCTCGGCTAAATGGCTTGCACAGGCAGAAGAGGACCACCGGGGTCACACAGGACTTGAAGAACAAAAGGAACTGACTGATGAGCTGCAAAAGATCCACCGTTTGCTGGGAGACCCCAGTAACCATGTAGGCAGTCACAATGTTGCAGATGTTCTCGGGGATGATACAGAACCCATACAGAATGGTCAAAGCCACCACCGTGCAGTTCATCTGGCCTTCAAGCTGAATCTGACGTTTGTTCCCTCTGGCACAGGACTTCTCCGCCTTTCTGATTTTCCTAGCTGTCACAATGGAGCTGCCAATTGTGAAGAGGGTGGGCAAACAGAAATAGCAACCAAAGTACCACCACATCTTGGCACTGTCATAAGTCAGTGCCAGCACGTAGAGAGTGTCTGGTAACTTAGCTGATATCTTCACAACACAGCGGTCTGCAGTCGTATCGGAGGCTGCCACCTCCTCCGTTGTCAGCTGCCGAAGAGCAATCTCTGGAAGTGCTAGTAACATGGCGCCCACCCAGATGACGGCCAACTTGGCCGTTGTTGATGAGCAGTTCTCAATCATCTCGTAGTACATCTGGACGTTGGTGGCCGCTCTGAACCTGTCAATGCACAGCGCACACAAAGTGAAGGTGGTGACTCCGAGGGAAGCAACCTGTCAAAGAAAAGGACAAGAGGAAAATATTATGAGTATAGTATTATTTATTGTGGCACCAAGAGCCATTCAGTCGAGGGACTAGTTAACCCAATTGACTAGGAATGTGTTGCAGAGTAATGCCAATAGTGTGGGTTCAATCTCTGTAAGGGCTGTGATAGTTCTTGGAGCTTGCCCCCTTGCCTTGCCCTGTGGTGATGCAAAACTAATTAGCTGCCAAGTTGACTGACCCCTTGAATCCTCTTCACCTTTAGGAGGGAGGGGGTGTCGGGGGAGGCAACACACCTTCCTCCACATTATCAAATGCTTGAGCATTAGTTTAGCTATAAACTGTGACCTTCGAAATCCTTTACAGTTTGATCATACTTGAACAATGAGGAGTCTACCACCATCATGGCTACTAATAAGGAGAGTTGATCAGGGAGAATCAACATCCACCATTACTTAATCCCATTTTTAATTTCTTTTTTTAAGGAATTTCTTAAATATTATTTAGCAATATTTTAACAATATTGGCCATCTTTGTGGGAAGTGAGAAACATTTGATGCTGCCCAGGTCATAAGTGGATCGTAAGTACAAATAGCTCTTTGGTATGATACTTTTGCAGCAGGTGTCTGGTCAGCAGTGTTTGTGTTTTTTCCACACACTTGAACATTGAAGAATGAAGATCAGAGAACCATACAGTAGAGAAGAAGATCAATTAGCCCATAATGCCTGTGTCAGCACTTTGAAAGAGTTACCCACTTATTCCCACTATCTTGTCCTTTCCCCATCGCCCAGCAAACTTTTTTCCCGTCAATTATTTATCCAATATTCTTTTGAAAGTTACTGTTGAATCTGCTTCCACTACCTTTTCAGGAGCACATTAGAGGTCACTGCCACACGCTGTGCAAAATAAACTGTTCCTTCATGTCGCCTCTGGTTCTTTTGCCAATCACCTTAAAACTGTGCCACTGGAAACAGTTTGCCCTATCTAGTTGATCAAAACCTCTCATGATATTGAACACCTCTATTAAATCTGCCTTACTCTTCTCTCTCTAGGGAGAATGACTTCAGCTTCTCCATATCATTAAAGTTACTCATCTCTGGTACCATTAAAAATGATGTGGAGATGCCGGCATTGGACTGGGGTAAGCACAGTAAGAAGTCTCACAACACCAGGTTAAAGTTCAACAGGTTTATTTGGCAGCACAAACTTTCGGAGCACTACCCCTTCATCAGGTAAGTGGGAGTTCTGTTCACAAACAGGGCATATAAAGACACAAACTCAATTTACAAGATAATGATTGGAATGCGAGTCTTTACAGGTAATCAAGTCTTAAAGGTACAGACAATGTGAGTGGAGAGAGGGCCAAGCACAAGTTAAAGAGATGTGTATTGTCTCCAGCCAGGACAGTTAGTGAGATTTGCAAGCCCAGGCAAGTCGTGGGGGTTACAGATAGTGTGACATGAACCCAAGCTCCTGGTTGAGGCTGTCCTCATGTGTGCGGAACTTGGCGATCAGCTTCTGCTCAGCGATTCTGCGTTGTCGTGTGTCGTGGAGGCTGCCTTGGAGAGTGTTTACCCAAAGATCAGAGGCTGAATACCTGTGACTGCTGAAGTGTTCCCTGGCTGGAGACAATACACACCTCTTTAACTTGTGCTTGGCCCTCTCTCCACTCACATTGTCTGTACCTTTAAGACTTGACTACCTGTAAAGACTCGCATTCCAACCATTATCTTGTAAATTGAGTTTGTGTCTATATATGCCCTGTTTGTGAACACAACTCCCACTCACCTGATGCTCCGAAAGCTTGTGCTGCCAAATAAACCTGTTGGACTTTAACCTGGTGTTGTGAGACTTCTTACTGTGCTTACCATTAAAAATGTCAAGTCTATATGGATAATGACTGTATTTATTTTGCTAAAGATGAATACATTTTATAGTTCCTGACAAACTTTAGTACTCAAAATGTACATGTAAATCAGAATTTACTAATTTGTTATGTGTATACATATATAGGGGAAGCAGTGGCGAAATGGTATTGTCACTGGATTAGTACTGCAGAGACCCAGGACAAGATTCAGGACCTGGATTCAAACCAGATTGCGAAATTTCAATTCAATAAAGAAAAATCTGGAATTAAAAGTCATGAATCATGAAACCATTATCAATTGTTGTAAAAATCCATCTGGTTTACTAATGTCCTTTGGGGAAGGAAATCCTTACCTGGTCTGGTCTATATGTGACTCCAGAGTCACAGCAATGTTGTTAATTCTCAAATACCCTCTGAAATGGAGGGCTGACCCAAGCCAACGACGCTCACATCCCCTCAGGGAATAGAAAGAATATATAATATATATATATAATTTTATCTCAGTGTAGTTTTACCCTAACTTTGCAATTTGTTTAGGTTTAAGCGAAAGCATTAGGCGTCCTTGAATACAAGTGTTAACTTGTTAACATGAAAAAACTCTTTTTTAATCCCAGTTTTTCTTGGGTGTCAAGGGTTTCGGGGGGAGTAAGAGAAGTTGCCGAAGAATGTGTAGATGGGGGTTCAATAGAGGGGTGAGAAGAGGCTCATGTAGAGAATAAGCACCAGTGTGGACATATTGGGCTAAATGTCCCTTTTCACTGATGTAAGTGCTCTGTAATACATTGCAAGAATATCTAAGTGTTGAGAGGTGGGTACAAATAACTTTACCTTACAGAAATTTCCATAATTGTCTCCATACCAACTGAAAATTAACTAGTAGCCCTGTCTTAGCTGGACTCCTTAAGGAGAAAACAAATACAATTAAAACTGAAGAGGCTCATTCAGAGTTTTCTTCATTCTCGGTGAATGGGCCTTGCTCTTGGGTACCTGTTCGACATTTACTGCCCACCTCTAACTGCCCTTGAGATTCACAGTTGAATCCAAATAAGTGGCTTGCCTGGCCATTATAGCAAACAGCTAAGAGTCAACCAGAGTGGTGTGGGATTGGAGTCACATATATGTCAGACTGGTTAAAGGTGGCAGGCCTTGTTACCTAAAGGGCTTTAGAACCAGTTTTGTTTTTGTAACAACAGTTCAAGAGTTTCATGGTCACTTTCATTGATGTGAATATTTAAAAAAAAACAGAATTCAAATTCTCAAAATGGCATACGAGGATTATGAACTCAGTATCTTAACCACACACTATTGTGTCCACTATCATTCTGAGTGTCAAAGCACTAATACTTCAAACCTTAGAGTCGAGTTGATCATTAGACTGATCTTCATTCAAATGAATGATGAGATATCAAGTCTGCCGCCCTGTGTAAAACCGATGCTGTGGCTCATATTCAGCTGCTTGTTCGAGAAAATTGAAAGCAGCTATTTTTTCAAATGGGTGACAAGTGGAAAATCTACTCCAATAATTAGAGTCTCTGATACAGCCACTGGGGGGAGAGGAAATCCGGGGGCTGGGCAATCCTAGCAACCCCTTGTTGGCTGGTAGTCCTAGTGCATGGCCCCATCCCCCCTCAACAATCATCTCCGCTCTCCCTCCCTCCACATGTCCCAACCCTACTGCCTCAAACATTGGCTAGAAACCCTGGCACTCATTGTTGGCTGCCAATTCATGGCAGTTCAATGCTAGGCCATCTGTCAACTTGGAGGTCTAAGCCTGCCAAATAGACAGAAGATCTTGAAGTGAGGGAATAATCTACAAAAAATATTTAAATTATTACATGAATGGAGAAATTACAATAAAAAGTAAAAGGCTATGTGTTAAGATTCCTTTGCTAAGCATTTATACACACTGTAAAAGCAAGAAGGTAACTAGGGAAAGGGTAGGACCACTCATGGATAAAGGAGGGAACTTGTGCTTGGAGGCAGAGGATGTCGGCGAGATCATAAATGAGTACTTTGTGTCGGTATTCACCAAAGACAAGGACATGGAGGATAGTGAGATTAATGCGGAGCATGCTAATATGCTGTGGGAATTTTGAGATCAAGAAAGAAGTAGTGTTGGTTCTCTTGAAGAACATTGAAGTAGATAAGTCCCCAGGGCCCAATGGGATCTACCACAGGTTATTGAGAGAGGCAAGACATGAGATTGCTGGGGTCCTGACAAAGATCTTTGTATCCTCGCTCACCACTGGAGAGGTCCTGGAGGACCGGCGAGTAGCTAATTTTGTTCTTCTGTTCAAGAAAGTAAAAGGGATAATCCAGGAAATTATAGACTGGTGAGTCTCACATCGGTAGTTGGGAAGTTATTGGAGAGGATTATTAGGGATAGGATTTACACACATTTGGAAAAGCAAGGTATAATTAGGGAAAGTCAGCATGGCTTTGTGCAGGGCAGATCATATCTAACTAACTTGATTGATTTTTTCGAAGAGGTGACGAAGGTGATTGATGAGGGTAGAGCAATGGATGTTGTCTACATGGATTTTAGTAAGGCTTTTGACAAGGTCCCTCATGGTAGGTTCATTCAGAAGATTAAGATGCATGGGATCCACGGCGACGTGGCCACTTGGATGCAGAATTGGCTTGCCCAAAGAAGTCAGGGAATACAGGTGGAAGGGTGTCTTTCTGGCTGGAGGTCCATAACCAGTGGTGTTTTGCAAGGATCCATACTGGGATCTCTGCTGTTTATGATATATATAAATGACTTGGATGAAAACATAAATGGTGGGGAGTTGGTAAGTTTGCAGACGACACAAAGATAGGTGGAGTTGTGGATAGTGTAGAGGATTGTCAAAAGATACAGCAGGATATAGATTAGTTGCAAATATGTGCAGAGAAATGGCAGATGGAGTTTAATTCAGGCAAGTGTGAGGTGCTGCTCTTTGGGAGATCAAATGAAAAGGGTAAGTATACAGTTAATGGCAGGATCCTGAACAGTATTGATGTACAGAGGGATCTTGGGGCTCAAGTCCATAGCTCCCCGAAAGTGGCTGCACACGTAGATAGGGTGGCAAAGAAGGTGTATGACATGCATGCCTTTATTGGTCGGGGCATTGAGTCAGGATGTCATGTTAAGCTTTACAAAACTTTAGTTGGGCTGCACTTATAGTATTGCGTACAATTCTGGATACCACATTATAGGAAGGATGTGGAGGCCTTCGAGAGCATGCAAATGAGGTTTACCAGGATGCTGCCTGGATTAGAGGGTATGAGCTATAAGGAGAGGCTGGATAAACTAGGGTTGTTTTTTCTGGAGCGGCAGAGGCTGAGGGGAGGCCTGATAGAAGTCTATGAAATTATGAGAGGCATAGATAGGGTTGACAGTCAGAATCTTTGTCCCAGAGTTGTAATGTCTAAGACTAGTTGGCATGCACTTAAGATGAGAGGTGGAAAGTTCAAAGAAGATGTGAGGGCAGGTTTTTTACACAGAGAGTGGTAGGTGTCTAGAACACGCTGCCCGGGGTGATGTTGCAGGCAGATACAATAGGGGTATTTAAGGGGCTTTTAGATAAGCACACGAATATACAAGGAATAGAGGGATACGGACCAAGGGCAGACAGAAGAGATTAGTTTAATTTGGCATCATGTTTAGCAGAACATTGTGGGCCAACAGGCCTGACCTGTGCTGTACTGTTCTATCTTCTATGTTCTATTTTAATTAATTCATTGAACTATTGATTTTATGATGTGGAGATGCCGGCGTTGGACTGGGGTAAACACAGTAAGAAGTCTCACAACACCAAGATAAAGTCCAACAGGTTTATTTGGTAGCAAAAGCCACTTGCTTTCGAAGCGCTGCTCCTTCATCAGGTGAGTGGGATTTCAGTTCACAAACAAGGCATATAAAGACACAAACTCAATTTACAAAATAATGGTTGGAATGCGAGTCTTTACAGGTAATCAAGTCAGTGGAGCAGAGAAGCAGTGACATCTTCTCCGGAGCCTTCAACATGTCATTGATGAAGCCAAACATCTTGCCAAGGCCATCCCCACACCCCCACTTCTTGCCTTCAAACAACCGCACAACCTCAAACAGACCATTGTCTGCAGCAAACTACCCAGCCTTCAGGAGAACAGTGACCACGACACCACACAACCCTGCCACAGCAACCTCTGCAAGATGTGCTGGATCATCGACACGGATGCCATCATCTCATGTGAGAACACCATCCACCAGATACACGGTACATACACTTGCAACTCGGCCAACGTTGTCTACCTGATACTCTGCAGGAAAGGATGTCCCGAGGCATGGTACATTGGGGAGACCATGCAGACGCTACAACAACGGATGAATGAACACCGCTCGACAATCACCAGGCAAGAGTGTTCTCTTCCTGTTGGGGAACACTTCAGCGGTCACGAGCATTCGGCCTCTGATCTTTGGGTAAGCGCTCTCCAAGGCGGCCTTCACGACACAAGACAGTGCAGAGTCGCTGAGCAGAGACTGATTGCCAAGTTCTGCACACATGAGGACAGCCTCAACTGGGATCTTGGGTTCATGTCACACTATCTGTAACCCCCATGAATTGCCTGGGCTTGCAAAATCTCACTAACTGTCCTGGCTGGAGACAATACACATCTCTTTAACCTGTGCTTAACCCTCTCTCCACTCACATTGTCTGTACCTTTAAGACTTGATTACCTGTAAAGACTCGCATTCCAACCATTATTTTGTAAATTGAGTTTGTGTCTTTACATGCCCTGTTTGTGAACAGAATCCCCACTCACCTGATGAAGGAGCAGCGCTTCGAAAGCTAGTGGCTTTTGCTACCAAATAAACCTGTTGGATTTTAACCTGGTGTTGTGAGACTTCTTACTATTGATTTTATCCAGATTCACATGTTTGTTTGCTAATACTGCAAATGGTGGATTTGCTCCAAAAGGGAATTTAAAACAAATATATATTTGGCAGGTGGAAATATTAAAAAGGAAAATTCAACATTGTCTTATCTGCAGATTTGACCACTGAAAGACTTTCTAAAGAAAGAGCTTGCATTTATATAGCACCAGTCATGAGCTCAGGACCTCCCAAAGTACTTCACAGTCAATTACTTGTTTACGACGTTTAGCCACATTGTCAGGTAGGAAAGACAGCAACCAATTTTCACACAATAAGAAGTTCCACAAATGGGAATGAGATAAATGACCACCTAATCCGCTTTACTGCTGCTGGAATAAATATCGGTCAAGACATCAGGAGATCTTGTTTGCTCTTCTTCAGGTAGAATATTTTACATCCATCTGAGGGGGCAAATGGCTTAACATTTGAACCAAAAGACACATCTCTGACAGTGCAGTACTCCCTTAGTACACTGAGGTGCCAGTCTAGATTATGTGCTCAAATTTCTGTGTTGCGTTTGAGTGCATCATTCCAGCGTTACACATTTTTTCAAAACACTATTATTGCAATTCCTTGAAAGTCGAAGGGCTGGATTTTCCGATCTCGCTCGCAGCCGGGATTCTCCTGTCTCACTGCAGTGAACGGAGATTTGGCTGAGCGTCAAATTCTCTGTCCTCACGGGCAGGGCTTAAACGGCTGGGAAATTCCAGCCAACAAGTTACTCCAAGTTTTATTCTTGCAGTAAAATAACGTCATTCTCTGGGATGATGACTGAATTTATGCTCCTATGAGTTCAAAGCTAACTAATTAATTGCTGAAAATGTAATATTTTAGAAAGAAAAGTTTCTTGAAGTTCTGAACAGATCTTCTTCAAGTTTTGTTTGCGTGCTACTGTGAAGAATAACACACTGTACACATTTTATACTTACTGTAAAAAGTTCTCAAAAATTTCATACCATGTAAAACATCATTGGGGAGGCACAGTTGCACTGTGGCTAGCACTACTGCCTAATAGCACCAGGGACCCGGGTTCGATTCCCAGCCTTGGGTCACTGTCTATGTGGAGTTTGCACGTTCTCCCAGTGTCTGCATGGGTTTCCTCTAGGTGCTCCAGTTACCTCCCACAGTCCGAAAGATGTGCTGGTTAGGTGGATTGGCCATGTTGAGTTGCCCCTTAGTGTCAGGGGGACTAGCTAGGGTAAATGCATGGGGTTATGGGGATAGGGCCTGGGTGGGATTGTGGTCGGTGCAGACTTGATGGGCTGAATGGCCTCCTTCTGTACTGTAGGATTCTATGATTCTATAATCTGCTTGTTTACTTCTGTACCTCTCTAAATCCTTCAATTTACTTTTCCCAAAATCTTCATTTTAAAGATTGCTGATCTGCAGAGTCTATTATGCTAAATACTATCACAAGACATAGAACATTGCCCATCCATCATCTTAAATTTACAATCCCCCATCACCCTGCCTCAGTAGCTGCCATGTGTACCATTTACAAAATGGCATCTTGCCAACACTTCCTTGACAGCACCTTCCAAACCTATGATCTTCACCACCTAGAAGGACAAGGGTAGGAGATGCATGGGAACACCAGAAATTCCAAGTTCCATTCCAAATCACAATCCATATGACACATGAGGGATCAGGTTAAACTGGATAGAAAGACCCAATTCCCCTTAGTTGATGATTCCATAACAAAAGGGATAGATTCAGGGTAAGAGATAGGAGCTTTAGTAGGATTTGAAGGATATATATTTTTGCCCAAAAGGTCAGGAATGCACTGCCTCGGAGAGTGATAGGGGCAGAAACATTCAAAACACTTAAAAAGTACTTGGTCATGCACTTGTAGTGGCATAACCGGAAAGCTACAGCACAGAACAAGAGCTGCAAAGTAGGATTAGGTGGATGGCTCTTTATTGGCTGGCATAGACCTGATGGGGCCTCCTTCTATGTTGTAATCTTCTTTGATTCAATATTTTATACCATCCTGATTTATATATTACCGGCCACTCCTTCACCAGCATTCTGAAACTCCCTCCCCCACAGCACTCCACATAGACTGTGACTGTTCAAGAAGGTGGTTCAGCACAACTTTCTCAAGAGCAGCTAGAGAAAAGCAATAAATGCTGGCCTTGATAGTGACTCCCATATTCCAAAGAAGAATTTTAAAAACTCAAAGTCGTATTTAATAAATTTTGACCGTCAATAATTTAATCAATGAAATAGCCCATAAGCATAAATATGCAAACTCTGACAGAACAAGGCTGATCATTAATCTTTGATCAATCTCACCTTCAAAAGCATCTTTAAGGGTACACTTTTTAAATAAAAACAATAAATATACTAATGTTTTTCTTCCACATGAAGTACGATAGGCAACGTGTTGGGAACAAGGTGGATGTGACTAAATTATGCCACAGTATGAAAGGTGTGTGAGACAGTAGGGAATCTCTCAACATCAAACATCCTTCCAGAAGGGAACTTGGTAAATCAACACATAAATAAAAGGAAAATACTTCAAATGACTTGGTCTATAATATTGACAGATTTTTTTTGCGTGTATGACAATATTCCCTTCAGCAGAAATTGGAATACTTGTGTTAATAATGCTTCAAATGTTGCGACACGCCAGTCAGCCTTAATGACAGAAAAAGTGAGGATGCGCTTCTCACTCAATCCAATTAGGTAAAACCTGTCTGTGCAGGTAAATCTGATGATTACAAGGTACAACATGCTCCATGGTATTTACGTTGAATAGCCTGCAGGTTTATAGGAATGCTAGAGATAACAAATGTATAAATTACAAATGGCACAATCTTCCTGTCCTGCAAATAGGTGTTTTAACCCCTGCTCACTGTAAAGTTTTGAATCATAGATAATATTTCATTTGCAGGGCTGGAGAGGAAGGGAGATGTTTAACCTCCTGCCTTTGTAAATATTGGTTCCTTTCTCCTTATACAATTTCTTTTTACATGCAGAAGTCATTGCTTAGCTTAAATCCAGCACTCTATTTGAACGGAGGCACATATTTCTACCTGACTTCAGTGACAAGAATTCACTGTTGTACAATTCCAATCATGTTAAGTACCTCTTCACTTTATGTGCAGCAAGGGGATGGGCGGGGATGACCAAGCTGACTGAAACATAGAACATAGAACAGTACAGCACAGAACAGGCCCTTCGGTCCACGATGTTGTGCCGAGCTTTGTCTGAAACCCAGATCAAGCTATTTCCTCCCTATCATCCCGAAGTACTCCATGTGCCTATCCAATAGCTTCTTAAATGTTCCTAAAGTTTCTGACTCCACTATCCCTGCAGGCAGTCCATTCCACACCCCAACCACTCTCTGTGTAAAGAACCTACCTCGGACATCCTTCCTATATCTCCCACCATGAACCCTATAATTATGCCCCCTAGTTACCGCTCCATTCACCCGAGGAAATAGTCTTTGAAAGCAAAGGGTACTCCGATAATACCCAGACTCAGACTTCTTTGCTGAAGTTACTTACAGGAAGAATTTCACCCATACAGAACATAACTAATTGATTACACATTGCTTCTTTAAGTTTTCAATTACTATTCATGTTTCTTTACTTATAATTAATAGTACGCAAATGTGGACACTGACGTGTACTTTGAAAGTATGTGTCAGGCCATTTAATACGCTCATGGATTTAACAACGTTCTCCTCTGCTCCCCTCAGATTTTCTCCCATTTCACACCTCCTTTCCTGAAAGAATAGATCCTGGTTGGTGTATTTACTCCATGGGCACTCGGCACCAAAACCTCACCAAAGGCTTCAATCTTTGAGAGTGCATCTAGGCAAAGGTTGGCATTCTCTGCCTTTGTGCCCGCTAGTCTACAATCTTCTGCCCCTTTACTTTAATCACAAGCTGGTGGGCTCAGAAGCAGGAAGTCTACCTCTCTTCAGCTCTGAAGAAGCATCATACGGACTCGATACGGTTAACAATGCTGCCAGGCCCGCTGAGTTTTCCAGCCTTTCCTGTATAATAGCAGCAAGTCCATGTCACTGACTCAGCAATTCAATGGCACCACCTCTGATTCACTCCCACGTTACGAGATTGCAAGGAATCCTGGCTCATGTTCCACTTCAACAAATTTATCACAGGGCAATGAATAAACCTGGAACATTTTGGTCTCAAACTTGGTACCAGTTGGCCTCAAACCTATTGGCATGTATGGCCTTTAACCAATTCCAAAGTGTAGGATGTGTAGAAATGTGAAGACTGTTATTGTAGAAGTTCTCTTTTTTTGCTGCTGGTCAGTCAAATATTGCAACAAAGCAATCTCAGAAAGCTGGAATTTCTCATCAGATCATTATAATCGTAGTCTGCTCAATGCTAAGGCCTTACAATGCATGAGCCTATCATAAGGAAAAATTATGAGTAACTTCAGTTTTCCAGCCTGGAAAGGGGTCAGTTAAAAATGGGTGGACAGGCCTCCAGTCACTGTCTGTGTGGAGTTTGCGCATTCTCCCCATGTCTGCGTGGGTTTCCTCTGGGCGCTCCGGTTTCCACCCACACTCCAAAGATGTGCGGATTAGGTTGATTGATCATGCCCATTAGTGTCAGGGAGATTAGCAGGGTAAATACATGGGGTTATGGGGATAGTGCCTGGGTGGGATTGCTGTTACTGAGGCTCGGATGGGTTGAATGGCCTCCTTCTGCATACGGGTATAGTAATTATTAAATACTGTAAATAAGATAAATAAAATGGGTGCCCCATTTTAGGAAGGATGTGAAGGCATTAGAGAAGTTGCAGAAAATATTCACAAGAATGGTTCCAGGGATAAGGAACTTCAGTTGTAAAGAAATTTGGAAAATTTAGAATTACTTTCTTCAGGGAATAGAAGGTTGAGGGGAGATTTGGTAGAGGTGTTCAAAATCATGAGGGTTCTGGACAGAATAGATGGGGAGAAACTGTTCCCACTCATGAAAGAATTGAGAACGCGAGGGCGCAGATTTGCAGTAATTGGGAAAAGAAGCAAAAGTGATATGAGGAGATACTTTTTCACGCAGCAAGTGGCCACGGTCTGGAATGCTCTGCCTGAGAATGTGGTGGTGGCAAGTTCAACTGAAACATTCCAAAGAGAATTAGACTGTTATCTGAAAAGGAAGAATGTGCAGGGCTATGAAGAGAAGGTGGCAAAATGGACCTAGGTGAGTTGTTCAATCAGACAGCTGATGCAGACACGATGAGGCTGATTTTACCATTGCGTTGCACCTGTTTTCAGGTACGATGCGATGTTAAGTGGGCCGTAAAGTGCTGAGCCCGATTGGTGCCGGTTTTCGTGGCCGGCGCCATTTTACGAGCGCCGGATATCTGGCGCAGTCAGCCTCTCGCTGGAAATGGGCGAGAGGCAGGTTAATATATTTAAATCTATTGAAATGAAAATTTGCATCTGCTTACCGAGCCTGGCGCTCAATCATCCAGACTCGGCCTCCCCCCCTCTCCCCTTATAACCTCTCCAGGAAAGATTGGCGTCGCGAGGAATAGACATGTTCCCCATGAACGGGGAGCAGTCGGCTTAGCCTCGACGGTGGAACAGGAGGCCATGAAGGCCCCCTGGGGAGGCTGAGGATAAGGGGGGGATGCCCCTTGGGCAGTGCCAGACTGGCAGTTCCACCCTGGGCAACACAAGTCTGGCATCTGAGCAATGACCACCAGGCAGTGTCAGGGGGCAGGGCTAATGGGAGAGGGGCCAGTGGGGGGGCAGTGGGGGTGGGACCAGTGGGCGTAGGGCCAATGGGGGTAATAGGGTGAGGGGCTAATGGGGGAGGGGCTAATGGACGGAAGGGCTAATGGGGGAGGGGGGCCCACTGCCACTCTGCAGTGATCGGTGGGGGGGAGGGAGGGAGAGGGGGCCCGCTATAACTCTGCAGAGATCGGTGTGGGCGAGGGAGGGAGAAGGGGCCCGCTGCCACTCTGCAGTGTTCGGTGGGGGGGAGAGAAGGAGAGGGGGCCCGTTACAACTCTGCAGCGATCGGTGGGGGAGGAGGGAGGGAGAGGGGGCCCGCTGCCACTCTGCAGCGATCGATGGGGGAGGAGGGAGGGAGAGGGGGCTCGCTGCCACTCTGAAGCGATCGGTGTGGGGAGGGTAGCGGACCCACGATTGGTAGGGGAGGAGGAGTTCCGCAATCGGTGGGGGGAGGGCGACAGGTCTGCGATTGGTGGGGGAGTGGGGTCTGCGATCGATCTGGGCAGTGGGGAGGGGTTGGTGGGAGCTGCATCTTGGGCCATGGGCCCCCATGATCACAGTGGAGGAGGGGGGAGTTGCTTCAAGCTGCCTGCACTAGCAGGGGCCTGACAGCTCTCTCTTGTTACTGTTACTGCTAATGCGCATGTGCAGCATCAGAGGCCCGCACATGCACACTACCTCCCTCTGCAGGCTTTTGGGTGCATTAAGCCCCGCACACCAGCTTCTGCAGCACGAATTTGACGCGCTCAAAATTTTGCAGGCAAAGTGCGTATGGGGGAGACCTAAAATGGGCCTAAAAGTCAGATCCGAAATTCTCCCAGTTTCAAGTCCGCCCAGCACTTAAAAAATTGTAAAATCGCCCCCGATGGGCCAAATGGCCTGCTTCTGACCGTAACAATTCTGTGATTCTGTGAATTAAGATAATTACTTTAAAACAGGCTTGTCCAATCTTTTGGGGTCAGTTAAGGGCAGGGAGAGAACATTTCAATCTTTCACATACTCGGGGCTGATGAGCCAATTTCACAAAGATAAGGTTTGGCATAAAATTAAACACAAATTTAAAAAACAAGCTGAAAAAAGAACTTCCCTTTCCAAAGCAGGTCACAACAATAAATTGATAATTTAAATGAGACTAATAAATAAAGCAATCATTAGAGTGTGAAAGGATGAGGATGTGTGTGTCCAGGTCACTCACAATCTCCAGGTGCTCACTCACTCCCCTGGTCCACTGTGAGAGTGGATGTGAGTGCCTATTGGTGTGCAGGGGTGACGGTGAATGAGAACCAACACTTCACACACATACACACAGACACACCACCCTCCACACACACTCAAACCCTCTGACACATACAGACCATGATCTTACCATTTCAACCCGCCAGCCGATGAGCAGGACAAGCCGATAAGGGTGCGAGGCTGATCTCAATATTTAAATTCTATTCAAAGTGGAATTTAAATATTACAAGTGAGCCCGGGAGGAATTGTCCGGGCTCACTTGCCTCTGCGGCCTCACTGGTGAAGATTCTCTCCAGTGAGGATCGCATATGGTCCGCATCAATAGGGACCAGGTGTGATGGCCTCGCTGGTCGGGTCAGGGGACAGTGAGGCCCCCCTGGAGGTCAGGGGCAGAGGTGGGGTACCCCTTGGGCAGTGCCAACCTTGCACTACCAGCCTGGCACCCTGGCAGTGCTAGCCTGGCACCCTGGCACTGCCAGCATGGCACACAGCCACTGCCCACCGAGCACTGGTCACTGCCCAGGGGCAGGGCCTGAGGGGGTGGAGCCAATACAGAAGAGAAGCAGCCTGAGGGGGCGGGCTTGAGAGGAGAACGCTGCATGCTCTGCAACAGCGATCGGGGGGTGGAGTGGGGAGACACACTACCGATCGGAGGGGAGGGATGGGGAGACATGCTAAGCGTTCTGCAACCGGCGATGAGCTGATCCATGTGCGGGGTTGCCCTGCTGCACAGCCCCGTGATAGCAGTGGCAGGGACAAGCAGTGGTGGGGGGATCGGATGGCTTATAATAATGCGGAGGGTGGGGAGTGGGGAGCCACAGAGGCCCGCAGTTTCTGGGGGGGGGGGGGCGGGGTGCATTGGCCACAGAGCCCATGGTAACTGGGGGGGGGGCGAGGTATTGGCTGCAGAGGCTTGCAGTAGCGGGGGGAGACAGTGAATAACAGAAATCTGAGCATGTGCAATTGTGCCCTCTGCTGCTATCTGCCAGCTTTCAGCAAGCTTTGGCCCCGCCTCCACCACCTATTGGCAGGAACAAGATTTGGCTTCATTTTTTTCACAGAATGAGGTAAGATTCCATTTTTAACTCAGCCAAATAAACAGTGCGATTCTCTTCTGTTTTCACACTCATTTGGCACTTAGAATTCTTTTGGTAAGATCACTGATACACACACACACTCATCCCAAACACCACACACTCCTCCTCCTCAAATAAACAGGCACTCACCCCACACTAACATACACACACTCCTCCCACCCCCACACACAGACTCACCCCACACACACATACACTCACCCCTACACACACAAACACACACACTCACCCCTACACACACAAACACACACACTCACCCCTACACACACAAACACACACACTCACCCCTACACACACAAACACACACACTCACCCCTACACACACAAACACACACACTCACCCCTACACACACAAACACACACACTCACCCCTACACACACACACTCACTCCCCCCACACACATACACTTACTCCTTCACACACAGACATACACACATTCACCCCACACATACACTCACCCCACACACAGACTCACGCCACACACACTCACCCCTACACACACACAGACACGCACACTCACCCCTACACACACAAACACACACACAGACTCACCCCACACACACACTCACCCCACACACACACTCACCCCACACACAGACTCACGCCACACACACTCACCCCTACACACACACAAACACACACACTCACCCCACACACACTCACCCCACACACACACTCACCCCACACACACACACACACACTCACCACACACATACGTTCACCCCACACACACACAAACTCACTCCATACACAGAAACAAACACAGTCACACACTCCCCACACACAGACACACACACACTCACCCCTCATACACACACTGACTCTACACACACACTTTCAAGCTCCTTCACACAAAGGCTCACCCCTCTCACACACACACTCACCCCACATGCATATACACACCCCTTTCACAAATGCACACTCACCCCTCTCTCTCACAACACACACACACACACATATAAAGACACACACACACACGCACTCACCTCTCTCACACACCCATTCACCCCTCTTCACACAAACGGACACACAAACTCGCTCCTTAAATATGTACACACATACACTTATAACTAACATTATAAGAATGGTCAAAACAATATTTGGATTGGTAATAACAGTAAACATGAGGCTAGTCAGGTATCTGGATTGGATATGTACAGTGAAAAACAACAAAAAAAGACAAATTGGATCATGCTGCAGCAGATAATCTAAACTGAAAATCCTCCTACTACAAGGTTGAGGGACATTGTCTGTGTATAAACCACCTATCCTCACTCACTCAGACCCACCTGCCCATCCATTTACCTCTTACCCACCTTCACTCTCACCTCCCACCCAGCACTCATTCACCTACCCACCCGCAAGGTAGTTTCACAAACATTTAGCTGCATCATCAATGACTTTCCTTCCATCATAAGGTCAGGAGTGGGGATGTTTGCACAGTGTTCAGCACCATTCAGCAAGTCCAAATGCAACATTATCCAGACTTGGGCTGACAAGTGGCAAGTAGCGTTTGTGCCACACAATTGCCAGGCAATGATTATCTCCAACAAGAGAGGATCTAACAATTGCCCCCACAACATTCAGTAGCATTACCGTCACTGAATCCCCCCATTATCAACATCCTGGGGGAGTTACCATTGACCAGAAACTCAATTGGACCAGCCATATAAATACCATGGCTACCAAAGCAGGTCAGAGGCTAGGAATCTTGTGGCCAGTAACTCACCTCTTGACGCCCCCCCCCCTCCCCCCCAGAGCCTGTCCAAAATCTACAAGGCACAAGTCAGGAGTGTAATGGAATACTCTCTAATTGTCTGGATACCTCACAGTGCCAGGGGCCCGGGTTCAATTCCTCGCTTGGGTCACTGTTTGTGCGGAGTTTGTACGTTCTCCGTGTGTCTGTGTGGGTTTCCTTCAGGTGCTCTGGTTGCCTCCCACAGTCTGAAAGGCGTGCTGGTTCAGTGCATTGACCATGCTAAATTCTCCCTCAGTGTACCC
This sequence comes from Mustelus asterias, assembly GCF_964213995.1. NCBI lineage: Eukaryota > Metazoa > Chordata > Chondrichthyes > Carcharhiniformes > Triakidae > Mustelus > Mustelus asterias. Next base: position 49,709,518 of record NC_135809.1, read on the forward strand.
GAACAGGCAGCTGAGTGTGGCGACCGGGGGATTTTCACAGTAACTTCATTGCAATGTTAATGTAAGCCTACTTGTGACTAATAGATAAACTTTAAAAACACTCAAGAAGCTTGACACCATCCAGGACAAAGCAGCCCGCTTGATTGATAACCCTTCCACACATATTCAATCCCTCTACCAGCGATGAACAGTGGCAGCAGTATGTATCATTTACAAGATGCACTGCAGGGACTCACAAGCCCTCAACCACTACCGTCTAGAAGGACAAGAGCAGCAGATACCTGGGAACATCACCTGGGTTCTCCTGCAAGTCATTCACTCTCCTCACTTCCAAATATATCACTATCGCTGGGTCAAAATCCTGGAATTCCCTCCCTAATAGTAGTGGTTGTACCTAAACGTCAGGGACTGCAGCTCAAGTTCAAGAGGCAGCTCACCACCACTTTCTCAAGGGCAACTAGAGATGGGCAATAAATGCTGGCCTAGCCAGCGACACCCCAATCCCATAAATACATTTTAAGAAGAATAAAGTGCCTATTGGAAATTGGTGAAAATTACATTCAGCATCAAGATTGGAAAGAAATCCTTCACTCAAAAATTGACATTCTGCAGGTACAAAAACATTCAGGTCATTTAATACAATTACATAGCCTAATGACAGAATTTATGTATTAGAAATTCAATATTTATTCAATGGATCAAATTGTCTCATCACTGCATTTTCTTATAGAAATGATGCTAGAAACAAAATGTGCAGATATCAATCATGTTCTGAAATCAAAAAGAGAAAATGCTGGAAAATCTCAGCAGGTCTGGCAGCATCTTAAGGAGAGAAAAGAGCTGACGTTTCCAGTCCAGATGACCCTTTGTCAAAGCTGATAGTCATGTTCTCACTGTCAAGATAGTCAACTAGCCTAACGTTCCCAGACTAGAGTCAAGATCCAGGTGCCAGATTGGCTTGTGCTAACTCCTCCACTCTCTGTTAATAATGTATTTCTCCTGCAAATTATAATGTGCATGTTTTAATCTAGAAAGCATACCCATTTGGTAAGCAATTTAAAAGCACTCTGAACACTTCTATGAATATGTTTGCACTGTCCCCTAAGTGTCAAGTTTGTCAATCCAATTTATACACTTTCCAGACGGATTGAATCCATCCTATTTTGCATGTTTGATGCTGTGGGTTGGTTCTATTGCGAATTACCATTGGGCTACGCTAATAGGGTTCCGGGTGTTGTGGTCTGACCTGTGTGCAGCTCACTGGCACAAATTGGTGGAGAGGTTTTATTCTGGTGCCTGAGTAAAGTGGAAGGCAGGAAGTCAGTCAGGCAGTTTCTGTCATTCCAGATCAGAAAATGATCATCTCTGAAGTGATACAAACTGACATTTCACTTTGAATATTTTAAGCACTGCTACTTTGCAAAGGAGTGAAGCATTTCTCTGAATGCCCGTGAAATATTAGTAAAACCTGAAATTATTAGTAAAATTATTAGCAAATAAACTAGTGATGCAAATGAAGGTGGGGATTGACATAGTGACACTCTGGTGTGTGTCTCTCCAAGTATAAAGCATATTTCAAAAGAAATTGACAGAAGGACGATGTTTCAGTTCCAGCTTTGTAATTAGCAGCTGAAACTGTTTTGGGTTAACTCATTTCTTGATGTGGCGAAGTTTGCTGGTGTATTGAAGCGATCTCTGCAATCGTCTTCCTCTGCTCGGGAGGTGAGGGCGAAAGAATCAAGCGGATTCCACTTCTGACCATCATTCATTAACCCACCCCCCTCCCCGCCCCACCCCACCCCACCCCGCCACCAGCACGATCCCCTCCGTTAGAAATTGCATAAAGGATCGGGCCTGTCTCTTCCCAGCTCGGCCTAATAGTGGGCAAGATTTGGGCGTGGATATACATAAAGCCAGATTCCAGCAGCAAATTGAAAGAAATGCTGTTTCAACTGGCACACTAATGAACATCAGTCTCGCTGGAAGCAGTGATGGATGGATCTCCGCCCTGTACTAAAACTGAGATGTTAACAGGGCCAAAACACACAAACAAGGAATTCATTTCAACAGTTGGGAATCACTGAGTCGGGATCACTTTGAAACTAATATGGGTTTCAACTCAATAATGTCACCGACACATTTATTCAGCAATTAGCTCGCATCCTCCAGAAGCACGTCATTAATTCTGTCTTATTTCACTCGAAGAATCACTTCACTGAATGGACCAATGCTGAATTGTTGCCCGGTTCTGCTGTCATATTCTTTACATAAATTAGCCCACAATTAGCAACATGGTACATACCCAATGTACACATTTTCGCAATGAACCACAGGGCAGGTGGAAGTGAGTTTAAGTGTGTGCCTGTTTCTTATTTGTATAAAGGCTGTGATTGCAGAGCGATTACTGTTAATTATTAACGTAAATGATCACGCCTAGCTTAATATAACAAGACAGGTGAACGGCCAAGCTATTCTCCCTGACATGCTGTTACCAAGGAAACTGACATGAAACAAGATAATAACTTGCAGCAGCATATTATTCTATTGACTAACGAAGCTGCTTATTCTCAGCAAAGGTACCACCGTCAGTTTCGATTTAACTTCTCCTGAAACATTAAAGCATCTGTCTGATTCAGGAGCTGACTGCCTTGCTGTGTGTTTTCTTCTTGGGTACTACTCGGCTTCCCGGTGTTGGCATTGCCTTCTCTTCAACACGTGTACCAGCTGTTTGACTATATCGTTCAGTGACAGCGTAGAACCATGCTTTAGGGCTGTGCTTAAAGTTCACTGGTGCTGGAAAGCAGTTGCCATTTTTATTGCAACCTTACTATCCCAACAGTATAGCCCCAGGGTGGGCCCTGATCTATACCCCCAAGTGGTAGCAATGAGATATTGTCTTGGAGCAGGAGTCCAAAACTAGAGGGCATGGGTTTAAGGTGAGAGGGGAAAGATTTGAAAGGGACCTGAGGGGCAACCTTTTCACACAGAGGATGGTGCGTACGTGGAATGAGCTGCCAGAGGAGGTGGCAGAGGTGGGTACAATTACAGCATTTAAAAGATGGTAGCCATGATGTGGAGATGCCAGCATTGGACTGGGGTGGGCACAGTAAGAAATCTCACAACACCAGGTTAAAGTCCAACAGGTTTATTTGGAATCAAGAGCTTTCAGTGCATTGCTCCTTCATCAGTTGAGTGGGACAGTTACTGGCTCTGAAAGCTCATGATTCCAAATAAACCTGTTGGACTTTAACCTGGTGTTGTGAGACTTCTCACTGTAACATTTAAAAGACATTTGGACAGGTACACAGATGGGAAAGGTTCAGAGGGATATGGGCCAAATGCAGGTAAATGAGACTAGTTAAGTTTAGGCAGCCTGGTCAGCATAGATGAGTTGGGCCGAAGGGCCTGTTTCCATGCTGTATATCTCTATGACTCCATGACTCAGGCAATCTCATATCAACATCAGGGGAACAGTCTGCAGCCCAGTCAAAAATGGTACTCATGGGATCCGTCGATCTCCAGGGCACATTTACACTTGGGTGTACACTCAAATAATAGCAGAATTCTGCGAGTGCTGGAAATCTGAAAGAAGAACAGAAAATGCTGGGGAGGGGAGTGGGGGCAGGAGGTCTGGCAGCATCTGTGGAGAAAATAAATCATTCGGATTCAAAAGGTTAACTCCATTTTCTCTCTGCACAGAAGTTGCTAGAGTTACTGAATTTTCCCAGCATTTTCTGTTTTTGTTTGGGTGTTCACTGTACAGGGTATCTTCACCACATGGACTCCTCCTACTCAAGAAGGTGCCTGACCCACCACCTTATCAAGGCCAACAAGGGGTGAGCGTCACCAGCGTTCTTGCTGGTTAAAACAATTAAACTAAAATAAACAAATTAAGTGGTGAAGCAAGAAGAGCAGCTCCCAAAAAGGGGGGAACCGCTCTAAACAAAAAATCAAAGCAGAAAGGAAACTTAAAACATGAAACCAAAATGTGATTAAAGGGGTCACTAATGCTCCCGAGTCCCTGTGGTGCCCAATGAGCACGGAAAGCCTCAACAGTGCTCTCGGGTACCGCATGCTCCCATTGCTAGCGAGGCCACCAAAACTGAAGAAGGAATCATTTATTTGTAATGTTTACACATTGATTTCCATGTTTAAGGAATGTGGGCATTAATATCAAAATGTGTGTAAAATTCATTCAAGGTTGGTCTTGTTCCCTCCCCAATTGCTCACCTCAAGATAAGGGATCACCTTGCAGGAAAGATCTCCAAGCAGCCACTTTTTAGTCAGCTCATGAAATATGACCAGAGGAAGACAGAAAAAGATGATGAGGAAGTCCCAGAAAGCCAGATTGGCCAACAGTGAGTTGGAGATACTCCTCATGTAATAGTTGTGGCAGACAATGCACATGATGGACAGGTTTGCCATGATCCCAATCACAAATATGATAATGGAGAGACACATGACAGCGTAGGCCCCGTAGGAGTCTTCGGTCACAGGGTAGAAAGGGTTCTTCAGCTGGCGCCTCCTCCCTGGCGCCTGTACAGGCAGGAGAGCCGGAGCACCCCCCAAGACAAAGCCACTGGAAGTGTTGAGGAATCCTCCAGTCCTGCTGTGGGTGTTGGAGTGCTCTGCCGATGCGTTGAGGTACAGGGCGGCAGCTTCCTGCTCTGGGTTCAACTCCAACCCCCCAGGCCCCGTGGAGTTAGCAGCAGGAGAATCTTTACCCTTCTCCCACTGTTTGGTCTTGCCAGCTGCTCCTCTCTGAAACCGCGCCGTGCTCATCTGGAAAAAGCCACCCGCCAGTGGGTGCCCGTGCCCATTGGTGTTCCTGGCAGCAGGGAGCTCGGGGTGGATTCGAGACTGGCTGTGCCCCCTGGCAGACCCTTGTACCATTGCCCCCTTCGGCCCGGGAAGGTTCTCCGTTGCATTCTTGCGGGGGTACTTTGAGAACTTGGACTTTTCCCATCGCTGTTCGCCAGTGACCGCTGTCTCATTGGAAAGCCACCTTCCTTTGTGTTTGGGGTGAGTCGGTGCTTCGCCCCCATGTCTGAGCGTAGGGTGTATACCACCCTCAGCTCCCTGCTGAAGCACTGCTCCACTCAATCCCCTTCGCCTGGTAGGTGAGTGAGGTGCCTGGGCAGAATCCCGGGTTAGTTCACTGTCCACACCCCAAGAGCTGTTGAGTTGAACTTGACTTGGGTTTGCACAGGCAACCCACAACAGACAGGACACAAGGGCCAACACAGGACAGCACATCTTCAGACTAACGCTGCGAAGGTTTTAGACAATAAAAACCCAGCTGACAGGAGTTCAGGATTCAATATCATCGGAGCTGCTTGCTTGGATCGGGAGTCTGAAGCTTCCAGTTTTAAAGTATTCAGCTGGCTCACCCCAAGGTTTCTTGGAAAGCAAGTTCAGGAGCCAGTATCAACATAATCCAAGTTTCAGTACCATTGAGGCTCATCTCCTGCTCTGGTCTCTCCTTCCCCCACAACTTGCAAATACAGCTCTCTGTATCTGATCAGATGGTCCCAGAGGTGTAGTCCAGCTCTGTGCTCCCAGCCTCACTCTCTCTTCCCCTCTTGCTGCTCCGCTTACTCTCCATTCAGTGTCCGCCACCGTTTGTGTCTGCTTCCCATTTCTCAGTTGCTTTGGTCAGGCACAGCACGGAACGGGAGAGGCAGCTTTCCCTCTCCCTCTCCCCCACCCCGCCTGGCTTTGAGGGGAGGAGCCGATCAGAGTCTGGGGTTCGCCAACACTTTCCGAGGAAGGTGGCTCCGAGGAGTAAAAGAGTCTGTGTGTTGAGGCAGGGGGGGGGAGACTGAAATCGATCCCAGTCTCTCAATCCACCAGGAGTCGAGGCTGACATGAACCACTGGGGTTAGCCAAGGCGGGGAGGGTGGGGGCTCGACTTGCCCACTTAACTCTGGAGATAACCCTCTCCATTCACTCCTCCATCAGTGCTTTCCGCTTCAATTCACAATGAACGTTACAATGGAAGGTCAATATCTTTCTCCTCCCCCTTTGCAAATGCCCCAGTCCCCCTATATCGATGTAAATAAGTGACTTAACTTGCCCCCTTTGAAAGGTGAGTGTTGACCTCGGTTTGCCATCAGTCCGGATTCCACCTGTAAGATCTCCACCCCAGTGCTACACGTTTGGCCACCCGATTCTTCTGTATTCACCTGGAGCGCAGACAGTCCTGGGTATATATGCACACACACACACTCGTCTCAAAACATCGCCAGCAGTTCCACCCGGATAATGTGCCAACAGCTCCCTCCTGTGAAAGGCAAGTCATTGCAACAGAAGCTAGCACTGTTCAACTCTGATTTGAGCCGAGCATTTTTTCCTTCCCACAGCTCGGCTCCTTAAAGAGACACTGCCTTTGTTGGAAAATTATTATTGAAATACAGAGACAGATTGTTCCAGAGTTCCAAGGCAGAGGTCTCACAATGTGCCGAGTGTTGGAAGAGGAGACCTCAGGACAATTCAGGGACTTGGCAGTACTTGTTCCCCTGCTGATGATTCCCATGTAATATGCAATGTGTTGTGTTGGAGCAACATCACCAGGGCGGCACGGTGGCACAGTGGTTTGCACTGCTGCCTCACAGTGCCAGGGATCTGGGTTCAATTCCAGCCTTGGGTGACTGGGTAAGATACTCTATCAGAGAGTCAGTGCAGACTCGATGGGCCGAATGGCCTCTTTCTGCAACTGCAAGGATTCAATGATTCTATGAATCAGTATGATTCAAACACAGGCTGAACTTGCGAGATCCCATAAGAACAATTAGAATTTACACAGTGCCTTGAATGCAATAAAATGTTCCCAGACGCTTCACAAGAATATTGTTGGACATAGTTCAACAATGAATCATGTGAGCAGAGGGACTGAAGACACAGCCATCAATGAGGGAGATAGATAAGGCAGAAAGGAAGGATCTTTTCCCTTAGTAGAAGGGTTAATAACCAGGGCACATGGGTTTAACGTGAGGGGCAGGAGATTTAGAAGGGATATGAGGAAAAACATTTTCACTCAGAGGATGGTGGGAATCTGGAATTCTCTGCCCGAAAGGGTGGCAGAGGCTGGAACCCTCATGGCATTTAAGAAACATTTAAGTGATAGCATACAAGACTATGGACCGAGTGCTGGAAAATGGGATTAGAACAGATAGGTGCTTGATGGTCGACACAGATACAATGGAGCCCACCTGGATCATAAGTTTTGCATCTTGAATTTTCTAGATAAGCATGACATGTTTCACTTCAGGTATGATTCAAATGACACACTAGGGAACTTTTATCAAACAAAATGTATTTAAGAATATAGCCAACATGCATAGAAATTGAACCAGCAATAATGTTTATCAATGACAAACAAAACAACCACAATAATGTATAACCCTTAACAAATATCTCTCAGATGTTCCAATCAAAACCAAGCTTCCTTTAGACAAAACCCTTTAACCTGCTTCAACACAGCAAAGTCTAATGCTCATGCGATACCGGAATCGAGTCCTTTGGATGAATGCTGCAGTCCTCTTGAAACACTCAGAACAGTTTGAAGTCAGAACAGCTTCCCAGACTCTCTGGTCAAGCCACCAACAGCAGATTTCCTCCCTTCAGAAAGGCAAGACCTTGCTTTCAGCTAAACAACAGAATTTCCCAGGGAGAGAGAGAGAGAGAGGCTGCTTTCAGTCTGATGTCCACTCCCTTCTAAACCAAAACACTGCTGCCAGCCAAAAGCAGAAAATGAAACCTTGAATTCCCTAGGAAGGAAAGAAACCTGACCAGAACCCATGACCTTCCTCCTAACAATGCAGGGCCATAAAACCAATCCCAGGGTAAACATGAACAGCCCCCATTTCAGCTATTGAAATGCAGTAAAAGGACATCCAGTCAAACCGGTAACAAATGACATCAGATGAGGCTGTGAGCTAAGAAAACACTGACGTTGTGAGAGCGGCAGAGATCATGATTTTTTAAAAAACTTTTCTTAAAGGTACACTAACATCACACACTGCTTATTCAGAAGAGTTTTCTATTGGAAACCAAACTACAGGGAATCCATGCAACAAAATCCTTAAATGGTGCAAATTGAAACTCAAACAAACAACTAAATTAATCAATCCTAGAGTTAATGACAGTTGTTTAAGTCTGGGAATACTGTTAATGGTAAGTATAATAATTAAACAATTGCCTGTCTAATACTGTTAATGGGTCAGCTACATAGGGATTTTAATCATTAATTAATATCAATATCAGACATTAAACTCAACTATAAATTTATAATCCACTAAATTAATTCTGAATTACCATGACAACTGTACTGCCTTTGGAACTCTTACTTATTTTGACAATTATCCTGATCTACTAATTATTTTCATAATGTTTAATTTTAAGTGCTGCTGGCTATCATTTTAAGAGTAAGAACATTTGTTAGTTTATTTTTGTATGATTTCTTCTTTGATAACTTTTCCTCAGCAGGTTGCAGGGATCCTAATGAGAGCTTGGATGTGTAAATGCAAATTGAATCCAAACTGACAGATAGAAGAGCAAATTTCAACTCTGAGACTCTAAGATCAGATGCCAGACATAAACTAGGTGATAAATCCCCAATGAAATCTCGTCCAAGAGCTAAGGTAAAGGAGTTAACAATTGATGTAGTGCCTCAGAAAAAAGTTGCATTGGGTTATCAATTCCAATGTTCTTACAGAAGATTCAGAGGGTTCCAAGAAAGCTTTAAGGAACTTTCTAGAAAAGATATTAAGTCAAAACGTTGAAGTTAATAACTTGAAAGCAATGCCTGAATAAAGAGAGATTACGGAGTAAAATCTGCAAGGTTAAATTGTCAAGAGTTTAATTGAACATACGTCAAATTTGAAAAGTGCATCACAACTGTTTTTCATTGGTTTGTCTCTGAACCCATAATAAATAAAATAGCTGCACAGACAACAGAGTGTAAAGATAGGCAACAACATCTCCTCCACAATCATTCTCAACACTGGTGCCCCATAAAGTTGTGTCCTCAACCCCTTACTATACTCCTTGTACACCGATGACTGCGTGGCCAAATTCCCCTCCAACTTGATTTTCAAGTTCGCTGATGACACCACCATAGTGGGTTGGATCTCAAACAACGATGAGACAGAGTACAGGAAAGAATTGTGAATCTGGTGAATTGTTGCAACGTCAATAATCTCTCCCTCAATGTCAGTAAAATGGACACGCCCCTGTCTACATCAATGGGGCTGAAGTGGAAATGGTTGGTAGCTTCATGTTTTTTGGTGTCCATATCACCAACAAACCCTCCATGCTGATGCTATAGTTAAGAAAGCCTACCAACTGCCTCTTCTTTCTCAGGAAGTAAAGTAAATTCGGCATGTCCACTACGACTCTCACCAACTTTTACAGATGCACCATAGAACGCATTGTTTCTGGTTGTATCACAGCTTGATTTGATTTGATTCATTATTGTCACATGTATTAGTGAAAAGTATTGTTTCTTGCGTGCTATACAGATAAAGCATACCGTACATAGGGAAGGAAAGGAGAAAATGCAGAACGTGATGTTACAGTCATAGCTAGGGTGTAGAGAAAGGTCAACTGAATGCGAGGTAGGTCCATTTAAAATTCTGATGATAGCAGGGAAGAAGTTGTTTTTGAGTCGGTTGGTACATGTCCTCAGACTTTTGCATCTTTTTCCCAACAGAAGAAGGTGGAAGAGAGTATGTTTGGAGTGCGTGGTGTCCTTGATTATGCTGGCTGCTTTTCCAAGGCAGCGGGAAGTGCGGCCAGTGTCAATGGATGGGAAGCTGGTTTGAGTAATGAACTGGGCTTCATTCACGATCCTTTCATAGAAATCATAGAAACCGTACAGTGCAGAAGAAGGCCATTCGGCCCATCGAGTCTGCACCGACCACAATCCCACCCAGGCCCTACCCCCACATATTTTACCCGCTAATCCCTCTAACCTACGCATCCCAGGACTCTAAGGGGCAATTTTTTTAACCTGGCCAATCAACCTAACCCGCACATCTTTGGACTTTGTAGTTTATTGGTAGCTTGGTAAGGCTCCTGCTCTGTCCAAGACAGTAAGAATCTACAAAGGGTTGTGAACGAAGCCCAGTGCATCATGCAAACCAGCCTCCCATCCATTGATGCTGTCTACAGTTCCTGCTTTCTTCCACCTTTTTCCATCGGGGAAAGGATAAATCTGAAGTCATGTACCAACCAACTGAAGAACAGCTTCTTTCCTGCTGCTATCAGACTTTTGAATGGACCTACCTTGCATTAAGTTGATCTTTCTCTACACCCATAACATTACATTCTGCACTCTCTCCTTTCCTTCTCTATGAACAGTATGCTTTGTCTGTATAGTGCACAAGAAACAATACTTTCATTGTATACCAATACATGCGACAATAATAAATCAAATCAAACATCAAAGGAGACAAGAGCGCAAGTTGGTTAAGATATGAGACGCAAAAAGCTGATGATGACTCACCATCACTCAATGTGACAGCAACCAGTTTACTAAATGGAGGAGTACATCTATTTTCATATTTCATATGATAGCTGAATTCTGCAGATTTGCTGACCACACATTGTAAACTTGTACTGGAGTCTCAGACATTAACTATAACTTCATAATACTTTTGTTGACAAAAAATTGCATTAATATGGCACCTTTTAATACTGTGACATCTCAAAGCTTGTCAAAGGAACAATTATCAAGCATAATTTGCCACCGATAATGATAAAGAGGTATCAGGGCAGCTGATCAACAATCTGAGGAAAGATGAAGGTGTGTATGTTTTAGAGGAGAAAGAGGTGGAGGGAGGTTGAACAGGAATTCCAAAACCCCGGGTCCAAGGCAGCTGAAGGCATAGCTGCCAATAATGGACTGAAGAAAATGGAGTTTTATTTATTTAAAGTTTATTTATGTATTAGTCACAAGTAGACTTACATTAACACTGCAATGAAGTTACTGAAAATGCCCTAATTGCCACACTCTGGCACCTGTTCAAGTACACTGAGGGAGAATTTAGCATGGCCAATGCACCTAACCAGCACACCTTTGGACTGTGGGAGGAAACCAGAGCACCCAGAGGAAACCCGTGCAGATACGGGGAGAATGTGCAAACTTCACACAGACAGTGACCTGAGTCAGAAATCAAACCCGGGTCCCTGTGAGGCAGCAGTGCTAACCACTGTGCGATTGGAGGGTTGCAAAGATCCTGAATGGTAGCTGGGCTGCAGGAGGTTAGAGAGTTAGGGAGGAGCAAGGATGTGGTGAAATTTGATTAAAACTTTGAGAATTTTGAAATTGAGGCATTGTTGGTGCAGGGACCAATGTAGGCCAGAGAGCACAGATTTGATGGGTGAATGAGAATTGGTGAGAGTTAAAGTAATGGCAGCAGAGCTTCGAATGACTTTAAGTTTATGGAGAGTAGAAAATGGAAGGCCAGCCAGGTGAGCATTGGTATAATTGTGATAATAAAGACATGGTGAGGGTTTCTTGTTTTTAATTCTTTTTTGATGTGTAAGTGTCAACGCCGAGAACAGCATTTATTTTCAATCTCTAATTGCCTTGAGAAGGTGGTGGTGAGCTGCCTTCTTGAACTGCTGCAGTTGGTGTGGTGTACGTACACCCACAATCCTATTTGGGAGGGTGTTTCAGGATATTGACCCAGCGACAGTAAAGGAATGGCAATATAGTTCCAAGTCAGGGAACTTACTGGTGGTCATTCTCCTCTGTATCTATTGCCCTTGTTCTTCATCATTCTGTAGTTTAGTGGTTATCACATTCACCTGACATGCGAAAGGTCCTCGGTTCGAAACTAGGCAGAAATATTTGTTCTTCGAGATGGTAAAGGTCGTGAGTTTGGAAAGTGCTGCCGAAGGAGCCTTGGTGTGTTGCTACAGTGCATCTTGTAGATGATACACACTGCTGCCACAGTGCATCGTGGTGGATGGAATGGATGTTGCTGGTGGTGGGAGGGGTGCCAATCAAGTGGGCTGCTTTGTCCTGGATGGTGTCAATCTTCTTAAGTGTTGTTGGATCTGCACTCATCCAGACAAATAGAGAGCATTTCATCACACTCCTGACTTGCGCCTTGTAGATGGTGGACATGCTTTGGGGAGTCAGGAGGTGACTCAGGAGGTGCAGAATTCCAAGCATCTGACCTGCTCTGGAAGCCGCCATATATATATATATATATACTGGTCCAGTTCAGTCTCTGGTCAATGGTAACCTCCAGGATGTTGATGGTGGGGGTTTCAGCAATGGTAATGCCATTGAATTCAAGGGGAGATGGTTGGATGTACTCTTGTTGCAGATGGTCATTGCCCAGCACTTGTGTAGTGTAAATGTTACATGCCACTTGTCAGCTCAATTCTGAATTTTACCCAGGTATTTCTGATTTTGGACATGTACTGTTTCAGTATCTGAGGAGTCTCAAATGGAGCTGAACATTGTGCAATCATCACTGGACATCCCCACTGCTGACCTTATGATGGAGGGAAAGTCATTGATGAAACAGCTGAAGGTGTTGGAACCTAGTACATTACCCTGAGGAACTCCTGCAGTGATGTCCTGGAGCTGAGATGATTGACCTCCAATCACCAGAACCATCTTCCTTTGTGACCAGGTATGATGCCAACCAGTGAAGAGTTTTCCCCCATATTCCCATTGGCTCCAGTGCTCCCAGAGCGCCTTGATACCACCCTCAATCTACTGCTGCCTTGATATCAAGGGTAGTCACTCCCATCTCACTTCTGGCATTCAGCTCTTTTGTCCATGTTTGAACCAAGGCTGTAACGAGGTCAGGAGCTGAGTGACCCTGGCAGAACCCAACTGAACATCTGTGAGCAGGTTATTACTGAATAAGTGCCACCTGACTACCACTTTTCATCACTTGGCTAATGATCAAGAGTTGGCTGATGGGGTGATAATTGGTCAGGTTAGAGTTGTCCTGTTTTGTGGACAGGATATAGCTGGGTAGTTTTCCACATTGCCAGGTAGATTCCAGTGGCTGTACAGGAACAGTTTGGCCAAGGCTACAATTAGTTTTGGAGCACAAGTTTTTAGTACTATTGATGGAATGTTGTAAAGGCCCATAGCCCTTGCAGTATCCAGTGCCTTCAGCCATCTGTGTGGAGTTTGCACATTCTCTTTGTGTCCACATGGGTTTCCTATGGATGCTCTGGTTTTCCCCCACAGTCCAAAGATGTGTGGGTTAGGTGGATTGGCCATGCTAAATTGCCCTTTAATGTCAGGTGGACTAGCTAGAGTAAATGCATGGGGTTATGGGGATAGGGCTGGGTGGGATTGTGGTCGGTACAGACGTGATGGGATGAATGGCCTCCTTCTGCACTGCAGGCATTCAATGATTCTATTCTATGATTTCTTGGTTTCACATGAAGTGAATTGAAATGGCTGAAGATTTTCATCTGTGATGATGGGGACTTCAGGAGGAGACTGAGATGGATCATCCCATTTGGAAATTCTTGTTGCAAATGCTTAAGCTTTATCTTTTGCATTGACATGCTGGACTCCCTCTATCATTGAGGATGGGAATATTTGTGGAGTCTTCTCCTCCAGTGAATTGTTTAGTTGTCGATCATCATTCAAGACTGGCAGGACTTACAGAGCTTAGGTTTGATCCGTTGGTTGTGGAATTGCTCCATTCTATCACTTGTTGCTTGTGCTGTTTGGCATGCAAGTAGTCCTGAGTTTTTGCTTCACCAAGTTGACACCTCATTTTGAGCCATGTCCTCTTGCGCTCTTTATCAAACCATCCCTAGGCTTGACAGTAACGGTAGTGTGGAGGATATGCTGAGCCATGAGGCTACAGATTGTGGTTGGATACAATTCTCTGTTGCTGATGGACAACAGTGCTTCACGGATGCCCAGTCCTGAATTGCTAGATCTGTTCAGAATTGATCCATTTAGCTCCGTGGTAGTGCCAGGCAATATAATGGATGGTATCCTCAAGGTGAAGATGCATTTTGTCTCCACAAAGACTGTCTTGGACAGAGCTATCTGCTACAGGTAGATTGGTAAGGATGAGTGAATTTGGTTTTTTCCTCTTGTTAGTTCCATCGGCACCTGCCACAGACACAGTCTAACAGCTATGACTTGCCAGCTTGGTCAGTAGTGGTGCTACCAAGCAACTCACGGTGATGGGAGATTGAAGCCCCTCACCCAGAGTACATTCTGTGTCCTTTCCACCCTCAGTGTTTCCTCCAACTGGTGTTCAACATGCAGGATTACTGATTCATCAGCTGAGGGAAAGTGGCACGTAGTCATCAGCGGGACGTTTCCTTGCCCGTGTTGGACCTGATGCCATGAGACTTCTTCGGAACCAGAATCAATGTCAAAACTCCCAGGGCAACTCCTCCCAACTGTATACCATTGAGTCGCCACTTCTGATGGGTCTGTCCTATTGGTGGGACAGAACATACCTCGGGGTAATGATGGTAGTGTCTGGGGCATTAACTTTGAGCTATGATTCCGTGATTATGACTATGTTAGGCTGTTGCTTGACTTTTCTGTGAGACAGCTCTCCCAATTTTGCCACAAGTCCCCAGATATTACTAAGTAGGATATTTCAGGGTTGACAGGGCTGGGTTTGCCTTTGTTTCCGATGCCTAGGTCGATCCCGGGTGTTTGTTCCACTTTCATTCCCTTTTGCAGACTGTGCAGTAGCAGTTTCAGACTTCGAAGGCTATTTGAGAGTCAACCACATTGCTGTTGGTCTGGAGTCGCATATCGGCCAGACTAAGTAAGGATGGCAGATTTCCTTCCCTAACGGACATTGGTGAACCAATTGAGTTTTTATGATTCAACAATGCCACTATTACCGAGACTAGCCTTTTAATTCTAGATTTATTAACAATGTCAATCCCACCAGCTGTCTTGGTGGGATTCGAACCCGTGTTCCCAGATTATTAGTCTGACAACATTATCACCACCTCCCCTCCCAGTTGTTTCAGCAAGAGATGAACTGAGGCAGAGTGGAGATGGGCAATGTTGTGCAAGTGGAAGTAGACAGTTTTAGTGATGGAGAAGATCTTTTTACTCATCCAATACTGAATGTCAGATAAACAGCACAACAAATCAGAGGCAGCAGAAAGTTTGAGAGTGGTGGTGAGGTAAAGTCGATTTTTTTTTAGCATACGCACGGAATCTAACATTATGCTTTCGGATGATGTTGCCACAGGACGTCATGTATCTGAGAAATAATAGATGGACAAGTGTAGACCCTTGTGGGACTCCAAAGTCACAGAGCAGGAGCAGGAAGAGAAACCATTGCTGGTGATTCTCTGGCTATGAATGGATAAGAATGAAACCACCGTCCCATCCAGTTGGACAATGGAGGAGAGAGACACTGGAGCAGCACGTGGTTAACCACTTCAAAGGCTGAAGAGAGCTTGAGAAGGATCAGTATGTTCAAAATCACAGAAGATGCCATTTGTGAATTTCACAAGGACCATTTCAGTGCTGTGGCGGGTAGCATGATTGGAAAGGTTTAAATATAGTTTTGCGGGGAAGATGGGCACAGATTTGGGAAGCAGCAACATATTGAAACATTTCAGACAGGAAAGAAAGGTTGGAGTTGGTCTGGTAGTTCCCAAGGACAGAAGGGTAAGGGTGTTTTTTGGAGGAGAGGGGACAGTACCCGATCAGAGGGAATGATTGATTGCTAACACAGAGACCAGGAGGGAAAGGTCAACAGTTCAGTGGAAATAAGATCAAATGCACAAATGGCCTCATGGATAAGGTAGGCTCAGAAAGAGGATGGGGATTGATAAGAGAGCAACTTCAGAGAGATCAATGGAGCTTTCGAAGAAGTTTGGTCTGGTGGATGAGAGATAGTGAGGGAAGTGGCAGAGGCAGCTGAACAGATGGTTTCAATCTTAGCGATGAAGCAGCCCACAAGCTCCTTGCATTTTATTGGAGGTTAGGGTGAAGGGGTAGGGTAGAGGCGGTTTAAGAAGTCAGTTTGCAGTGGAGAAGTCAAGAGCTATTTTTACATTCCAGGATGATGCTGGAATAGTGAGCAGTTTTGATAGGGAACAGGATGATGATGCGTTATGTGGTGCAGCCAGATCTGGCAATTAAAGGATAAACCAACTGACTACCATAAATGTTTATATCTGTGTCCCTTGGACTTAAGGGGGTGGAGGTGAGATCTTTACAAAGGGAAATGGCCAGAGTAAGAGAGAGTAATGGTTTTAATGTGGATAAGGTCAAAGGTCAAGATGAGGGTACAGCTGAGAAGCTTAGTAGTTACAGAAATGTGGCAAATGATGGGCCAAGAGCTGGGCAGCTTGGATTTTGAAAGCGCCATTGTAAATGACTAGGGTAGCTAATTTTCCAGAGGCAGTCAGAGAGAGAAGTGAAGTTTGCAGGGAAAATGGGTGAGAATGGAGAAGGGAACAAGGAACTGTGACAGAGATGGCCTTATCTGTGATTGATCTGATGGGTCATGAATATTCTCATGAATATGGTTAGGGGAGTTTAAATAGAGGGAGATATTAAGGAAGGATCGAAGAGCAGTGATAAAGAAAACTCAAAAAAGGCCGAGAAACTGCAATATGTTTACACGTTTGTGCCTGCAATGACTTAGACTGCCAATTAACAATATAGTCAATTACTCTCTGTACTCCTTCATGTTTGATTATATAGCATTGTGATTATGTTATGGGACAAGTAATCCAAAACCTGGACTAATACACTGGAAACATGGGCTGCGATTCTCCCAAAAGTGCTGAATTGGCGGAAAAACTGATCACGACTGTTTTGTCAGTTCAGCTTTTCACCTGAATCTCTGCACTCTGTGCACTGCAGAGGTCCCAGTCATGAATATCATTAAAAACCTGGGGGAGTGCGAGGCCTATTCGCGCTGGAGTCTGACAGTTCTGGAACTCTGCGCATGCGCTGTGGTCCCAATCTGCCAGACTTCCCATTTGCGGCTAGCTCGATCACTGGCCAGCCCGGGACCCCCGCAGTGCTGCCCCTCCAGCACCACCCCCCCCCCCCCCCCCCAGAGCCCGATTGTGGCCCCCACAGCAATTCCCAGGCCAGCTCTGACCCCCCCCGCCCCCCCTCCGTCCTCATCCCGGAGCGCCCCAATGCACAGCCCACCCCCCCAGCAGTGGTGATCCCCTCCTCACCCCCCAATCTGGGGTCAGACCGTCTCCCCGGGGTCATACCGCCCCCCAGGAGGCAGGACTTCCCCCGGCAGACCCCCCCCCCCAAGCCAACCTGCCCCAATCGCTGCCCTCCCTCCATCCCGGACCCATCCTGTCTGCAAAGTGGCAGCGGGACCCCCCACCCTCACCGATTGCCCCTAGGCCTCACCCCCTTGGCACTTCCCAATGCCTGGTGGGCAGTGCCAAGGTACTCCCTGGGCATGGGCACTTTTCCCCTTGGGCACTGCTAGGGTGCCCATGCCCAGGGGGCACCACCCCCCCACCACCCGACCCCCTGGGGGGCCCCAACTTCATTTCAGCAGGGTCTCCCACTATGGGGAGCTACTCTAAACATCGCTGGAATGAAGTACTCCTGGCGGGGTGGGAGATTCAATCGGGACCTGAAAGTTCCCCGATAATGACCTGCTAAACATATTTAAAATACATTTTTAAAAATTCAAATGACTTACCTGCCTTCCCGCCGGTTTCCAGGGTCTGACCAGCGACTGTTCACCCGCTCTCGGAGATGTGCATGCGTTCCCAGCGCATGCACAAATCCCGATATAAAGTCCGGCGATGCGCATCTCCCATCTCAACCTGCCAGAAAACTTGCAGGTTGCGATGGGAGAATCGCGGCCGTGAGTTCAAATCCCACCATGGCAGCTAAACAATTTAAATTCAATTAATTACATAAATTTGGAATATAAAGCTTGTCTCAGTCATGGTAACGATAAAACCACCAATTGCTGTAAAAACCCATCTGGCTCACTAATGTCCTTGAGGGAAAGGAATCAGACATCCTTGCCCAGTCTGGCCTATGTGTGACTCCAAAACCACAGCGATATGACCAATTCTTTATTGCCCTTTTAAAGTCCTAGCAAACCACTGAGTTACCATGAATACAGTTTATCAATATCATCACAATGGGGTTAAGGATGGGCAGTAAATTCTGGCTTTGTGAACAATGCTCATATCTTGCGAATGAAGAAAAAATCATGTGGGTCTTGAGTGCATCATTGTAGAAACTCCGTTTTCCTCCTACAGTCAAAAGATGTGCGGGTTAGGTGGATAGGCTATGCTAAATTGCCCCTTAGTGTCATGGGGCAATGCATAGCAAGGGTAAATGCATAGGGTTATGGGAATAGGGCCTGGGTGGGATTGTGGTCGATGCAGACTCGATGGGCCGAATGGCCTCCTTCTGCACTGTCGGATTCTATGATTCTATGCTGTTAGATAATATAGGCCGCTTCATTATCTGAGGAGTTGTGAGTGGTATTGAATACTGTGCAAAGAATAGTGAGCATTTCCATTTCTGACCTTATGATGGAAGGTAGGTCATTGATCAAGATAGTTGGAGCTAGGGAACCGCTATCTATCAGGTTGGATGATCCGGTGGTTCAGCTGGAGTTTACAAATCTGTGACACTATTAAAGTAATTCGGAATCCTTTGAGTATTCCAGCCAATATTCTTTCTTAACCAATAACTTCAAAAAAATTATTGATCCCGGCAACTCATAGGTGACACCACATGTAGATCACTGTGTGCATGGTTCTGGCTATACACATTATAGGTGCACTGTCCACATGTGGAGGAGGGGAATCACAAGTCAGATATGAAGTGGATAGACCCTGTCACCAAGTAGCCAACTTCTGGCTTGTCATTGTGGCTCAAATATGGAAGTTATGGCTGATTGTTGTCAGCTGAAAGTGGCATATTTGCTGCCAGGATAGTAGGCATTTACAGATATGATACTTTCTGCATAGTGGACATCGACTGGCATAGTGGCAATGGTTAGCACTGCTGCCTCACAGCGCCAGGGACCCGGGTTCGATTCCTGGCTTGGGTCACTGTCTGTGTGGAGTCTGCGCCTTCTCCCCATGTCTGCATGGGTTTCCTCCCATAGTCCAAAGACATATGGGTTAGATAGATTGGCTATGCTAAATTGCCCCTTAGTGTCAGGGGGTCTTGGTAGGATAAATGCATGGGTTATGGGGATAGGGCCTGGGTGGGATTGTGGTCAGTGCAGACTCGATGGGCCAAATGGTCTCCTTCTGTACTGTATGATTCTATCTATCTCTCTAACTGCACATTCAGGGATTGGCAGCCCTTGTGAATGCGATACATCTCCCCGTTTACACGTGGGACTGCAGCACCGCACACGTGCAGTCAATGGCATCCTGCACCATTGGGAATCTGGTTCACCTAGAACAGCCTGCTCCTGCTGCTTCTCTGTCTGGTAAGAGAGATTATGATGAGGTTTCCTTTCCAGGCACACACAATCTTTGCTGCATGGTGAACTGTACTGGATTGGCAATGTTGCCTGCTCTGCCCTGAATAGCATGAAAATGGAGAGCCACAGTGAGCTTCACAGCCACTGGCAGCAGTGTCCTCACTCTGCTCTGAGCACGAACAGTGGCACCACAGTCAGAATTTACAGCCTAGGACTTCAGAGAGTGCTAATAACTCCGTCTGATGAATATCCAATTGGGAAGACTTTTTTAAATTTAATTAATTCATTCAATGGATGCCAGCATTCATTTGTCCATCTCTAATTGCCCTGGAGCCCTAGCTTTAGTGAAGAGTGGAACAGGGCTTCTAGTCACACAGGGTGCAAGATGACCAGTGTAACACTTGAGACATGAACATACCACTCAAATCAAACAGACTGACACTGATGGACATTCGGGATAAGACCCGAGTTGGCCTGGACACCACTGGCAAGATTTGCCAAGCAACTGCATTGGTTGATTTTTTTTCTTGGGGATGTGTAGCTTTTCCAGTAAGGCTAAGGCAACATTCCCATGGTAGATCAGATTTTTTCCCGCTAGATTGGGTGACTGACATGAGCACTCTACTTGGCACAGGCAGACAGGAATGATAAATGTCAATTGGCTTTGCTGTAATCTTTGCCCATTAATGACATTGCCCTACCCGACAGCTTCTCTATAATCTCACCGAGGATTAAAGTTACCATTCTTCTCACCATTTGGGTGGGCGTGAAACTTAGAATGAAATGGGCCCATAGTTAATATCCCACTAAATCTGGATGTTTCAGTGGATGATAGCAGGTATGGTTCAGGCGTTCTTCCAACTTTATTGTAGTGCCCCAGACAGAGAGGCAGTTTCCAAAAAACAGACTGAATTTCCCATGACATATTTGCCCTTTAACATACTATGAGTGGACTGCCTTGCAAATAAAATGTACCCTTTGAGAGGCAAAGGTGTCATAGAATCATAGAAACCCTACAGTGCAGAAAGAGGCCATTTGGCCCATCGAGTCTGCACCGACCACAATCCCACCCAGACCCCACCCCCACATCTCGAGAACTCGGTCAAAATTTCAAGCTCCACTCCAGAGATTTGAGGTGATATGTAGGAGGGCTGCATTGTTGAAGATACCATCTTCTGGCCGAAATATTCAACCATTTGCCTATCTGTTTTCTCAAGCGAATGTAAAAAAAATCCTGCGGCACTGTTGAAAGTGCAGCTTCAATAGAACTCATCCTGGTCAATATTTTTTTTTACAGTGGTATTCCCCTATATACTAACAATGCCTAAACTTCAAAAGGTAATTATGCTTCTTTCCAATTCTCCCTTTTTGAGTCATTTTCTGTCTATACATCTGACTTATTTATCTACACTATATTGTTATCACAAGTCTCTTTCATGTTTGTGTATCTCACTCTCTACCTCAGTGTTTCTGTTTTACTCTTTCTGTATAACTTTCGGTTATATATTTAAGTAGTTGTATGATTGCTTTCAGAGCTGGTCAGGTGATTTGATGGTGATGTCATTGGGGTGTTTCAAAGGCTCCTGTTTAGTTTAATTTTATACTCCATCCAAACAACTGCTCCTTCAATAAATCTGTTGTTGTTAGTTTGAATTCCTTATCCCCACTCTTTTAGATGTATGTATGTGGCTCCTATTCAGATTCTGAACTGTTGTCTTAGGCAAAATGTAAGGTCCAGGATATGCAGAAAGATGGGAAGCAATATATATCAGGTTGGATGTAGGATAGGCTGAAGCAGTCAGAAATATGTTACAATATTTCCTACAGCAGTTCAAAGAATAGGTGTTACTGACTATGGCTAGGAGATGCAATAGGAACATGGGTGAGAATAAATGGAAATACTATGGTCTGCGATAACTAGACTTGGGATAATAATGAGTGATGGGCTTTGAGAGTTCTGGGGTCTGAGAATACCTGATGGGGTAGAGGTTTGCACCCAAAAAAGCTTCGAGGGAGGCTGGGGTCCAGTAGAACCTGTAGGTCTAGTCAGTAGTGCACGGTGACTATTGTGACCCAAAATGTTGCAAATGTGAATTCAGCTTGGATTTGAATCTACAAACTGAAGGGAAAGGGTTAATGTTTTTTGTACTCAATGTATTTTGTACCTAAAAGGTTGAACTTTGTACTTAGAATGTATCACAAGCATAACCCTTCATTGTGGCTAATCTCCTCAGGTTTATACTGTTTTCCCTCAGATTTATACTGTTTTTGACATGAATAAAGTTATTCTTGTTTGTACTGCTTCTGACATTAATACCAGTTAACTTTTATTTTTATAACAATAGATAGTCAATGTAAATGTGAATGTGTTCGTGAAGTTTTACCTTTCCTATAAGTTTGTGTGTGGTTTGTGGAAGACAGGCGATTCCATGGTGTGGAGCGCGATATCAGCCGTTTGAAGAGGAACTCCCGCTGAGGCAGCTGGAAGAGCGTCGGAACTTCAAAGCAGAACCACGGGAAGAACAGGAAACAGAAGACCTGCGCTTCGTGTGCTGAGGATGCCAGATACACTGGTTTATGGTCAAGAAGCTATCAATGTATTTTTTGTAGTTGGTCTGGAAGCTTGCTTCGTGACCAGCAGTTGTAAATTGTATTTCTGAGTCGTGACTGGTCTGGGATTGATTCGTGACCAGTATTAGAAGCCATGCTGTATATATATCCCCACTTTTCTGTGTTCAGGGAGAACTTTGGCTTCCGCTTTCAAGGGGTCAGGTTCTCCCGCAAGCTTGTGAGAATAAAGCCTTACTCTATTTTCACTCATACCAGCCTCAGAGGTATTTTTACCGACTTCAAAACTCTCATATTTTAATCAGTGACATGACCAGAGCAAGAATCGTCCTTTTAGACCAAAGAACTCTTTGACAAAATACTCTTAATACACGACTTGCTGGTTCTCTAATGCATGTCCATGTGATACTGCAACCTGACTCTGTCTGTATTACTCACACAGCGCTGTACATGTTAAGAAGTGTGAACTTACCTGTCTCTCTGCAGTGTTTTCCAGTGGAGACTGAGGATTATGAGTTGCGCTAGGAATTCTGGAGCATGCACAAAGTGGGACAGGCTATGTATGCTCAGCCCAGTGTTTTTGTTCTCCGGAGGCCATTGCAGAGATCACCAGGGAACCAGCATGGTAGTGCTTGTGGCATGGAAAACCGATCAAGGGAAATGCTATGGCAGGTAAGGGTAAGCCCAGGTGAAAGTCTCTCCAGCCCAGGCTGAAAAAGAGGCTCCAGGTTGCAAAGGTGTCGCTGTTAGTCAGGGCTCAGGAGAACTTCCAGCAGCCGTAAGATACCTCCATACAATTAGGGCTCAGGAGAGGTCTTGGTGAGCTGAGAATGCAGTGGAAGATTGCTGGCTTTATGCAGCTGAGAGGGTTAGGGCCCAGCGGAATCTCTGGGAACCACTGAAAGCTTGGTCCAGCGGGGGAAGTTTGATGAATCCAGAGGGAGTGTAGCTCAGTGAAGCTAACTAGAGTTGAAATTGCGCTCGTAATTTGATGCTGCCCTGCAGCTCTGTGAATCATGCGGAATACAGTCTCAGGAGGAGAGATTGAACCATTAGGAGATTAGCAGTCATTGAGACAGTCTAAGTTGGAATGGTTTTCAGGGAAATTCAGAGGCTGGATCTTTGAAAGTGAAGAACTGAAATCACTCATGAGGGAGGCAGAGTTATATCAAAGTTGTGTAACTCATAGTGGACACTGATGTCTGGGTGGGTTGCTGAGAAATCTCTGGGATTTGTCTTGGTCACCAGTTAATATGCAGTGAGGTATTTTTGACCAGTTTGCCTGCTAATTCTTTGTAATTCATATTAAATTACATCAATTTTCTGATTTTGTATGGTAAAATTTATTCTATTTGCTTAAAACCTTGGAATTTTGTGGCTTTATTCTCTTAGTAAGTAATGGGATTTCAAGCATTTATCTACTTTAAACAAAAGATTACTGGTCCCTAACTGGATTGTAACAATATAGTACTCTAACACATTATTAGATGATACCGTAACACGTGGCTCTATATAAAGCACAACCTCGGCACTGTACTCAAGTTCAGTTACTATCGTTCTTCACTGTGTTGCCAAGGCACTTCACCTTCTAAAGAAATTCAAAAATTTACCAGATTATAATAAATCCACTGTCAGAAATGCTACAAAATAGATATTCTACCATTGTATTCCAGTAAAGGAAGTTGCATGAAATATGCTCTTTTCACCATTTAATTTGATAGAGGAACCAGAGAAAAATAAGTCACTGACCATTTCAAATGCACTTCTTTGCAACAAAAACAAAATCTTTATAAACTGAAGTCCAGTACAAAAGTAAGCCACTTGCTGCATGGAACTTGAATATTGCTGAAGAGACGTGTTGCTGAAGTTTTTCAAATGCACTCACCAGATTAAATTTCAAACCATCACAATTTATAATACAGGGAAAGTGGATGCAGAATGGTTCACAAGTCCACTCTGATTTGGCTGAGGCATTGCCATAGGGAAAGCAACTGGAGGCTCCCTATGCCTCCAGGTAGTTCAAAAAGTGTGGAATATTTGAACATATCCTTTAGTTTGCAGAGAATGAGTCCTTCGTATGAATGTGTATTGCTGCTAGCAAACATCAATGAGCCATGTTATGGGCTCAACTGATTATCTTGAATTGGCTGGCAGTGGAACTATGAGCACATTCAGGATTGTTCAGCAAGTGCTGTCCAATTGCAGAATCACATTGAGCAGCAGATAGTTTGTTTTTGGGTTTTACGAATGCATGCTGGTTGAGTACTGCCTGTACTCTGCTTTTATGAACAGCTGGAGGAACATGCTGCTTGAGTCGATCAGTCAATCGCTGGGTCAAACGTCCTGGCATCACACTGGCACTGAAATCCACACACAACATTGCTCAATTGATTGTGGCAAACTGTCTTTCTAGGCTGATGGCAGCATTCTATTGGCAGAAAATACCACTCGTGTTGCCGCTGTATAATAGCAGTGTGAAATGGCTTGTTTAACCTGGTGTTCACATTTCTGGGATACTTTGTGTTTCCAGGACTGATCATTACAGTGGCAATGCGAGTGATATTTTCCACCAATAGGATGCTGTCATCAGTCCAAAAGACGTTCTGCCACCAATCAATTGACCAACATCGTGTTGGAATGTCAGTGCCAGTGTGATGCCAGGAGCGTAGGCCCATCGTCCCAAGAATTGGCTGATCAATTCAAACAAAATGTTGTTCTTGCTGTTTTCAATAGGCACAATACACACTCAACCAAAACATCTACTGAAAGATGTGATTCCATGACTGGGCAGTACTTGCTGAACAATCCTGTACGTGCAAATTTAGCAATGAAAACCAAACCCTCATTCTTAGAAATCATAGAAACCCTACAGTGCAGAAGGAGGCCATTCGGCCCATCGAGTCTGCACCGAGCACAATCCCACCCAGGCCCTACCCCCACATATTTTACCCACTAATCCCTATAACCTACACATCCCAGGACTCTAAGGGGCAATTTTTTAACCTGGCCAATCAACCTAACCCGCACATCTTTGGACTGTGGGAGGAAACCGGAGCACCCGGAGGAAACCCACGCAGACACGAGGAGAATGTGCAAACTCCACACAGACAGTGACCCGAGCCGGGAATCGAACCCGGGACCCTGGAGCTGTGAAGCAGCAGTGCTAACCACTGTGCTACCGTGCCGCCCCAGTTTCTTCTGTGAAGAAACAGACTAGAATAATCTGGACCTATTAACATCGCCATAACACTCCTGCAACATATTCTGAGGATACCCTCATTGTTTGATTTTGTTTCCCAAACAAGTGTATCATTTTCCACTGTTAACTATTATTAGAAGTGTATTTTTTTATGGAATACCTAAAAAGGATGTAAAATCCAAAACATCTACTGAAAGATGTGATTCCATGACAGGGCAGCACTTGCTGAACAATCCTGTACGTGCAAATAGCTACGCCATAACAACTAATTTAAGATTATCAGTCAACCTCGTAATGTGGCTCATTTACGCTTGCTAGAAGCAATATACATTCATACACAGGGACTCATCCTCTGCACTTTATTTGAATTATCTGGGAGCTTGGAGAACCTAACATTTCCTGTTGCCCTCTCCATGGCAACACATTGACCAATCGGAGTCCACTTGCCCACGAATTGGCACCCTTTTGTCCCGCAGTTTAAACTGCTGTAATAGTTTGAAATTTGGCATTCTGTGCATTTGTCCTGATGAGTGCAAGATGAAAAGCTTCGGCAATACATCTCATTTTTAAGCAATATCTGTGAAGGGCAAAAAACAAATTGCAGCTGTTAATAAAAGAAATAAAGGGAGAAATTCAAAGCATTTCATGAGAAAAATGTAACTGATGATGAGTAACAAAATAAGTAACATTTGTCCAAGCTGAACATGAAATGTTTACTTCGTTAAGCAATAATACAAGTACTATAGTAATTGGCTTACACGTTGCAATCAGTGTAATTGAGTTTTATGATAAAACAGTAGCCTCCTTGCTTAATTATATCCTCCTCTTTAGGTATTCCATAAAAAAATACACTTCTAATAACAGTTAACAGTGGAAAATGATACACTTGTTTGGGAAACAAAATCAAACAATGAGGGTATCCTCAGAATATGTTGCAGGAGTGTTATGGAGATGTTAATAGGTCCAGATTATTCTAGTCTGTTTCTTCACAGAAGAATGAGGGTTTGGTTTTCATTGCTAAATGTTGTCATACTTGTACCGAAACTTGGACTGAATATTCACACCTGAAGCTCTGCAGTTGTGCCTCTTCTTCGAGAAAGCACTGCCTTTGGTTCATTTAAAAAAATGAAATATAACGAGATTCATTCTTGGTAAAGTTGGGCTACTTTCGTGCACATCAAATCTTAGAAGTCCTCAGCTCCTGCAACAACGGTATCAAATATCTGGTAGTGTGTCTTCTGCTCTGAGCCTTCATTGACATAATAGGACTTGATGCAGCATTCCAGCCAGGGGCAGTCATCTGCAGGCACAGGGGTAACAAAGACATTTTAATATGATCAAAGCAGAATTGATAAATGACTCTTAGCAACATATTAGATAGATTGGTCAGCAAGAAGCCTGAGTCTATCACAAAGCAAGATATATATTTTCCTAATTCTGATCTTTAATTTCAGAAGCATTCTTACATGTTCAGGGACAGAGAGGAGGGGGAGAGCGTGGGAGAGCAGGGAGTGGAGGGGGGAGAGGAGGGGCATGGGGGGGGGAGAGAGAGGAGGCGCACGGGGGGGGAGAGAGAAGAGGGGGCGCGGGGGGGGGAGAGAAGAGGGGCGCGGGGAGGAGAGAGGAGGGACGCGGGGGGGAGAGAGGAGGGGCGCGGGGGGGAGAGAGGAGGGGCGCGGGGGGGAGAGAGGAGGGGCGCGGAGGGGAGAGAGGAGGGGCGCGGGGGGGAGAGAGGAGGGGCGCGGGGGGGAGAGAGGAGGGGCGCGGGGGGGAGAGAGGAGGGGCGCGGGGGGGAGAGAGGAGGGGCGCGGGGGGGAGAGAGGAGGGGCGCGGGGGGGAGAGAGGAGGGGCGCGGGGGGGAGGGGCGCGGGGGGGAGAGAGGAGGGGCGCGGGGGGGAGAGAGGAGGGGCGCGGAGGGGAGAGAGGAGGGGCGCGGGGGAGAGAGGAGGGGCGCGGGGGGGGAGAGAGGAGGGGCGCGGGGGGAGAGAGGAGGGGCGCGGGGGGAGAGAGGAGGGGCGCGGGGGGAGAGAGGAGGGGCGCGGGGGGAGAGAGGAGGGGCGCGGGGGGAGAGAGGAGGGGCGCGGGGGAGAGAGGAGGGGCGCGGGGGGAGAGAGGAGGGGCGCGGGGGGAGAGAGGAGGGGCGCGGGGGGGAGAGAGGAGGGGATGGGGGGAGGGAGGAGGGGCGCAGGGGGGAGAGAGGAGGGGCGCGGGAGGGAGAGAGGAGGGGCGCGGGGGGAGAGAGGAGGGGCGCGGGGGGAGAGAGGAGGGGCGCGGGGGGAGAGAGGAGGGGCGCGGGGGGAGAGAGGAGGGGCGCGGGGGGAGAGAGGAGGGGCGCGGGGGGAGAGAGGAGGGGCGCGGGGGGAGAGAGGAGGGGCGCGGGGGAAGAGAGGAGGGGCGCGGGGGAAGAGAGGAGGGGCGCGGGGGGAGAGAGGAGGGGCGCGGGGGGAGAGAGGAGGGGCGCGGGGGGAGAGAGGAGGGGCGCGGGGGGAGAGAGGAGGGGCGCGGGGGGAGAGAGGAGGGCGCGGGGGGAGAGAGGAGGGGCGCGGGGGGAGAGAGGAGGGGCACGGGGGGAGAGAGGAGGGGCGCGGGGGGAGAGAGGAGGGGCGCGGGGGGAGAGAGGAGGGGCGCGGGGGGAGAGAGGAGGGGCGCGGGGGGAGAGAGGAGGGGCGCGGGGGGAGAGAGGAGGGGCGCGGGGGGAGAGAGGAGGGGCGCGGGGGGAGAGAGGAGGGGCGCAGGGGGAGAGAGGAGGGGCGCGGGGGGGAGAGAGGGGGGGCGCGGGGGGGAGAGAGGAGGGGCGCGGGGGGGAGAGAGGAGGGGCGCGGGGGGGAGAGAGGAGGGGCGCGGGGGGGAGAGAGGAGGGGCGCGGGGGGGAGAGAGGAGGGGCGCGGGGGGGAGAGAGGAGGGGCGCGGGGGGGAGAGAGGAGGGGCGCGGGGGGGAGAGAGGAGGGGCGCGGGGGGGAGAGAGGAGGGGCGCGGGGGGAGAGGGGAGGGGGGGAGAGAGAGGAGGGGCTCGGGGGGGAGCGACTCAGAGGGAGCGGGGAGGGGCACGGGGGAAGGGGTGTGGGGGGAGTGGGGAGGGCCGCGGGGAAGCGGGGTGGGGTGCGGGTGGAGCGGGGAGGGGCGCGGGGGGAGCAGGAGGAGCGGGGGCAGCGGGCAGGGGCGCGGGGAGAGCGGCCAGGGGTGCGGGGAGGGGAGCGGGGGTAGCGGGGCGGGGCGCGAGGCGAGCGGGGAGGGGTGAGGGGAGGGGGCGGGGGCGGGGGGGAGAGGGGAGGGGGTGGGGGGAGAGGGGAGGGGGTGGGGGGGGAGGGGAGTGGGCGGGGGGAGAGGGGAGAGTGCGGGGGGAGAGGGGAGCGTGCGGGGGGAGAGGGGAGGGTGCGGGGGAGAGGGGAGGGTGCGGGGGGAGAGGGGAGGGGGCGGGGGGAGAGGGGAGGGGGCGGGGGGAGAGGGGAGGGGGCGGGGGGAGAGGGGAGGGGGCGGGGGGAGAGGGGAGGGGGCGGGGGGAGAGGGGAGGGGGCGGGGGGAGGGGGGAGGGTGCGGGAGGAGAGGGGGCGGGGGGAGTGGAGAGGGGGCGGGGGAGAGGAGAGGGGGCGGGGGAGAGGAGATGGGGCGTGGGAGTGGGGGCGGGGGGAGAGCGGGCTGGGGGAGAGGGGAGGAGGCAAGGGGGAGAGGGCGCGGGGAGAAGGGAGGGGGCGCGGGGAGAGCAGAGGAGGCGCGGGGAGAGGGGAGGGGGCGCGGCGAGAGGGGAGGGGGCGCGGGGAGAGGGGAGGGGGCGCGGGGAGGGGGAGCGGGGAGAGGGCGCAGGGAGAGGGGAGGGGGCGCGGGGAGAGGGGACGGGGCGCGGTGAGAGGGGCGCAGGGAGGGGGCACGGGGAGAGGGCGCGGGGAGAGGGCGCGGGGAATGGGGAGGGGGCGCGGGGAGAGGGGAGCAGGGAGAGGGCGCGGGGAGGGGGCGCGGAGAGGGGGCACGGGGAGAGGGGAGGGGGCGCGGGGAGTGGGGAGGGGGCGCGGAGAGAGGGGAGGGGGCGCGGAGAGAGGGGAGGGGGCGCGGAGAGAGGGGAGGGGGCGCGGGGAGAGGGCACGGGGAGGTCGCGGGGAGAGGGGAGGGGGCGCGGGGAGAGGGGAGGTTGCGCGGGGAGAGGGGAGTGGGCGCCGGGAGAGGGGAGGGGGCGCGGGGAGAGGGGCGCAGGGAGGGGGCACGGGGAGAGGGCGCGGGGAGAGGGCGTGGGGAGAGGGGGCGCGGGGAGGGGGCGCGGGGAGGGGGCGCGGGGAGGGCGCGGGGAGAGGGGAGGGGGCGCGGGGAGAGTGCACGGGGAGAGGGGAGTGGGCGCCGGGAGATGGGAGGGGGCGCGGGGAGAGGGGAGGGGGCACGGGGAGAGGACGCGGGGAGAGGGGAGGGAGCGCGGGGAGAGGGCGCGGGGAGAGGGGAGGGGGCGGGTGGAGAGGAGGGGGCGGGTGGAGAGGAGGGGGCGGGTGGAGAGGAGGGGGCGGGTGGAGAGTAGGGGGAGGGTGGAGAGGAGGGGGCGGGTGGAGAGGAGGGGGCGGGTGGAGAGGAGGGGGCGGGTGGAGAGGAGGGGGCGGGTGGAGAGGAGGGGGCGGGTGGAGAGGAGGGCGCGGGTGGAGAGGAGGGCGCGGGTGGAGAGGAGGGCGCGGGGTGGAGAGGAGGGCGCGGGGTGGAGAGGAGGGCGCGGGTGGAGAGGAGGGCGCGGGTGGAGAGGAGGGCGCGGGTGGAGAGGAGGGCGCGGGTGGAGAGGAGGGCGCGGGTGGAGAGGAGGGCGCGGGTGGAGAGGAGGGCGCGGGTGGAGAGGAGGGCGCGGGTGGAGAGGAGGGCGCGGGTGGAGAGGAGGGCGCGGGTGGAGAGGAGGGCGCGGGTGGAGAGGAGGGCGCGGGTGGAGAGGAGGGCGCGGGTGGAGAGGAGGGCGCGGGTGGAGAGGAGGGCGCGGGTGGAGAGGAGGGCGCGGGTGGAGAGGAGAAGGCTAACTATAGCCGGATTAGGCAGGAATTGGTGGATGTTGATTGGGAGAGGATGTTCGAGGGTAAGTCCGCGTCTGGCATGTGGGAGTCTTTTAAGGAACTATTGATAAGGCTGCAGGATAGGCATGTGCCTGTAAAAAGGAAAGATAGGAAAGGTAGGATTCGAGAGCCGTGGATAACCAGGGAAATTGAGGATCTGATTAAAATGAAAAGGGAGGCGTACGTTAAGTCCAGGCAACTGAAAACAGATGGAGCTCTGGAGGAATACAGAGAGTGTAGGAAAGAACTCAAACGAGGAGTTAGAAGGGCAAAAAGAGGTCACGAGATGTTCTTGGCAGGCAGGATTAAGGAGAATCCTAAGGCATTCTATTCATACGTTAGGAACAAAAGAGTTGTCAGGGAGAAAATCGGACCTCTCAGGTTCAAAGGAGGGGAATTATGCTTAGAACCCAAGGGAATAGGGGAGATCCTAAATGAATACTTTGCATCGGTATTCACGAAGGAGAGGGGCGTGTTAACCGGGAGTGTCTCGGAGGGAGGTGTTGACTCGTTAGAGAAAATCTCCATTACAAGAGAGGAAGTGTTAAGTTTTTTAGGAAACATTAAAACTGACAAAGCCCCAGGGCCTGATGGCATCTATTCTCGACTGCTCAGGGAGACGAGAGATGAAATTGCTGGGCCTCTGACGGAAATCTTTGTCGCTTCTTTGGACACGGGTGAGGTCCCTGAGGATTGGAGGATAGCGAATGTGGTCCCGTTGTTTAAGAAAGGTAGCAGGGATAACCCAGGAAATTATAGGCCGGTGAGCTTGACGTCCGTGGTAGGGAAGTTGTTGGAGAGGATTCTTAGAGACAGGATGTATGTGCATTTAGAAAGGAACAATCTCATTAGTGACAGACAGCATGGTTTTGTAAGAGGGAGGTCGTGCCATACAAATTTGGTGGAGTTTTTTGAGGAAGTGACAAAAACGGTTGATGAAGGAAGGGCCGTGGATGTCGTCTATATGGATTTCAGTAAGGCATTTGACAAAGTCCCACATGGCAGGTTGGTTAAGAAGGTTAAGGCCCATGGGATACAAGGAGAAGTGGCTAGATGGGTGGAGAACTGGCTTGGCCATAGGAGACAGAGGGTAGTGGTCGAAGGGTCTTTTTCCGGCTGGAGGTCTGTGACCAGTGGTGTTCCGCAGGGCTCTGTACTGGGACCTCTGCTATTTGTGATATATATAAATGATTTGGAAGAAGGTGTAACTGGTGTAATCAGCAAGTTTGCGGATGACACGAAGATGGCTGGACTTGCGGATAGCGAAGAGCATTGTCGGGCAATACAGCAAGATATAGATAGGCTGGAAAATTGGGCGGAGACGTGGCAGATGGAGTTTAATCCGGATAAATGCGAAGCGATGCATTTTGGAAGAAATAATGTAGGGAGGAGTTATACAATAAATGGCAGAGTCATCAGGAGTATAGAAACACAGAGGGACCTAGGTGTGCAAGTCCACAAATCCTTGAAGGTGGCAACACAGGTGGAGAAGGTGGTGAAGAAGGCATATGGTATGCTTGCCTTTATAGGATGGGGTATAGAGTATAAAAGCTGGAGTCTGATGATGCAGCTGTATAGAACGCTAGTTAGGCCACATTTGGAGTACTGGGTCCAGTTCTGGTCGCCGCACTACCAGAAGGACGTGGCGGCGTTAGAGAGAGTGCAGAGAAGGTTTACCAGGATGTTGCCTGGTATGGAGGGTCTTAGCTATGAGGAGAGATTGGGTAAACTGGGGCTGTTCTCCCTGGAAAGACGGAGAATGAGGGGAGATCTAATAGAGGTGTACAAGATTATGAAGGGTATAGATAGGGTGAACAGTGGGAAGCTTTTTCCCAGGTCGGAGGTGACGATCACGAGGGGTCGCGGGCTCAAAGTGAGAGGGGCGAAGTATAACTCAGATATCAAAGGGATGTTTTTTTACACAGAGGGTGGTGGGGGCCTGGAATGCGCTGCCAAGTAGGGTGGTGGAGGCAGGCACGCTGACATCGTTTAAGACTTACCTGGATAGTCACATGAGCAGCCTGGGAATGGAGGGATACAAACGATTGGTCTAGTTGGACCAAGGAGCGGCACAGGCTTGGAGGGCCGAAGGGCCTGTTTCCTGTGCTGTACTGTTCTTTGTTCTTTGTTGGCGCGGGGAGAGAGGAGGGCGATGGGAGAGAGGAGGGCGATGGGAGAGAGGAGGGCGCAGGGAGAGAGGAGGGCGCAGGGAGAGAGGAGGGCGCAGGGAGAGAGGAGGGCGCAGGGAGAGAGGAGGGCGCAGGGAGAGAGGAGGGCGCAGGGAGAGAGGAGGGCGCAGGGAGAGAGGAGGGCGATGGGAGAGAGGAGGGCGATGGGAGAGAGGAGGGCGATGGGAGAGAGGAGGGCGCACGGAGAGAGGAGGGCGCACGGAGAGAGGAGGGCGCACGGAGAGAGGAGGGCGCACGGAGAGAGGAGGGCGCACGGAGAGAGGAGGGCGCACGGAGAGAGGAGGGCGCGGGGAGAGAGGAGGGCGCACGGAGAGAGGAGGGCGCACGGAGAGAGGAGGGCGCACGGAGAGAGGAGGGCGCACGGAGAGAGGAGGGCGCACGGAGAGAGGAGGGCGCACGGAGAGAGGAGGGCGCACGGAGAGAGGAGGGCGCACGGAGAGAGGAGGGCGCACGGAGAGAGGAGGGCGCACGGAGAGAGGAGGGCGCGGGGAGAGAGGAGGGCGCGGGGAGAGAGGAGGGCGCGGGGAGAGAGGAGGGCGCGGGGAGAGAGGAGGGCGCGGGGAGAGAGGAGGGCGCGGGGAGAGAGGAGGGCGATGGGAGAGAGGAGGGCGCAGGGAGAGAGGAGGGCGCGGGGAGAGAGGAGGGCGATGGGAGAGAGGAGGGCGATGGGAGAGAGGAGGGCGATGGGAGAGAGGAGGGCGATGGGAGAGAGGAGGGCGATGGGAGAGAGGAGGGCGCGGTGAGAGAGGAGGGCGCGGTGAGAGAGGAGGGCGCGGGGAGAGAGGAGGGCGCACGGAGATAGGAGGGCGCGGTGAGAGAGGAGGGCGCGGGGAGAGAGGAGGGCGCACGGAGAGAGGAGGGCGCACGGAGAGAGGAGGGCGCACGGAGAGAGGAGGGCGCACGGAGAGAGGAGGGCGCACGGAGAGAGGAGGGCGCACGGAGAGAGGAGGGCGCGGGGAGAGAGGAGGGCGCACGGAGAGAGGAGGGCGCACGGAGAGAGGAGGGCGCACGGAGAGAGGAGGGCGCACGGAGAGAGGAGGGCGCACGGAGAGAGGAGGGCGCACGGAGAGAGGAGGGCGCACGGAGAGAGGAGGGCGCACGGAGAGAGGAGGGCGCACGGAGAGAGGAGGGCGCACGGAGAGAGGAGGGCGCACGGAGAGAGGAGGGCGCACGGAGAGAGGAGGGCGCACGGAGAGAGGAGGGCGCACGGAGAGAGGAGGGCGCACGGAGAGAGGAGGGCGCGGGGAGAGAGGAGGGCGCGGGGAGAGAGGAGGGCGCGGGGAGAGAGGAGGGCGATGGGAGAGAGGAGGGCGCAGGGAGAGAGGAGGGCGCAGGGAGAGAGGAGGGCGCAGGGAGAGAGGAGGGCGATGGGAGAGAGGAGGGCGATGGGAGAGAGGAGGGCGATGGGAGAGAGGAGGGCGATGGGAGAGAGGAGGGCGATGGGAGAGAGGAGGGCGATGGGAGAGAGGAGGGCGATGGGAGAGAGGAGGGCGATGGGAGAGAGGAGGGCGCGGGGAGAGAGGAGGGCGCGGGGAGAGAGGAGGGCGCGGGGAGAGAGGAGGGCGCGGGGAGAGAGGAGGGCGCGGGGAGAGAGGAGGGCGCACGGAGAGAGGAGGGCGCACGGAGAGAGGAGGGCGCACGGAGAGAGGAGGGCGCACGGAGAGAGGAGGGCGCACGGAGAGAGGAGGGCGCGGGGAGAGAGGAGGGCGCGGGGAGAGAGGAGGGCGCGGGGAGAGAGGAGGGCGCGGGGAGAGAGGAGGGCGCGGGGAGAGAGGAGGGCGCGGGGAGAGAGGAGGGCGCGGGGAGAGAGGAGGGCGCGGGGAGAGAGGAGGGCGCGGGGAGAGAGGAGGGCGCGGGGAGAGAGGAGGGCGCGGGGAGAGAGGAGGGCGCGGGGAGAGAGGAGGGCGCGGGGAGAGAGGAGGGCGCGGGGAGAGAGGAGGGCGCGGGGAGAGAGGAGGGCGCGGGGAGAGAGGAGGGCGCGGGGAGAGAGGAGGGCGCGGGGAGAGAGGAGGGCGCGGGGAGAGAGGAGGGCGCGGGGAGAGAGGAGGGCGCGGGGAGAGAGGAGGGCGCGGGGAGAGAGGAGGGCGCGGGGAGAGAGGAGGGCGCGGGGAGAGAGGAGGGCGCGGGGAGAGAGGAGGGCGCGGGGAGAGAGGAGGGCGCGGGGAGAGAGGAGGGCGCGGGGAGAGAGGAGGGCGCGGGGAGAGAGGAGGGCGCGGGGAGAGAGGAGGGCGCGGGGAGAGAGGAGGGCGCGGGGAGAGAGGAGGGCGCGGGGAGAGAGGAGGGCGCGGGGAGGGAGGAGGGCGCGGGGAGAGAGGAGGGCGCGGGGAGAGAGGAGGGTGCGGGAAGAGAGGAGGGGGCGGGGAGAGAGGAGGGCGCAGAGAGAGAGGAGGGCGCGGGGAGAGAGGAGGGCGCGGGGAGAGAGGAGGGCGCGGGGAGAGAGGAGGGCGCGGGGAGAGAGGAGGGCGCGGGGAGAGAGGAGGGCGCGGGGAGAGAGGAGGGCGCGGGGAGAGAGGAGGGCGCGGGGAGAGAGGAGGGCGCGGGGAGAGAGGAGGGCGCGGGGAGAGAGGAGGGCGCGGGGAGAGAGGAGGGCGCGGGGAGAGAGGAGGGCGCGGGGAGAGAGGAGGGCGATGGGAGAGAGGAGGGCGATGGGAGAGAGGAGGGCGATGGGAGAGAGGAGGGCGATGGGAGAGAGGAGGGCGATGGGAGAGAGGAGGGCGATGGGAGAGTGGAGGGCGCGGGGAGAGAGGAGGGCGCACGGAGAGAGGAGGGCGCACGGAGAGAGGAGGGCGCACGGAGAGAGGAGGGCGCACGGAGAGAGGAGGGCGCACGGAGAGAGGAGGGCGCACGGAGAGAGGAGGGCGCACGGAGAGAGGAGGGCGCGGGGAGAGAGGAGGGCGCGGGGAGAGAGGAGGGCGCGGGGAGAGAGGAGGGCGATGGGAGAGAGGAGGGCGCAGGGAGAGAGGAGGGCGCAGGGAGAGAGGAGGGCGCAGGGAGAGAGGAGGGCGATGGGAGAGAGGAGGGCGATGGGAGAGAGGAGGGCGATGGGAGAGAGGAGGGCGATGGGAGAGAGGAGGGCGATGGGAGAGAGGAGGGCGATGGGAGAGAGGAGGGCGATGGGAGAGAGGAGGGCGATGGGAGAGAGGAGGGCGCGGGGAGAGAGGAGGGCGCGGGGAGAGAGGAGGGCGCGGGGAGAGAGGAGGGCGCGGGGAGAGAGGAGGGCGCGGGGAGAGAGGAGGGCGCGGGGAGAGAGGAGGGCGCGGGGAGAGAGGAGGGCGCGGGGAGAGAGGAGGGCGCGGGGAGAGAGGAGGGCGCGGGGAGAGAGGAGGGCGCGGGGAGAGAGGAGGGCGCGGGGAGAGAGGAGGGCGCGGGGAGAGAGGAGGGCGCGGGGAGAGAGGAGGGCGCGGGGAGAGAGGAGGGCGCGGGGAGAGAGGAGGGCGCGGGGAGAGAGGAGGGCGCGGGGAGAGAGGAGGGCGCGGGGAGAGAGGAGGGCGCGGGGAGAGAGGAGGGCGCGGGGAGAGAGGAGGGCGCGGGGAGAGAGGAGGGCGCGGGGAGAGAGGAGGGCGCGGGGAGAGAGGAGGGCGCGGGGAGAGAGGAGGGCGCGGGGAGAGAGGAGGGCGCGGGGAGAGAGGAGGGCGCGGGGAGAGAGGAGGGCGCGGGGAGAGAGGAGGGCGCGGGGAGAGAGGAGGGCGCGGGGAGAGAGGAGGGCGCGGGGAGAGAGGAGGGCGCGGGGAGAGAGGAGGGCGCGGGGAGAGAGGAGGGCGCGGGGAGAGAGGAGGGTGCGGGGAGAGAGGAGGGCGCAGAGAGAGAGGAGGGCGCGGGGAGAGAGGAGGGCGCGGGGAGAGAGGAGGGCGCGGGGAGAGAGGAGGGCGCGGGGAGAGAGGAGGGCGCGGGGAGAGAGGAGGGCGCGGGGAGAGAGGAGGGCGCGGGGAGAGAGGAGGGCGCGGGGAGAGAGGAGGGCGCGGGGAGAGAGGAGGGCGCGGGGAGAGAGGAGGGCGCGGGGAGAGAGGAGGGCGCGGGGAGAGAGGAGGGCGCGGGGCGAGAGGAGGGCGCGGGGAGAGACGAGGGCGTGGGGAGAGAAGAGGGCGCAGGGAGAGAGGAGGGCGCGGGGAGAGAGGAGGGCGCAGGGAGAGAGGAGGGCGCGGGGAGAGAGGAGGGCGCAGAGAGAGAGGAGGGCGCAGAGAGAGAGGAGGGCGCAGAGAGAGAGGAGGGCGCAGAGAGAGAGGAGGGCGCAGAGAGAGAGGAGGGCGCGGGGAGAGAGGAGGGTGCGGGGAGAGAGGAGGGCGCAGAGAGAGAGGAGGGCGCGGGGAGAGAGGAGGGCGCAGGGAGAGCGCAGAGAGAGAGGAGGGCGCAGAGAGAGAGGAGGGCGCAGAGAGAGAGGAGGGCGCGGGGAGAGAGGAGGGCGCGGGGAGAGGATGGAGCAGGTCTAAATTGGGGGTGGATTGGGATGGGGGAATGGAAATGGAATAGGGCACGTCAAAAGCATAGGTGGGAGCGAAAAGGAAAGGATTGGGGAATAAAGGTATGGAGCTGTGTGGTTGGGAATGAATAATGAAAATAAAATTCCAAAATATAATACTTTACTTAAAACCCAGGGAGAGGAATGACAAAGAATCGTATTCCCAGAGGTCATTGTTAGTCTTGAGATGTTCAATGTTGATATATGACCAATACATAAGCAAGTGAAAAATAAGAGTTTATGATTTCCGGGTCTCAGATATTATTTACCTGCCGGTGTCGGATTATTACACTGTTGTCTTGGGTCCACTCACACTGCCTGTTCGTCTCTATAATTACATTCTACGCATGAAGGTTGTAGCTACAAACTGTTCCTCTTTATGAAATCAGGATGAAAGATTCTTACCACTGGAAGAGGATTTTGGAATAAAGACTCGGTTTCACTGACATTTTTCCCTGTTTAATTAAGGTATGATTTGAAAGACTTTCAACGCGAGATGCAATTTTGTGTTGATAATCTGACGATTACAATTGCCACAGCAGGTCTGAAATGGCATCCCAGAAGTGCCTGCGCAATTAGCCCTGAACTGTACTGTTACTATGGTTCTGTAAATCCACACATAGGTGTTACAAATGCTGCTGAGAGTGATGGCAGCAAGATGTGTGACATGCTGGGCTGGAACCATTTCCCTAAACATGTTCACTACAGTGGAAGTTATTTAATGAGCAATGTGTTTCCACCTTTCAAACAATCAAAGCTGAACAGAGTCGGCGTAGGGAAGTTAAAATAGGGGTTCCAAATTTAAGACCATCATTAATAATAATAATAATTCAGAATGCAAGAGAAATGTATAAAACTATAGTGTGGACAGGAATACCCTCTTGCCTTTGGTCAAAGGATTTATAACCATGGGCATAGATTTAGGGTAAGAGGTAGAGGAGTTCAAAGGAAACCCTTTCACCCAGAAGGTGTTATGTTCTTCTCTCTGACATAACGTACCAATCATTCACAAGGATTGGTGAAATAATGTGAAAATGAGCCTTTTTACAGATAATGTTCATTCGGAGGCTCAGTACAGCACCTCTAATCCCTACCCTGCTGCTTGCATATTCAGCACATGTCATTAGACTGATACATCCCAACCTGTTGAGGTGGGATGATGATTGGCAGCAGTTCAAGGCATGCTCCCCTAAAGATGCAGGCCCATCATACCACAATGGGAGATGGTGCATATCTGAGATTCACTGTCTGTAAGGATGCAGGGGTATCGATCAGCTTGAAGTGCCGTAACCTAACAGGCTATGTGCCAAGAGCTGGAAAATGAAATTAGGCTGGATGGGTGCTTGTCGGCCA
Source organism: Mustelus asterias (assembly GCF_964213995.1). Taxonomy (NCBI): domain Eukaryota; kingdom Metazoa; phylum Chordata; class Chondrichthyes; order Carcharhiniformes; family Triakidae; genus Mustelus; species Mustelus asterias. Next base: position 49,747,725 of record NC_135809.1, read on the forward strand.
GCACAGACTGAATGGCTGAATGGCATTCTTCCATGCTGTAAAGTTTTACCCAGAAAGCAATTGGAATTTAGAACCTGTTACCAAGGGGAGCGGATCAGTTGAATAGCATAGATGAACTTGTGGGCAAACTTGGGGGAGGCATGATGGCACAGTGGTTAGCACTGTTGTCTCACAGCGCCAGGGACCCGAGTTCAATTCCAGCCTTGGGTGACTGTTTGTGTAGTTTGCACGTTCTGCCCATGTCTGTGTGGGTTTCCCCCAGGTGCTCAGGTTTCCTCCCACAGTCCAACGATGTGCAGGTTAGGTGGATTGGCCATGTTAATTTTCCCTTTAGTGTCCCAAGATGTGCAGGTTAGGTGAATTAGCAAAGTAAATGCATCGAGTTACGGGGATAGGATATGGGGTGAGCCTGGATAAGATGCTCTGTCGGAGAGTCAGTGCAAACTGAATGGGCCGAATGGTCTCCTTCTGCACTGAAGCGATTCTATGATTCTAGTTAAGTGCTTGGGGGAGAAAGGAATAGAAGGATCTGCTGAAGGTGTTACGTGAAAAAAGCTCTGACAAAGCTTGTATGGAGTATAAACACCAGGAACAACTAGTTGGGCTGAATGGCCTGTTCCTGTACTTTATAATACAATTGATTTCTCACTTTGACCACCATTTTACTTTTCAGACCACCAACATTTGATTTCCGAATTTCAAACCATCAGGCGTCAGTTGCGCCCCCCAGACCTCCTACCTTCCTCCCTGTAGATATAGACTCCTTTTCCTTCCTATGTTGCAGTTCCAGAGGTAACCAGCCATTCTCTGGAACTGTGCCCAAGCACTTCTTATTTGCATGTGACCTTTAATTGGGAGTGTAGACAGCGACTTGGGTGCAGGAGACATTTTGGCTGAATGCATGTACCATCCACTCACTGGAGCTGAAACCTTGGCCCATTTTCTTCTCATTAACTGGGGAGCTGGCAGCCATGTTATCACCAGGTGGCATAGTGATAATGTCACTGGACTAGTCGCCCAAAGGCCTATGTTCATGCTCTGGGAGGGATGGGTTCAAAACCCACCGTGGCAGTTGGTGGAATTTAAATTCAATTAATAAATCTGGAATTGAAAGCTAGTCTCAGTATTGGTAACCATAATCTACTATCGTAAAAACTAATGTCGTAAGAAGTCTCACAACATCAGGTTAAAGTCCAATAGGTTTATTTGGTAGCACAAGTCACTAGCTTTTGGAGCGCTGCTCCTTCATCATGTAAGTGGGAGTTCGGTTCACAAACAGGGCATATAAAGACACAATCTCACTTTACAAAATAATGGTTGGAATGCGAGTCTTTACAGGAGAACAGTGACCACGACACCACACAACCCTGCCACAGCTCCCTCTGCAAGACGTGCCGGATCATCGACACGGATGCCATCATCTCACGTGAGAACACCATCCACCAGGTACACGGTACATACACTTGCAACTCGGCCAACGTTGTCTACCTGATACGCTGCAGGAAAGGATGTCCCGAGGCATGGTACATTGGGGAGACCATGCAGACGCTACGACAACGGATGAATGAACACCGCTCGACAATCACCAGGCAAGAGTGTTCTCTTCCTGTTGGGAAACACTTCAGCGGTCACGGGCATTTGGCCTCTGATCTTCGGGTAAGCGTTCTTCAAGGTGGCCTTCACGACACACGACAACGCAGAGTCGCTGAGCAGAGACTGATGGCCAAGTTCCGCACACATGAGGACGGCCTCAACCGGGATCTTGGGTTCATATCACAATATCTGTAACCCCCATAACTTGCCTGGGCTTGCAAAATCTCACGAACTGTTCTGTCTGGAGACAATACACATCTCTTTAACCTCTCTCTACTCACATTGTCTGTACCTTTAAGACTTGATCACCTGTAAAGACTCAGATTCCAACCATTATTTTGTAAATTGAGTCTGTCTTTATATGCCCTGTTTGTGAACAGAACTCCCACTCACCTGATGAAGGAGCAGTGCTCCGAAAGCTAGTGACTTGTGCCACCAAAGAAACCTGTTGGACTTTAACCTTGGTGTTCACCCCAGTCCAACGACGGCATCTCCACATCATCACTAATGTCCTACAGGGAAGAAAATCTGCCATCATTACTATGATTCCAGACCTACAGTAAGCCACTCAGTTCAAGGATAACGAGGGATGGGCAACAAATGCTGGCCTTGCCAGTGGTGCTCACATCCCATGAGGCAAAAAAAGGAAAAGAAATCTGAAGATAATTTACTCAGAATAGACCAAGGATTCAACCGGGCCTTCCTGGGTTTATGAGGTGTCATACATTTGTTGAGTTGTTGGTTGACTTACTGAACCCACATGTTAATAATTTTATGAAGCATTTTCTTTTTCCTTTCCTCACCATTATTCTCCATTCTTTTATGTCTCACCCTACCTGGCCTAGGCAAGCAGATCAGTGAGTTATCTATCCTATCTGCCAGTTCGGGAGAGTATTAGTGCATCACACAGCTCTAGTTCATTGTCTTTCACGGCCTTCCTGTCTGTGAGCTGCCTCCCAGCAGGGGGGCTGGGCCTCGGGCTTTGCATAGTAAGAGTTAATCATATCCACTTCAACTGAGAGATGCAGCTCACCACCACCCCCATCCCACCTCCTCCCTCGGAACCACCCCCACCCCCCGCCACCTCGAACTGTCTGTTGCCATGGCACTCAGTACCTGGCGACCCACTGGTAAACTGCACAACTCAGCCAGAGGGCAATTGAGTTGAAATGATTAAAAACTGGCTTTTAACTGGACATTTAAAATAAAGTATCTACATCTTTTCCTCCAACTTTGTGCCGACACCGATGCCTTGATTATTGAACTCAACAACAGTGTATCTCCCTCTAATTCTTCGGGCTTTATTAACTTTCTAATATGGTCACCGCTCTGCGCACAGCATCTTGTATTTGCTTTCCTATTTCCACAGACTTCTTCTCCCATACAAGGGTCATTTGGGACTTGTCAATTTTCTCTCTCTCCACCTGCCTCTTTTCTATCTCATTCCTTCCTTGTACTGGAGAAGGACAGGTAATGACTGACTGAAATTGTAACCAGGAGAATGGAGATGTTCAGATAGAAGAGTCAAAAGTGTTTAACGTCAGGTTTAAACCGTGATTACAGAAATCACTTTACTTGCCAGACACTTGCTTCGTGCAACATTTTCAGGTTGACAAATTATGAAGCACAGCAGCTTTTGTGTCATTTTATTTGATAAGGGAAGGTAAGGAGACGGTTTATTCCCTTTAGGAAATCGCTGTGAGCTGCACTGCGAGCTTGCTACAATATTGTCAGCAGTTATCTTTGCAATGATCACATATACATCATCATGTAAAGGCTGCTCAGTTCGAACGTCTCAGTAGTGGAGCTGTAGGTAAAGAGTTTATAGAAAATGATACGAGCCACCATCGCAAAGTGTATTTAACACGATAAAACATAGAATCCCTACAATGCAGAAAGAGGCCATTCGGCCCATTGAGTCTGTATCGATAATAATCCCACCCAGGCCCTATACCCGTAACACTACGTATTTACTCTGCTAATTCCCTGACACTAAGGGGCAATTTAGCATGGCCAATGCACCTAATACTCATTCTAACTCAGTTGCCCTCTGGCTGAGTTGTGCAGTTTACCAGATCGCCAGGTACTGAGTGACATGGCAACAGACAATTTGAGGTGGCGGGGGATGGGGTTTCGGGGGAGGAGGTTAGGTGGGAGGAAACTGGAGCACCTGGAGGAAACGTACGCAGACACGGGGAGAACATGCAAAATCTACACAGACAGTGACCCGAATTGAACCCGGGTCCCTGGCGCTGTGAGGCAGCAGTGCTAACCACTGCGTCGCTCCATCCCAAGGCGCTTAATAAAAATAATACTGATAAAACCAGGAGCTACCGGGGAGGACGACGAAAAGTTTGATCAAGTTTAAGGCGCATCTTAAAAGAAGAGCGAGGACAGAGAGGTGGAGAGGGCAGATTCTGGAGCTTATGCCTGAGTGTGCTGTAAGTACGGCTGGCAGAGCTGGAGCAATTAAAATCGGGAATGTGAGAGAGGTCAGGATTGAAGAAGGGCAGAGGTCTCAAAAGCTTGTCGGGCTGGAGAGATCGGGGTGGGGTAGGTGTGGAGGGATCTGAAAAGAAAGTTGAGAATTTTAAACTCGAGGCCTTGATGGACAGGCCAACATAGGTCAGGGAGCACAGGGAGCGGAGTTGCCAATGTTTCCCTGTTTATTTTTTCTGCAGCTGAATCCTGTCATGGGGAGATGTGCAGAAGATGTGTGACACTTCATGAATTTGATGAGAATGTCCCCATCGAATTATTAATGATTCTAAGTGGGTAATGAGTCACCAGGAAGCATCAGTGTGATTCTAACACTTTAAATTGGATTAAAACACTAGGTCTTCTTTGAAGTGCCAGGCAACTATAGTGAGTGCAAATCACAACAGAAAATGTCCAACTTTCCCTTGTGTGTAGATTATATAAAATGCAAATACTGGGTAGCCCGTTACCTTTACTTGTTCTTGGTGGGCACAAGGTGTCCATTATTCTTGTTAGCTTTTCCTGCAGTGCATCGTCGACCACAACATCAGTCGCAGAAATGCCAAAAAATCGTTCCTGAAGGGATGAACGAATTAGAATTAATTGGGCTCCTGTTACCTGCTGAATTCTCAGCTTGATTATCAAAATTAAATTTAAAAGAAACATGACTCCTATCTCCGAGCTAACAACCAACAGTTTTGAAACTGCCCCGTTTCCAGGACAGTCAAGCTGTCATTTATCGTTACTGATTGACTCTCAGGATGTAGCGGAAAATGTTAAAGAACAAGCAAGCGAAGAGCAAGTTTTCAAACCAAATGTCTGAATTTCCTGAGGCGTTGTCTGCTTTCCAGCAAGCAGGAAAGTGCCTATTAAATGTTTTGAGGAAACGAATGAGTCAGTCAGTGAGGTGAACCACAGAACTGTCCAGACTTGTCTTGTCAGTGGCCCAAATATAGGTCAGGCTGACAGAGTGGGGCTGCCGATGTGCAAATCTCTCTCACCATAATCCACCCCAGTCAGATTCGTCATCCTTCTATCATCCATAATCTAACTGTCACAAGTCCTGTGGCGGTGGGCGAGCGGTGTGGTGACAGGTGTGGATTCACTGGGAGCTGGAGCTGCAAACCTGCACACGGGTTGTTTTTCACGGGAAGCAAGCGGACGTTGGAATTGGCAGTCCCCTGAGCCACTGGGCAGTCTCTGCCACTGAATGTCACTGATATTCCCACCTATTCTATGGCGAACAGTGACGGTTATTTTTCATAATTGACCATCTGAACAGTGTCAATCTGAGTTCCAGCACTGTATCATATCTCATCATAGAATCCCCTCAGTGCAGGAGGTGGCCATTCGGCCCATCGAGTCTGCACTGACCACAATCCCACCCAGGCCCTATTCCCGTAATCCCACATATTTACCCTGCTAATCCCCCTGACACTAAGGGGCAATTGAGTTTGGCCAATCAACCTAACCCGCACATCTTTGGACTATGGGAGGAAATCGGAGGAAACCCACGCAGACACGGAGAGAATGTGCAAACTCCACACAGACAGTAACCCGAGGTCGGAATTGAACCCGGATTCCCGGCACTGTGAGGCAGCAGTGCTAACCACTGTGCCACCGTGCCGCCCCATCTATATCATAGTCACTGGTGGTGACAATGTTTAAAAGAAGTAAACCCAATTAATATAAATAATGAATGGGTGACTGAGGATTACTGGCAATAGTCCAAACTGCTAAACCCCAATAGTTTTCACCACCATCTGATACCAGAACTGGATTTTACCAAATTGCGTACTTTGCAACTAACCTTTGTATTTTTTCATGGGTTGTGGGCATCGCTGGCAAAACCAGCATTTGTTGCCCATCCCTAATTTTCCTTGAACTGAACACTTCAAAGGGCAGTTTAGAGTCAACCATGTTGCTATGGGTCTAGAATCACATGTTGGCCAGGTCGGGTAAGGATGGCAAATTTCCTCCCCGAAAGGACATTAATCAACCAGATGGGTTTTTACAACAACTGATCATAGTGGTCATGGTTGCCATGACTGAGACTAGATTTCAATTCCAGATTTATGAACTGAATTTAAATTCCACCAGCTGCCATGGTGCGATTTGAACCCATGTCCCCCTGGGCCTCTAGATTACTATCCACATTACCACTGTGCCACTGTCTCCCTTCGGGTTTCCTCAATAAGAAGAAATATTCATATTTGCACTGGTCTTTTAAAAGAAAATCTTTAAAGGAAGTGGTGTTTACAACTCAAAAGAGCTCTTGTGGTGCAAGTTTCTGTTAACCCTTTAAGAACTAATGGGCGGGGTGGCAGGGAGTCAAAGGGTGACTTACCGCCTCGTCCCATAGCAACGCATCCAGTGATCCGGATCCATCATCAAGTGTAAACCTCATGACAAACACGTAACGTAGAAGCTGAATGCCTAAAACTGGTGCAAGGAAACATGTTAATGTGCAATAAAGCCACAATGACAAGGCCCCTTAGGACACCCTCTAATAGTGAATGCGGCCACACTATGAGAGCTGTGACGAGGAGAACTCTTTTTAGTCAGCACATTGTTATGATCTGGGCTGTACTGCCTGAAAAGACAGTGGAAACAGATTTGATAATTATGTTAAAAAACAGAATTGGACATATACTTGGAAAGGGAAGAAATGCAGGTCTATGGTGAAGAGCAGGGGTGCTTGTCTAATCAGTTGTTCTTTTTTGAAGAACTAGCACAGGCCTGATGGGCCGAACAACCTCCATTTCTGCTGTAAGATTCTATGATCCAAATTTTCCAAACATGAACTTGATCTCAGAATGTGTCACTGAAGTTCCAATGCAAGAATACAGTGCACTCCGATACATAACTTTAACATATAATCTACAGTTGATACTGGTTATCTCTTGCTGTTAAAAATGGTGTTTCGAACACTATGTCCCATGTATAAGGAGGTATCTGTCCCTCATTCACTGATCCCAGTTAAAATCATACTTAAGCTGCGCAATCACTGGATAGAGTAACTAAGGTTGAATAATTCATCATTTTGCAGCATCTCAACTATGGAAACCTTGGGGGTGATCTTACGAAAAAAATTCAAAGTCCAGAACAAGTGTGAAAGCAGGAGAAAACATTTTTTGGGCAAGTCCAAATCTGTGACCTTATGCAGTTAGAGCAAAACAAAAACCTATTAAAATCCGTTTCCCGCCTGTAGGGGGCGGGGCGAGCGTAAAATCACCTGAACGCTGGCTGAGTGCAGCAGAGGGCGCCATTGTGCACACGCAGGTCTCTCTGCTCTCAGCCAGCCTCCATGGCGTAAAGCAGGCTTCCCTCCCACCAGCTACAATGGAGGCCCGCGGCCAATGGCAATTTACACGATTTTTTCAGCCTCGCGCTGGAAGTGGGCGTGAGGCTGACCTTGCTGGATATCCGGTGCCGGTAAGATTGCGAGAGCCGAGAAATTGGGCGTGAATCTGGTTTCTCAGCTCTCTCGTGATCTTAACGGCTCACCCTGTCCATCAGCCGGTGGGGGCGTGATGGTAGCGATGGTAAGATGGCCCCCGCCACACCCCTCCCCTTGTCTCTTCCTCTTATAACGACAGGATTTTAAAACTCAAGCTTAATATCACTGAACCAGTCTTACTGAGGTCCTGCATTATGGGTTTTATATTGTTTCTTCAACGTAAAAAAATCTCTGCAAATTCAGACTTTTCAAGATAATATTTCATGTTCAAAACAGCGAGCATATCATGAACAGCAAAACAAGAACAGTTATTTTCATTTATTTAGTGTCTTTAGTGTAGTCAAACATTCAAAGACGCTTCATGTTACAATCACTAGGGAAGCGGTAATGAACAAATTGATGGATCTGCAGGCTGACAAGTCTCTGGGTCCCGATGGACTTCATCCTAGGGTCTTAATAGAGTTGGCTAATGAAATAGTAGACGCATTGGTATTAATTTTCCAAAATTTGTTTCCAAGATTCTGGAGAGGTTCCATCAGTTTGGAAAGTAGCAGATATAACCGCTCTGTTCAAGAAGGGAGGGAAGCAGAAAACAGGAAATTATAGGCCAGTTAGCCTCATGTGGATGAGCCCAGAGCTAGTGAATACTGTTTTAAAATTAGAGGTTGCCTTTATAGGACCAACATCTTTCTCTCAGAGGGTTATGCGATTTTGGAACTCTCTGCCTCAGAAGGTGGCGGAAGTGAAGTCACTGAATATTTTTACAGCAGAGGCAGATTGATCCTCTTGCCCAATAAGAAACTAAGGTTATCGGGGGTAAATGGGGAATATGGAACTCAACGCAATCGGATCATCCATGATCTTATTGAATGGCGGAGCAGGCTTGAGGAGCCAAATGACCTGCTTATGCTCCTATTTCATAAGTTATGGTCACAGGAAAGTTATGAAATAAAGTCTGGTAGCCAATCACATAAAGTGATGTTATGACCGGCGAAGTAGCTTAACTTTAAGGAGTGACCTAAAGGAGGTATAGGGAGGGAATTTTACAGCTTAGGGCTCAGGTGGCTGAATGCATGGCTGCAAAGAGCGAAAGACTGAGTTGTGCAGGAGGCCAGAGTTGGAAGAGCTCAGAGAACTTGTGGGGCTGGAGGAGGTTACAAGGATTGAGAGGGATGGACGTGAAAACAAGGACAAAGATTTTAAAATTGAGATGTTAGGCCGGATGCCAATGTAGGAGTTGAGTGAACAGGACTTAGTGTGATTGAGGGTAAGGGCAGCTGAGTTTCCAATGAGTTCAAGCTTACAGAGGTGGAAAATGGGAGGCTGGACAGGCGAGTATTAGAATACTCAAGTCAAGATGTAACAGGGGCTTGGATCAGGATCTCAGCAACAGTGTGTTGAGGCAAGGTGGAGATGGGTGACGTTACAAGATGGAAGTAGGTGATTTGGGTGATGTAGCAAATACATGACCAGAAATTCATCTCAGAGACAACAGTGATGTTCAAAGTTGCACACAGTTTGGTTCCACCTCAGAGAGTGACCAGGGAGAGGATTAAAGTTGGTGGGTATTTCATAAAATCATAGACTCCTACAGTGCAGAAGGAGGCCATTCAGCCCATTGAGTCTGCATCGACCACAATCCCACCCAAGCCCTATCCCTATAACCCCATGCATTTACCCTAGTTAGCCACCCTGACATTAAGGGGCAATTTAGCATGGCAAATCCACCTAACCCTCGCATCCTTGGACTGTGGGAGGAAACCGGAGCACCGGCAGAAACCCACGTAGACAGGAAGAACGTGCAGACTCCACACAGACAGTGACCCAAGCCGGGAATCGAACCCGGGACCCTGGCACTGTGAGGCAGCAGTGCTAACCACTGTGCCACCCAGTAGAGTACAGTACTGTGCCACAGTAGAATACTGTGCCACTCAGTTTTTGCTACGCATTTGCAGAATAATTACTTCTGTTCTGCAAGGATTCCAAAACAACTTGCAGAGTGATGTGGGGGCATAACATCTGCTAGAAAATAATAAAGCTTACTTTTGGCTATCACAGACGACTCCCATGGTCCGGTTTGAGACAGAGACTGAAGAGCATCCATTGGTTGAGGATGAGAACAATGCCTGCAACTGGTGAGAAAAGAATCAACATTCAGGAAGCAAGCTGGGAACCAAATTTCCTCATCTCATTTTCAGAACCATCTAGATTCATTCATCATTTAATAGCTTTTATAACAATTCACTCTCTTGAACGACACATTGGGAGGGATCTTCCGCTCCCACCCCCATCCTGTGGCACATTTCAAAACCATAAATCATAGGATCAGAATTAGGCCACTCAGCCAATCGAGATCTGCTCCGCCATTCAATCATGGCTGATATCTTTCTCATCCCCATTCTCCTGCCTTTTCCCATAACCCCGATCCCTTTATTAATCAAGAACATATCTATCTCTGTCTTAAAGACACTCAATAACCTGGCCTCCACAGCCTTCTGCGGCAAAGAGTTCCACAGATTCACCACTCTCTGGCTGAAGAAATTCCTCCTCATCTCTGTTTTAAAGGATCATCCCTTTAGCCTGAGGTTATGCCCTCTGGTTCTAGTTTTTCCTACTTGTGGAAACATCCTCTCCACATCCACTCTATCCAGGCCTCACAGTATCCTGTAAATTTCAATAAGATCCTCCCTCATCCTTCTAAACTCCAACGAGTACAGATCCAGAGTCTTCAACTGTTCCTCATACAACCAACTCTTAATTCCAGGGATCATTCTTGTGAACCTCTTCTGGACCCTTTCCAAGGCCAGTACATCCTTCCTTAGATACAGGGCCCAAATCTGCTCTCAAAACTCCAAATGGGGTCTGACCAGAGCCTTATACAGCCTCAGAAGTACATCCCTGCTCTTGTATTCTAGCCCTCCCGACATGAATGCTAACATTGCATTTGCCTTCCTAACTGCCGACTGAACCTGCACATTAACCTTAAGAGAATTTGAACAATGACTCCCAAGTCCCTTTGTGTTTCTGATTTCCTAAGCATTTCCCCATTTAGAAAATAAGTAGATGCCTCCATTCCTCCTTCCAAAATGCATAAGCTTTTCCACATTGTATTCCATCTGCCACTTCTTTGCCCACTCTCCTAACCTGTCCAAGTTCTTCTGCAGCCCTCCTGCTTCCTCAATACTACCTGTCCCTCTACAGGATCCAGTTTTGTGGCAACAGGATCTTCTGGTCCCATCACTGTCAACAGGGTTTCCCACTGTTTGCACCCTTCACTGCCGGGAATTACACAACGGGGGCTCGCCATTGGCAGGATCGGAAGATCCTGTCGGCGGAAACGGCTGGCAAATCCCACCTATTTTCTGTTCTCTAATACAAATTAGAACCTAGCAAGATTATCAGCAGCTACATGGCAGTTTTAACAGCTGAATTACATTTTAATATAAGGTATAATTTAAAAAAATCTTTGCTTAGTCAATGCGGTATGACTGGACTGTGCGAAATTAGCTTGTGGATGTGTTTCTTGTCCTTTGAGTCGAAGATGACCATGTTCATCAGCCGGAGTGTTTGTTAGGTTTCCAGTAGATAAGTTCAAAAGACACACTTTCGCAATTTGAATGCCTCTGTTAAAATAGTGGCCAAAAAACATGTTCATTTATATTGCAGTATACCCTCACACCGTCCATTTTCTTTGGTTTTTCTACCTTGGATGGGTTACACATGTGATTTTTGATAAACATACAACTAGCTTGCCAAAATATGGGCGGCACGGTGACACAGTGGTTAGCACTGCTGCCTCACAGCACCAGGGAACCGGGTTCAATTCCGGCTTCAGGTTACTGTCTGTGCGGAGTTTGCACATTCTCCCCGTGTCTGCATGGGTTTCCTTCGGGTGCTCCGGTTTCCTCCCACAGTCCAAAGATGTGCGGGTTAGGTTGATGAGCCATGCTAAATTGACCCTAGTGTCAGGGGGATTAGCAGGGTTAATATGTGGGGTTATGGGAATAGGGGCTGCGTGGGATTGTGATTGGTGCAGACTCGATAGGCCGGTATCCTCCTTCTGCACTGTGGGGATTCTATATGCTTTGCAGACATCTAGATCGCTGTAAACTGCAAACAACTTTAGTCATAATACACACCAATCCATCATTAAATAAATGACTTCCATGAAATGTCTTCTGTGGCAATGAACACAGAATGGGAAGAAGGGGTGTAAGAGATTGTTGAAACAGAAACAATAAAATAAATGGAAAGCGATGAAGTGTAGAGTGATTTGTTCCTGGAACATTTCAGCCAATCATGACAAGGAGACAATGACTGAAATGTTTTTAGCTGGTTTAAATTGTGAGGCATTCAGAAAATCTTGCAATTTGTGTTAAGGGCACTTTAATGTGTGAAACATGATGTAGACGGTCTCTCAGGCAACTTCACTGTTCTGATTCATAATAAGACTTCTATATTTTTGTTATAGCTGGGCAACCACAAAGAGGATCTGTTAAAATGTGCAATTTGTCCGAATTATCCAGTTTGAAATGGGTACTGGGTGACACGTCAGTGCCCTGCGAACACATTTTCTGTCTCCGAGTGATGGACAGAAAAAAACTGCAGAACGCAAACCATTCATTTCCCATCCGTTGCTATTCTGAGAGGGGAATTTAGGTGATGGTTAATGATGGTTCCCATTGTCTCTGCAGCTCAAAAGGATGAAGGAACTGATTACACGGGGCACTATGCTGATTGTATCAGGGAGCTTTCACTTTCCATGTATGTGGGAGTAATATCATGTTTCAGATGGACAATCAATTGGGGCACTCAACCTTATTGTTGGAGGCTGGGGGAATGGAAATGATGTATCCTGTTGGAAATAGGATACTGTCAGCACAACCTGAAAGGGGTCTTGCCAATTTATCCCCTTTCTGTCCTCTTTTTCTAAAGGACAAATATAAGCTCGTGTGATGCGTGAGGAGGTTGAAATCTGGAGGGCAAAAGCAAAGAAGACAAGATTCAACAAGGATTACCCATAATGCCATTTCCTATCTTGTATCAGGAATGGAATGGAAAGCTCATTCAAAGTCAGGCATTTTGTCCTGGAAGTGATGGGAATGATGCTCCCAAACCTCTTGGAGAGTCGGTACAGCTCATTTAGAGTTACTCCTTCGAAGAAAAGAACAGAAAATGTAACTTAACAATACAAGCAGTTCAAAATTCATCACATAGTGTTCAATAAATGTCATCTTGATGTAAATAAATACCACACTTACTAACCACCACCAGGAGTGAGTTAATTCAAATATGTATTCCAGACTTGAATAGGTTTTCATTTAATTTCCTTCTTTAAACTAAAATAGTTGTTGATAGAAAATTCAATTTCCACTGGAACACTCCAAAGCAGCATTGTATGAGTTATCAACAATGATTAGTATAAGTAACAATAAGAGAGGGTTCATATCACAGGCCCACCCTCTGTAGCATAAACTGTTTCATCTGCAGTTTACTGGTATAAATCCTGTTAATACTAATAAAAGTATGGAACTGAAGTAATACTTTTTGTATTAAGATCGAGCAAAAATGCAAGAATATGTGCTATAAGCACATGGTTAATATGCTTTCCATTTGTGTATTGGCTTGCTAGCTGTGGAAGAGGGTTCTGGGTTAATTAGCAGAACCACAGGCAGAGTCTTAGGTTTAGCAACAGTGAGGGAGGAAAGAGTTAAAGTGATTCACACCTAACTGGATCTGTTGATGGTTTGTTCAGCTGTGAATGCATTACCGAAAGAAAAATGAACATAATATGATTTTTAAGTGTTAAGCTAATATCAAAATACTGACTGTTGTATTTTAACAAATTAAAAGTATTTCAATATGGAATCACCTCAGTCAGAAATGCGAACGTTGCAGAAAATGATGATTAAGGTTTAAAAGTTTATAGTTGAGTTAGCAAGAATGCGATAATTTCAGGTTTTGGGTACGCAGGATGAAACACAGTATATTTAAAACAATGAGGCTTCTATTGTCCAAGGCTTAGAATTGTACCAGTCTTTTGGGCCCAGGGCTGACATATCTCTACCTTGGCAATATGCCGTTGGGAAAATAGTCACATGACAGAGTCCTTAGCAACATGGCAACCAGGAAGTGGGTCATGCCAGGGGGGTAGGATCCGGTAATGGGAATGGGCAGATAGCAAATTACCATGCCAGGCAGTGTATCGCAACTGGCTGAGGTCATCTGTCATAATGTGGATTGACATATTAATATGAAATGAAATCGAATTAAGCCAATAAGTAGGAGTATCTGAGATAAGCAGAAACTATAATTGGATTGTATTGTGGCTCAGTGCCTCAGATCTTTGGAGAGGTCTTCCAGCACCAGCAGGTGTTGATTGACCCTTCGGGGAATGTCCGTGGCCGAGGTTAATGTCATGTGTGTCTTTAAAATAAATTCAGAGTACACCTTCTAAATCAAAAATATTGTCTTTGCGTAATTAATTCTAGCTTTCTTAAGTTCTTTTTATGAGAACTTGATCACCATTGGAGAAATTCCCTAAGACACTAGTAACGTTCCACCTTCACATAAATATAACAAGAGGCAAGTGCATGGGAACACCACCACCAAGATGTTCCCCTTCAAGCCACTCACCATCCTGTATTGGAAATATATCGCCATCCCTTCACTGGGTTAAAACGCTGGAACTCCCTCTCCTAACAGCACTTTGGGTGTACCTACATCACATGGACTGGCAGCAAAGGCAGTGACTTGAACTGAAGGCAGTTCCCCACTTTCTCAAGGGAAATTAGGGATGGGCAATAAATGCTGGTCTAGCCAGCAATGCCCACCTTCCATAAATCAATAAAAACAATAGGCTTTCATTTAGAATCTTTGTCAGTGATACCATTTGCCAAATGCAAACACCGGCTGTATAAACAGGAAAGCACAGAATCCGAGAATCCCTACATTACAGGAGGCCGCCATTTGGCCGATCGAGTCTGCATCGACTCTCCTACAGAGCATCCTACCCAGGCCTTATCCCGTACCCGCATGTATTTACTCCACTAATCCCCTTAATCATAGAATCATAGAAACCCTACAGTGCAAAAAGAGGCCATTTGGCCCATCGAGTCTGCACCGACCACAATCCTACCCAGGCCCTTCCCCCATATCCCTACATATTTACCCGCTAATCCCTCTAAACCTTCGCATCTCAGGACTCCAAGGGGCTATTTTTTTTCTAGCATGGCCAATCAACCTAACCCGCACATCTTTGGACTGTGGGAGGAAACCGGAACACCCGGAGGAAACCCACGCAGACACGAGGAGAATGTGCAAACTCCACACAGACAGTGACCCAAGCCGGGAATCGAACCCAGGTCCCTGGAGCTGTGAAGCAGCAGTGCTAACCACTGTGCTACCGTGCCGCCCCAATCTACACATCCTGGGACGCAGCAGGAACGTGCAAATGGACCAGAACATTTAGTAGGGGACTCTAGATTCTTGTGATGAGCTCAGGTTTCCTTACTGAGGACAGGAAACTTAATTCTTCAAGAAGAGCAATGGGGTCAGCTGTGGGGTCTTGGAATTATTGCTGATGAAGTCTTGCAATGGTTGTTTTTTGGTTCCTCCCTATTTTCTCCCCCTTCCCTCCTTGTATGTGGCCATCTAAAGACTAGCAACTCTCTATAATACCGTTCAGTGGCTATTCCTAATCCACAGAACCAGAGCTGGATAATGAGTGGAGGCAGAAGGATCAATCATCAATGAAAACATCGGAGCCAAGGGCAATCCAATGGCAAGAGGCAGCAGTTAGTGGATTTCAAGTAAGGATTGAGAACCCTGGCTGATAGTGCTTGTTTATGATGGACAGCACAGGAATTAACTCTGAGGGATTGAATTTGCCCATCTACATTCCATGGGTCACAATGCTTGGGTTCATGTCACACTATCTGTAACCCCCACGACTTGCCTGGGCTTGCACAATCTCACTAACTGTCCTGGTTGGAGACAATACACATCTCTTTAACCTGTGCTTAACCCACTCTCCACTCACATTGTCTGTACCTTTAAGACTTGATTACCTGTAAAGACTCGCATTCCAACCATTATTTTGTAAATTGAGTTTGTGTCTTTATATGCCCTGTTTGTGAACAGAACTCCCACTTACCTGATGAAGGGGCAGCGCTCCGAAAGCTTGTGGCTTGTGCTACCAAATAAACCTGTTGGACTTTAACCTGGTGTTGTGAGGCTTCTTACTATGTTCACAATGCTTGCACAGTGTGATCTAGATATAGCGCCCTTTGAGCTTTGTAACACCATGCTCGTATCAAAACAAATTTTAATTGATCATTTATATTTACTTAGCGTTGCTGCTCTGCACTTAAGCTAATAGTGTATCCTACCTTCCACCAGGATTGTGGAACGTTCTGGAATTCTTTGTGCTTCATCTGACTTCACAAAATGAACGGTGATCCGGCGATGTCTTTGACCTTCAGCTTCCCATGTAGCGGTTTGGTACCACAGAGCGTCAGGTGACTGGCTATCAGGGGCAACAGCCATAGAGTCAGGGCTGTAAGCATCTTGCAGAAGGTTGTCAATGTGATCATCACATGGAATCTCCTGCCTGTAAAATGGACCCGGGGAAGCAGTGAGTGTGGTCTCATCACAGTTACGCACAGCAATCAGTCAGCACCTTTCAAATCAATACTGAAGCCCACTTGTCACAGTTAAGACAAGTAACAAAAAATACCTCCTTTAAAAAATCCTCAAGAAGGAATTCCAACACCTTTTCCTTCCTGCAGCCATCACCCCATGAGTTGCATTCAATTCTTTAAACTGGTGAAGATATCTCAGGTCAGAAATCTTTTTACTCCTAGTTTTCCAGTACTAGAATTACAATTTGTGGGATTTAATTAATATTTCTCTTCGCGTTGTGTGAAATCCTGATGCAAAGCCTGAAGCGTGGTTTAGGATTTTCAAAAATATTAATGTTACTGTTTCGTAGAATCCCTACAATGCAGAGGGAGGCCATTCAGCCCATCAAACCTGCACCGACATCAATCCCACCCAGGCCCCATCTCCATAACCCCATGTATTCACCCTGCTAATCTCCCTGACATTAAGGGGCAATTTAGCATGGCCAATCAACCTAACCCACACATCTTTGGACTGTGGGAGTACCCAGAGGAAACCCTCACAGATATGGGGAGAACATGCAAACTCCACACAGTGACCCAAGGCCAGAATTGAACCCGGGTCCATGGTGCTGTGAGGTAGCAGTGCTAACCACTGTGCCATCCCAAAGACTTTTCTCAAAGACAAATTCAGAAAAGCTCCTTCATGCATCTACTTCACATTAAACGTATGCTTTAATTTATCACCATAGGCTTAGTTTTCCATTCTATTTTCCTGCGCGCATCTAGCCAGAGGACTGTAGCAACAGCCTGTCAGGTACTTACAGTGAGTGACACTTGGGACAATAAAGTTTCACCGACTGGTGAAGAGCTTGGGGCTGATAATTCACCATCTTCGCTCTAATGCGGTACTTCTGAGGTGGTGTTTGGTCCATGACTTCTTGAATTGAGGTTGATTTGATGTGCTGATGAGCTGTGAGCACTGCAACAAAGAATGAAAGTTGAAAAAGTACGAGAGAATCATCAGAAACGAGGACGATCAACGTTCCACAATGTCAGAACCATTTGTTAAGCTGCAACAGTGGTAATCTTGAGGATCTTAAAGGGACTGGAAAACTTGAAGCTTTGGCAATGCCTTTCAATGGACTTCTGCGGGACGGCATGGTGGCACAGTGGTTGGCACTGCTGCTTCACAGCGCCAGGGACCCGGGTTCAATTCCCGGCTTGGGTTACTGCCTGTCCGGAGTCTGCACGTTCTCCCCATGTCTGCGTGGGTTTCCTCCAGGTGCTCAGCTTTCCTCCCACAGCCTGAAAGACGTGCTGGTTAGGTGCATTGGCCATGCTAAATTCTCCCTCAGTGTACCTGAACAGGGCTGGAGTGTGGCGACTAGGGGATTTTCACAGTAACTTCATTGCAGGGTTAATGTAAGCCTACTTGTGACAGTAATAAATGAACTTTAAAAATCTTCTCTCTCCTGTGAGGTGTTTCCCCCAAGAATCAGCAACTCCGGCTCAGCTCTGTGGTTCAAGCGCTTCCCCATTTCTCCACCAAAATGAATTCAGCTAACATCGAGCACTGCACAGCTCTGCCCCATAACTGTCGTCGTGGAGAATGAAGAGAAACCAAAACCACAATGCCACACAATTGAGCTTCAGGTGAAATGGCTTAGAGGCCATTAGATCACATCCTTTCTCCTAAGCTGTGGACGACACTGACAAGGTGAAACATATTGCCCATCTTTCGATGCTCTGACAGGTTGTTGAAGGCCACTTTATAGGCAGCCACATATTACGCAGTCAGGTACCGGCAGGATGCCATCACCATCTTAATGAAAAATGACAGGTTTCATCACCATTTTCACAAGATATTTTGGTTCTAATTTCATAACTTGGCACTAGGAATTGGAATATTTGACCACTCACTTAACAGCAATGACATTTCCAAAATTCCCATCTTCCTACTAGGCTATCCTGCTCTTTGTAAGCTGGTTCCATTGTAAACCAAACTTCATGGCAACATAATCCAGCTGCTGATCAGATACGTATATTTTGAATTCTGTCCAAACAACGTACCTCCATCCTCTTCTTTGGCTGCACTGGCACATCTACATTTGTTCTGGGTTCAATTTTTCTCTTGTTAAATGTCTTATATTCCCTTAAGATCCTTTCTGAAACTTGGTAGCTATCGACAAGATTACATAACTAATGTAATTTTACAAAGATTAGGTATATATCTTTAACGAGCGGTATATATTAGAGGGCAATAATTCTGATCTGCACAGAACCATAACAGAGCTTGTTTGATAAAAAAAGACTTGCATTTATATAGCATATTTTCTTTCCTCAGGATGTTCCAAAGCGATTTACAATCAATTAACTACTTTTCTTTTAAAGAGTAAGTCATTGTTGTAATGTGCGAACGACAGCAGCCAATTGCATACAGCAAGATTCCACAATGTGATAAATACACAACTTTAGACACTAAGGGGCAATTTAGCATGGCCAATCAACCTAACCTGCACATCTTTGGACTGTGGGAGGAAACCGGAGCACCCGGAGGAAACCCACACAGATACAGGGAGAGCATGCAAACTCCACACAGACAGTTATCTAAGGCTGGAATCAAATTTGGGTCCCTGGTGCTGTGAGGCAGCAGTGCTAACCAATGTGCCACTATGCCGCCCTAAATGACCAGGTAATTGATGATGTTGGTACAGGGATATGTATTGGTTAAGGCACGGGGATAAAAACACCCATGTTCTTCTTTGAATAGTATGAGATAGTTTAACAGCCATCTGAAAGGGCAGATAGGGCCTGGGTTCACATCTCATCCTCAATGTGGCTCCTCTAGCACAGCACTCCCTCAAGTCTTGCACTGGAATGTTCACCAGGGTTGTGATCTCAGGCTTTTGTGTCCACAACCACCCGAGGTGAGAGTTTCTGACTGAACCACAGCTGACACCAAGGAAAACGACTATTCAGACCACAGGCACAGCTATCAATTTCAAAGCAGCAACTTCACAAAAAGTCATGCCAAAGAACAGACGCAATCTTCTACAGGTTCGAGGAATTTATGCCGATACCAACCTGTTGCAGATTCTTGATGACATCGCTCGACATGAGTTGCTGTGGCCCGTTCAGGAGCTGGAAGATTTAATAGTAACAGTCTAATTAATGAAGTAACCAGCACATCACTTACCAAACAGGAAACCTGCGCTACTTGTAAAAGGTTTCCCAATCTAAACAAAAATTCACATCACCCCCCTACATATAGACATGGGCTGAGTGCTGAGAGAGGGGGAAGCGGACAAAAGGCTTTTAATTACTTGAACAAGAGTCAGAAAGTATTTTGTTTTCAAAGTGTAATGCCTCCTATCCTCATGTTCAAAACTGGTTGCAGGAATAAAAATGATATTTAATTGGTTAACACAGATATTCAACATGGCAACACCAAACCCAACTAACAAAATGGAGAGATTCCCAAATAAAGATTCAGAGAGAGTAGAGAGTGTTATTAGAAATAATCAAGAATCAGAAAAGTAAAGTTAAAGTCTATTTATTTGTCACAAGTAGGTTTACATTAACATTGCAATGAAGTTACTGTGAAAATCCCCTAGTCGCCACACTCTGGCACCTGTTCGGGTACACCGCTTGGGCGGCACGGTAGCACAGTGGTTAGCACTGCTGCTTCACAGCTCCATGGACCTGGGTTCGATGCCCGGCTTGGGTCACTGTCTGTGTGGAGTTTGCACATTCTCCTTGTGTCTGCGTGGGTTTCCTCCGGGTGCTCCGGTTTCCTCCCACAGTCCAAAGATGTGCGGGTTAGGTTGATTGACCATGCTAAAAATTGCCCCTTAGTGTCCTGGGATGCGTAGATTAGAGGGATTAGCGGGTAAAATATGTAGGGATATGGGGGTAGGGCCTGGGTGGGATTGTGGTCGGTGCAGACTCGATGGGCCGAATGGCCTCTTTCTGTGCTGTAGGGTTTCTATGATTTCTATGACCGAGGGAGAATTTAGCATGGCCAATGCACCTAACCAGCACATCTTTCGGAATGTGTGAGGAAACCCACGCAGACACGGGGAGAATGTGCAGACTCCGCACAGACAGTGACCCAAGCCAGGGATCAAACCTGGGTCCCTGGCACTGTGAGGCAGCAGTGCTAACCACTGTGAGGCAGCAGTGCTAACCACTGTGCCACTACTTGGAGAAAGGTTAAAAAGGCATTTAAAAGAGGTTAAATTCACTGAAGGTGGTTATTTTCAGTATGAGAACCAATTGAGAGCACTGATCCTTTGAGGGACTTAGCTGGGGCAGTACAACAAAATTACTGGCCTGAATCCTCTGGTCAGGGTCGGAACCCCTATATCTGACCTTGGACAGATACAAAAATACACACTTAACTTCCTCGGATCTCTCAGAGTAGTCTTCTGATGGAGGATCCCGCAGAACACAATGAATGCAGGGCACCACAGAGGGAGCAAGGCAGTGAATTAGGGGAGAAAACCTTGCCTCCCCCTCCCCCACAATGGCACTGGCTGCCATTCACTATTAAGTAAAGAGTTTAAACATCCCAAAGTTTCTTTGAAAAGCTATGGAGAGAAGGTAAATGTGTAAAATGGTAAGGTGGGTAAAGGGGGGTTAGGGTGGGTAAGGTAAGTGGGCAAAGAGGTGGAACGGGTGAGGATGGATAGCATGGTGAGGTTGGGCCAGGTCAGATTAGGTCAGGGGTAGTTGGGTCATTCAAGTTGGATCGGTGGAGTTGTCAGGTGGTGGGGCCAATCAGTTCAGGAGAGGGCTGGAGTAGGGAGGTCAGAGGGAGGTGGGGCATGGCCAGTGTGAATGCTTGAGGAGGTAGTTCTGTAGTTACCCAGCTGTTGGACCAGGTTTGAACCTGTCCAACATTTACTGAGTAACTATTCGGGTGAGTCAGAACTGTTAGAAATCTTCGACTCTAACTCAGAGTTGGAGACTTTTTCAGAGGATCCCAGGGAGCAGGGGAAGTCCCAGACAATTCCCAGAGTCAGTGCATTAGGGCTCCTGAAGGGTCCCTAGAGACAGGAAGCTATGTTTTGTTTTGATTTAGTGGTTATCTCTCTAAAACACCATCATAGTACATTTAAGAGTTTCACAGCCAGTAATCTGTAACTAAGCTTGTTTCAATTCAGTGTTGCAAAGTTTGTCATCATAATTTCCCTGGGAACAGACTCAAGGTAGAGCCTGGCATGATTTTTAAACACCTATCAGATTGGTTCAGTTTACATTTGAGAGTTTCCATTTCATTTCAATGGCCAGTTATTCAGCATTCAGAATAATTCAGTAACGTTTCATCACAATATAAAAGACAACATTATATGAATTACAACAGTGGGAAAGCTCTCATAAAGAAGGCAGTCAATAGTTTGAGATTCCTATGCAAAAGCAAGTTTAGTAAGAAGCGGCAAGATAAAAACCCAAGAACAGGCAGCTTTATATATTCCTGAAAGTTGGAGTAGAAAGACCAACCTAGACTCTGCAAATCCGGGCCTATTTTTGGCAGAATGGAACTTCAGTCTCACCCAGTTCTGGTCAATTTTCAGCTTGCGGCGATAAGACACCACCTGGAAGGAGACACACTGGCTTCTGCTGGTGGGGCCCATTGATCTGCACCCAGAAATATTCTGAGGCAATTGATCTGCCACCTTGAGAGGAAGAAGGCAATCTGAAGCTGCCTAAAAAATTGAAATTAGGGAAAATTTTGCAGCAGTTCCTGAGGTGTTTGTATGAGCCCCACAACCTTTGAGACTCGGTTGAGGACTGGATGGCCCATCCGACAATAGAACACATCCTCAGCTCTGTTCGTCTCTCAGCTGGGTTACGCACTCAAACCCATGGCAATATTGAAGATGAGCAAGCTTCAGGTGTCACGGCCAACACTTATCCCCCCATCCAACACCATCATTGTGATGTCCTGAGGAGCTGCTTATATAAATTATTTTGTTTCTTCTCTCTGACAAATCTGGAGTCCTTATTAGAACTAGTTAAGAGGAAATCTGGCACTGATTTTTCAAATCAAGAGGGGTTGAGGAGGTAAGTAGACAAGGGGCAGGATTTTCCAGCCACGTTCGCCCCAAGACTGGAAAATCCCACCCGAGGTTAATGGACCTTTGCGTGGTCCTGTCCCACCTGCTACAATTCCCATGGCGGACGAGACGGCAAAATCCTGCCCAAAAAATATTTCTACTGAGTGAGCCTGCAACTGAAGGACATTAATTTAAAGCTGCCACTTTGGGTGACTAATCCTCCAGGCTTGTCCTGGACTCTACTTCAACATAGGATTAATTGTCTGGACCCTATTCTGAGCAGCCGGGCAAAAATCATTTGTGGGGGGTGGTGGGCATTGAAAACTTTGAACATGTCCCTTTAACGTTATTAAAATATTGGAGATGGGAAGCATTGCTGTTTGAATTGGCATGGCAGCTCGAAGCAGGACGTTGTGTGATAAATCCGCCGGGAATATCGCCAACCAGGGTTGACAATTCTGCCAACACCATAAGAACGGAAGGATGAGGGGCAGGAGAGAATTTCCCAAAGAGTTGGTGAGGCATGAAACCCTCCACTAGAAACAGAATCTATGACATCTTTTAAAAGAGATATCGATAAAGATTTGAAAAATAAAATTTCAAAAAGATTGAAAAACCAGTGACTGGGGCAAAGTGGATTGATGTCCAGTGCAGAGATACATTTAAAAAGTATTTAGACGTGCACTTGCGATGCCAAGGCATACAAGGCTGTGCGCCAAGTGCTGGAAAATGGGGTTAGAATAGTTGGGTGGTTTGTCTTTGGCCAGCACAGAAGTGATGGGCTGAAGGGCCTTTTTCTATGATGTGCACCACTATGACTCTATGATCTGAATGGCCTCCTCTGTGCTGTCAAACTCTATGATTTATGTTGAGTCACTTTGACTTTCCAGAGATTTTAATCAGAGGCCACCCGTTGGTATTCCAATTCATTAAAGCAATCTGGAAATTAGATGTTCGTTATCTGAGCTACATCTGTTATTTCGTTTTACAAATATTGGTGAGCTTTCCATTTGAACCTGAGTTCTGACGATTGAAAATTCTTCTCTTGGGAAACCACCTCACTGGCATCAGTTTCAGTACAGAGACAGTGATTTACTGGCCCTCATTATAGACCTGACCCTATTTTATCTGGTCTTTATCTATCCTTCAGGCTCAGCCTAAATTCCTACCCAAGATATCTTCTCAGGGTCATTGAGGAGAGCAGATGGTGTTCCAGCATTTACTCCTTTGATTTGCAAGTTAGGATTGGACTCTCAACTCAGACGCCCACGGGGTCCTCCAGCATTATGTCAAAAGCATTGAATGTTTCTGTAAATCAAACAAGTACTAATTTTGCATGGAGTGCCGATGCTGGATGAGCCATACAACCAGGAAAGGAATACTAAACAGATGGCTGAATGCATCTTCCATTTTGTGGCTAGTGAGCTCAGGGGGCCAATCGAAGGCTCTTTTATTTATAAAGCTGCTGCATGGAATGACCCTCTGACTTTCAAAAACAAGGGTTCGACTGATTCCTAGGATTTAACACTTGTCAAAGAGTCCTGTCTGCCACCACTGAAAGCCCAACTGGACTTTCTGTGCTCCTCCCTTACAAAGTTTGACTCTGCCTGCAGGTTGCTGCATTATGTGGAGGGTTCGGTGTGCTGCCAATGTAAACACAGTTTGCACACCATGTTGTCTCTGATTCATTATATGATGCTCCGCTTTCCATTCAAAATGGTCTTATCCAGCTAAATACTGCATCCTGCGCATATTAAGGGGTAGCATGGTGGTACAGTGCTTAGCACTGCTGCCTCACAGTGCCAGGGTCCCGGGTTCGATTTCCAGCTTGGGTCACTGTCTGTGTGGAGTTTGCACATTCTCCCCGTGTCTGCATGGGTTTCCTCCGGGTGCTCCGGTTTCCTCCCACAGTCCAAAGATGTGCGGGTTAGGTTGATTGACCATACTAAATTGACCCTAGTTTCAGGGGGATTAGCAGGATAAATATGTGGGGGTTACAGGGATAGGGTGGGATTGTTGTCGGTGCAGGCTTGAAGGGTCAAATGGCCTCCTTCTGTACTGTAGGGATTCTATGATTTTAAACTGACACAGGTTCACTGACTTCTTTTCATAGCAAACAACCTGTGATTTTTAAAAATTTATTCATGGGGTGTGGGCGTCGCTAGCTGGGCCAGCACGTATTGCCCATTCCTAATTGTCCTTCCTCTGTGTGGGTTGTTAGGCCATTTCCGAGAGTCCACAAAGAGGTTGATGACTCTACATGACGTGTTACAAACCTCATCACCACTATCACCCCATGGTATATGGAGAACCATTGCAAAAGAAAAATCACCCCACACCACGGCAAATAACCCACTGCTCTCTTAACATTGATTTATTTGGGAGAAAAAACACTCAGTGAATAGCCTGTGCTGAGCGAGCAAGAGACTGCACTGCTGTAAGACAGCTGTGGCGCAGGCCACACACAGCGGTGCCAATTCTTCATCAATAGCACCATCTAATGGTGAAGAACTTGCATTCCTCTCACTGCTCCAATAGACCTCCTGGAGACAGCTAAGGAAGAGAGACAGTGTCACAGAAAGGGGCACGAGTGAAGACCTGAGGTAATTGTCACCACGTTGTATGTGGACTATAGTGGGGTAGGTTATTCATGAAGGTGAACACTGGCTCGTGAATGGAGTGGAAAACAGAATGAGTTTAAAAAGAAATAATACTTTAGCCAAGACTGCTGGGCAGCTGGTGAGACACCTGGCCCAGAGTGCAAAGTCAGGAAACCACCCCTCGCACTGGTCTAACCAAATGCGGAACCCAACACGATCCCTTCGCCAAAGGGTATCGCAGGCTTCTCAATGTGTATCTGCTTTCAACATCAGCATATGGAAACATCTGTAGGTCAAAAACCATCCTTCTCCAGGTCTGCTATCATGCTTACAGAATGGAGGCCGTCCTGTGGCACCATATACATTGAATAAGTAACAGTGAGAGACATTCTAGACCAGTCTCCCCCAATGCAATGAATATTCAGGGTGGGGGGAATACTACTGTTAGAACAGTATAGTGATTCCAATGAAGTACGGAGGGATATCAATGCGGCAGATATCATATCTTTCAAGTGTTATCTAATAGACAAGACAATACAGTCACAGTATCAACTACCCATCAGTATAGATACAGCAAACAAAATGGTTCTTCATAAAAAAAATAACTACACTCTGATTGGAAGTAGAGTTGTAGATGTGGAAAAGCAGAGGGAATTAGGACTCCAAGCTCAGCGGACAGTAAAGGCTGCACCTCAGGTTGACAAGGTTGTAGAAAGAAAAGCCGACATAGTACTAGGTTTTACCTCAATACGTAGCCCAGTTAAAGGCAAGAGGTAAATGCTGAACCCATTTCAGTAAGAGCTCAGTTAGAGTATTATGTTCAGTCATGGACTGCAGGGAGGATATCAAGACCTCAGAGAGGGCACAGTGTAGATTCACCAAGATATTGCTTGGTGTGAAGAAATACAAATCCAGGGAAAGACTTGGAAAGTTAGAACATTTTTTTGTTCAGGCATCACAAATTATGGTAGCCATGTAAATAAAGTGTTCAAAATGATGAAAGATTGGGACAAGGGAGATAGAAGGTGAGGGAGTCAAGAATGAGATTAAATGCAAGGGACGTAGAACAAGGAGAGGAAAAACTACTTCACAGAGAGTGAAGGCGATGGAAATCACTTCAAGGATCAGTGGTTTGGGCAGGAACAGTAGATGGGTGGAATACTGAAGATGTGTTGAAAGGATTTGTGAACAGGGTGGATAAGTGTGATTACAAGTGTTTGCTTGGGAGGAGGCTAAACACTAACACAGTTTGTCAAGTGGAGTTGCCATGTTACAATTTCAATGCAATTTTATGCACTCCCGCCACCAATTCAAACCTCAAATGTTAAAGGCATTCCATACTTCGGGCTGGATTTTCAGCCAGGATTGGGAACCCAACATATGGATCGTTTTGTGGTCCCAACCCAGTGCCGTGTCAGTCATGTGACATGACATAATCTTCATACGCAAAGGTCCCGATTGGCCCAGAGGTGTGGTCGGCACCCGTCTGGCAAAGCCAGGAGTCTCCAGGAGGTGGAACCTTGTCGTGGAGGGTGATTTTAAAAGGCAAAAGGCAGCCTGGAGGTTTGGGGTATCAGGGTGTTCAAAGAGCCAGCACCTTGCCTTGGATACGGATCCCTGGGCAGTGCTGTCTTTTTACAATGGGCATGATTTTACCATTGCGTCGTGCCCGAAAACGTGGTAAAGCCGGGCGTGAGGCCATTAACGCGATCCGTGCCCGCGCAGATCTCCACTTTACCAAGGCCCAAAAATGGCTGCGATCCGATTCGCGCCTGAAACGGGTGCAACAGCAATTTAAATGCATTTGTATGCATTTAAATTGAATTAATGAGCCGCCCGCCCAACTTTACCAGCATTTCCCCCTTTACCATCGCGTTTGCGCATCCAGATTCGGCACAAAACAGACATGCTCGTCAAAGGTCTGTTTTGGGCGCTCCAGCTTCTGAAGAGGTAAGTTTAGTGCTTCCAACGGCTGGCTGACTGAGATTGGTGGCGCCCAGATTCAGCAGTTAGAATGAAAATGGTAAAATCGGGCCCAATGTCTCTCTTGAGACATTGATGGATCAGGAGAGTTGTGCTCTTCCCTCTATCTGGAAGAAGAAATCTTCTTAGCCAGACCAAGAGGGCACGGGCAGAGGTGACCAATACAGGACGCAGTGCAGAAAGCGACAAGTTCTGGAAAGGTGAGTGGCAAGCAGCACCTGGATGGCACATGCACGCATGCATGCACACACAGTGGCAGAACAAGTAGCCAGTTGCATCACTGAGATGTCAGAAACCCTCACATATAGAGCACAATTGAGCGGAGGATATATATCAATCGTATCACTGAGGAACCCAACATCTCACGTGAATGCCATGCTGGAATGGGTGAAGCAGGGAAGCCTTCTCATTAATCTGTCTCTCTTCATCCTACAGGAGAGATCACATAACCAATGAGGAATGCCTCAGGCTGCTAGTGGTGGATTGCGGCTGTTCACCACACTTAGCCAACGAAGCAGGCAGCGCTGGAGAGCAGGAGGGTGCCATCATGGCAAGCCACAGCTGATGGTGAGGTGGGAGGTCATCTCGAGCAGGGTCATTTGAAAGCTCAATGTTTGAAGGCCACTTCTGCCTAATGTGTGCTGTGATTGTGCAATGCCGTCATCTACTGGGTTTGTGGTATTGAGTCAGCTGCTGAGTAGGCCGAGATCTCATCACCACTGCCTCGAGTTTCCCACAGGGCCAGTTGTGGAGGGTGAGTAAGCTGCTGTAGCCCAGTCATTGCCAGCCTCCTCAATGGGGAGAGATGGCCCTAAAGCAACACTGCAGCATCATTCCTCCCCATCTTCCACCAATGCAGGCTCACCCACCTTGGTCAGAGCTCACTCTGATGTTCGAATGAGCAGCACTGGGTAAACCTCACCTCATGAGTGAGCAGGAGGAAGAGGGTGAGGCAGAGTTAGCTGTGGACAGTCCCCACTGGAGGAAGATGGACAGATTTAGCCATGTTCCACTGGGTAACAATGCTCGGCTTCAAGTGTCAGAAACAAGGAGGATTTCTTCTGAAGCATCAGAGGCAGATGAATTCCCGAATGTTGGAGATCGACGGAGGTTGAGGGGCAAGCTGATAGGGGTCCACAAGGTTATGAGGGGCATGGACAGAATGGATTGTCAGAAGCTTTTTCCCAAGGTGGAAGAGTCAATTACTAGGGGGCATAGGTTTAAGGTGCGAGGGGCAAGGTTTGAAGGAGATGTACGAGGCAAGTTTTTTAATACAGAGTAGTGGGTGCCTGGAACTCGCTGCTGGGGGAGATAGTGGAAGCAGATATGATCTGGATCAATCGCGATTCACAAACTTTCAGGACGACAGTGGCCTCGACAGTTGCAGGTACGGAGTGTCATGGGGGCTGTGAGACTGGGATGTATTGCGCATGGTGTCAAAAGTGACAGGGAGTGCAGGGTCAGGGAGTGGAGGGAGCAGGGTCCAGGTGCCGCCACCGTGTGTGTTGAAGGACAGTGTCAGCAGTGGAAATCGCATTTTGATCAATGTGGGTGGCAATGGGATTATTTAATGTGCGTGCTTCCTGAATCATTTCCCGCTCTGTGGAATGTGAGTTGCAGAACCATCTCGTGAGGGCTGAGAGTGTTGCTGAATTACTCCCGTGTCACCCTACCGACCACAGAACTCTGGGACAGCCTTGTCGCACTTCATAGAAATTACAGAATCATAGAATCCCTACAGTGCAGGAGGAGGTCATTCGGCCCATTGAGTCTGTACCGGCCACAATCCCTATCCCCAGAACCCCACATATTTACCCCACTAATCTCTCTAGCCTATGCATCCCAGGACACTATGGGGCAATTTAGCATGGTCAATGTACCTAACCAGGCCTAACGGCTTTGACAAAGGGTCATCTGGACTCAAAACGTCAACTCTTTTCTCTCCTTCCAGATGCTGCCAGACCTGCTAAGATTTTCCAGCATTTTCTCTTTTGCGTACCTAACCCGCACATCTTTGGACTGTGGGAGGAAACCAAAGCATTTGGAGGAAACCCATGCAGACATGGGGAGAACGTGCAAACTCCACACAGACAGTGTGGAGCGTAGATGGCTCATACTGGAGGGCACCACCCGACTGGTCACGCCAACGGAAGCACAGCTTCAAGGTGCCAATTCTCTGTTCAGTGCAGGTATGCGTTAGCAGGTAGCTTTGGTAGTGGCACCTCTCTGCATCCCTATCTGGGTACCAGATATGTGTCAGGAGTCCGGTGTTCAGAGAATAATCCTTATCCCTCAGCAGCTCCCCACAGAATCTGGATATTGGCCTTTAAGCACCTGGGATTCTCAATGAATAAAGGAATCATGATAGCTACCCGGGAACTGAGTGCAGACTTACAAGATGTACTTCCCATAGTCACAGACCAGCTGGACATTCATTGAGTGGAATCCTTCTCTGTTCAGGAATCTAATTGGCAGCTCTGTTGGTGCCGTGGTGGCTATGTGACACCACCAATTATCCTCTGGACCTGAGGGAATGCATTAATGGAAGCTACTAAGCGAAAATCGATGTACTCCCTTGCCCAAATATCCGTGACCTGCCCGAGAGCAGAGTGAGCTGCTGACTGCGAAGTGCCAAGCAATAAAAATTCAGGTCAACGGTGACCTCGATGGCTGCAGGTATGACAGTATCATGAGGGTTGTGAGGTCATTGCAGCCCAGAGGGAAGCCATTCGAGACCATCTGCCTGGATGGGCACAGACAATCTGTCATTTCAAGGTAGCCGATTCTTGGGTGGTACACCTGACGCCTTGGGTAGCAGCTTCTTTGTCTTGGAGCTCTTCACTCTGCTCCCTCGTCCTCCTCTGAGCATCTGCTAAAGTTCCTCCTCTCTTCCGTCCAATGGCAGAGCAGTTGTTCAGGAGCCTCGGTTCTGTCTCAAAAGTCCAATCACTCACTCCCCAAATCTAGGCCTCTCAGCCACAGGGACGGCGATTCTGTGTCACTGGCTGAGCGACGGAGTTTAAATCTGCCATTAGTTGTCCAATGCGTTCACAACCACTCCTGACACCCTGACGTGTCCCGGTCTTGTCAAATTCTTTCCAACTGAAAAGTTCAAAACCGCTGCTCCAGAGACTGTTTAACAGTTAATTGGAGGGGGTGTGGGCTCATAGATCCGCCCCCTCCATCCGTCCCCCCCCCCCTCCATCCCCCCCCCCCCCCCCCAACCCCCACCCCCGGATCACATTCCTGATCCAGTGACACCATCCAAGATTTTGATTCGCATTCACCTGCACCCAAATTCACCCTTGGGGGCTTTTCAAACTCCAGCTCCTCATATCTGACTCTGGGTACTTGACCATTAGGCATCAGGTCAGGAATATGGATAAGCCATTATATGGTTTTGGAGCAGGTCCAGCATTGCTAACATCGATTCCGTCGAGAAAAAGTGAACCAGTGGCGATCCAATTAGTCCCAACTTGCTTAGTTTCTCTGGTTTATTGATGCTGGGAGCCTTTGACAAGACAGGACTGCAAAGGTACAGAAGTATATAACACAGTCAATGGCTCATACCTGAGGACCTGCTTGAAGTATTCAATATTTCCAGCAGTGTGAGATCTCCCAGACTATCCTGGTCTGCCAAAAGTGCTGATTCCAAAGATCTGAAAGAAAGCAGAGAAAATCGTACAAAACATTTTCAATTCAAGTATCAAAAAAACACTGCGAATGACTAAAAAAAGATTCAAGGTGAATTCAGATAACAATAACCTTTGAGTGAACTGTGAACAATCACTAAGGAACAGATAGTTTCACAATAGCTAAAGCCTGGAGCGGATACAATGAGTGCCTGAGTTATTTATGGGTTATGTACTCGTACCTTTGGGGAGTGCAGAATAGCTTCAAAGCAATTGTCAGGTGGAAGTAGCTTCTTGGAGCCATAGTACTAACTTTTGTCTTAAGGCTGACACAATGGATCCTTAGTGCAATGGGGACATTTATTAACCTGCATACAAGACACAGCGGAGGCTGAGGACTGGCAGATTGTGTACACAAAGCTTGATCTATGTACATCTGTGGATGCAAATTCCTATGAAGCCTTGCCTCTTCCTATCTAGATGCACCATAGAAAGCATTCTTTCTGGTTGTATCACCGCTTGGTATGGGCTCCTGCTCTGTCCAAGACTGCAAAAAACTACAAAGGGTCATGAACGTAGCCCAGCCCATCACTCAAACCTGCCTCCCATCCATTGACTCTGTCTACACTTCCCGCTGCCTTGGAAAAGCAGCCAGCATAATCAAGGACCCCACGCACCCCGGACATACTCTCTTCCACCTTCTTCCGTTGGGAAAAAGATACAAAAGTCTGAGATCACGCACCAACTGACCAACTCAAAAACATCTTCTTCCCTGCTGCCATCAGACTTTTGAATGGAGCTACCTCGTATTAAATTGATCTTTCTCTACACCCTTTTTATGACTGACTGTAAAACTACATTCTCCGCTCTCTCCTTTCCTTCTCTATGTACGGTATGCTTTATCTATACAGTGCGGAAGAAATAATAGTTTTCACTGTATACTAATACATGTGACAATAATAAATCAAATAAAATAAAATCAAATCTTATCTGTGTAATCATTACCAACCTTCCCTAATTTCCAATACTCCTAATATTCCGGCCTCTTGGACATCTCCAGTTTTACGTGCTCTATCATTGGTGGCTATGCCTCCAGCTTCCTTGGCCCTAAGCTCTGGAGTCTTCTGCTCAAACTACTCTGCCTCTCGCTCCTCCAATAAGACACCCCTTAGAACTTAACACTTGGAAAAATGTTTCAGTCCACCTGTCCCAAATTAACTTATCTGACTCAGTGTCAAAGTTCTTCGATGAGACTTCTGTGAAGCGCTTTAGGACCTATAACTACATTAAAGGCACTATATAAATGCAAGTTGATCCTGTTTACTAAATGAGATTAAAGGCTGTGCTGGCATCACTGACTCTGGACCTTGGGTATCACACAGTCAGTGGAAACCCAAGTCATATTGCCAATTCCCCAAGGTCAGCGGACAAACCGATCGAGAGTTGGTGTTAGCTCCAGGATCTGGCAATGCTCGATCGGGAATCTCAGAAAGGCTGTCAAAATAAACTCATCAAAGCCACAAGAAAGGTAGCTTTGGAAAACATTCTTATCCTTGACTCTTGCTTTCTGTAATATTTTACAATTTACACAAAGGGAATGAGAGCTCTTCCTATTTCCCAATATAACGCCAGGAAATTGAGGAAATCCAAACTGACCTTTGACTTTCCTGTCAAATTTCCCGTGTCCGCTCAGAGACCAGGGCCCTGATAAGGCAGGAAAAGTGCACTTGAGGATGATCACATCAGGTCATTCATGATCGCAGTGAATGGTGGAACAACCTCAATGGGCCGAATGGCCTACTTCTGTTCTGATGTCTTATGTCTTTCACTGAATCATGAACACTTTGCAACCAAGGGGTTAGATACTGGGGGGGGGGGGGGGGGGGGGGGGGGGGGGTGTCCCCCTCGAATGCTACTCACTGCCTGAGCTGTTGGACATCGCTGCAGTCCTCCGGTAGCACTGTGATTCCTCGCCCATATGATGTCCCACCGTGGAGGTGGAATTCCATCCCTGGCGCAGTGTCAAGGCTCCTGCTTGGTTTCTCGGTGTTCAATGTGGCGAACTTTGTATGAATGTTGTGGATCGTCACGTATGTTCCCACCTGTAAGAAAAACCCTCACTATTTATTACTCTTGCTCATTTGGGAGAGTATCTTCCGTGTCCACCAACCTTAGTGAAACAGTGTAAGTGTGAGCATAAAGAGCTCACACTCACACTATCGCTCTTGTGTAACAAGTGTCTACATTACAGCTAAAATTAGTAAGTAGAGAAAAAGATACCTTTAGTATATTACTGTGAATCACTAACAGTCACTCATGGCTATGGGCAGAAGTAAAACTTTATTTGTATTTCTTAAGATTCTCATCTGTTTATAATTTGCGAATAAAACTTCAAGGACATTTAATTTCCAACCCTATTGCACTAAAACAGCCATATCCAATTGATCTTTCCAATGTTTTATACTCTTGATGAAATTGGAAATTCCATGCCTCAATTTCGGCGCGGGAAATCCTGGGTTCTGAATCTTCTTTGTAAATTCAGGTGCCTGCACATGTTTGGTGTTAAATTCTAATTGCTGCAACAACCTCTGATCAAAAAAAGGCAGGAATCTGGTGACTGGAGGGTTTGTTAAATCTTTTCTGGCGCCTCTTGTTCAACTAACATCTACATCTGTTGTTCATGGCAACATGGTGGCATAGTGAGTGCAGCGTGGTGGCACAGTGGTTAGCACTGCTGCCTCACAACGCCAGAGACCCGGGTTCAATTCCAGCCTTGAGTGACTGTCCGTGTGGAGTTTGCACATTCTCTCCGTGTCTGCGTGGGTTTCCTCCGGGTCTCTGGTTTCCTCCCACAGTCCAAAGATGTGCGGGTTAGGTGGATTGGCCATGCTAAAATGACCTTTCGTGTCCCAGGATGTGTAAGTCAGGGGGGTTAGACATTGTAAATGCTCGAGTTTAGAGAGTCGGTGCAGACTCGATGGGCCGAACGGCCTTCTTCTGCACTGGTATTCTATTGGATAATAGACATGTTGTGCCAAGTGTTGTGCTACTTGAGCACACTGCTGGCATCCAACATTTTTCGTACCAACCAGTACAAGTGACTAACTTAATAACACCACAAGTAAAATATGTGTCGCATTGAAAAATCCTCACTCTAATTTGTCACCATCAGGTCTTTTCATTCATATAAAGGCACAAAAGGACCATTCAAATGATAAAGCATAGTCCTTCTGCCAACCCTGTTTAACAGGAAATAAAAACAAAAAACGCTGGATAAACTCAGCAAGTCTGACAGCATCTGCGAAGAGAGAAACAGAGTTTTGAGTCGGTATGACTTCTTCAGAGCTGTCTAATAATTCATTCATTTAAAATAATGGATAAATATCCCTGACCCTCATATTACATCCCCATTAGTTAACACTGATTGCCAGCTAACAACTCCATGTTTCTGTTCAACATTATCATCTCAGTCTACAACTCTCCCTGTTAACAATCCACTCTCATTCTCAAATGCATATTTATCCAGCATCATTTTAACGAATATCCACCTCGGCACTGACTGCTATTGCAGTGAACCTGCTCCACCAACCTGTGTGCAAAATTATATTCCTTCTGGTAACTTGAAGTCTCATTAAATTAAACTTGTTTGTTGGCAGTCCATGTCAAACAGCCTGTCTAAATCTCTACTTTCTCGGATCCATGCCCCGCTAAGTCTTGGAATCACCCTCTATCTGCTATTGTACTTCTTCAGGTAGAAATCAAATCAAATTTTCAATTAAAATTAAGTAATTCCCTTTTTTCTTTCATTTTATTTTGTTCGTCCCTCTTTGGGCCACACTAGTACTCTCCAGTCAAGTGACTAGTTCACATAAAGCGCTGCTTCTTTGGTGTACATTCTAGAAGGAAGGCAGATTTGCCTTTGGAGAGCACCTTTCATGAGCGCAGAACATTGGCACGGTGGCACAGTGGTTAGCACTGCTGCCTCACTGCATAAGGATGCTTGCTCTAGTATAGCACATATATACACAGGGGGGGGTGTTACATTAGCTGTCAGTCCTAGTTAAACCCTGGTTCAATTCCAGCCTCGGGTGACTGTGCGAAATCTGCACATTGTGCCCATATGGGTTTCCTCTGGATATCCCGGTTTCCTCCCACAGTCCGGAAGACATGTTAGTTAGGTGCTTTGGCCATGCTAAATTCTCCCTCAGTGTACCCGAACAGGCGCCGAAGTGTGGCGACTAGGGGATTTTTCACAGTAACTTCATTGCAGTGTTCATGTCAGCATACTTGTGACCTTAATAAATAAATTTAAAACATTCCAATGTACTTTACAGCCAATGAAAATGTTCTGAAGTGAAGCATTGTTGTAACGTAGAGTAGGATGGGACAGGGCAAGTCAAAACAAGTTGTTTCCAGTAATAAAAGTCCCAAAGGAGGGTGACATTGAACTCGAAATGTTAACTCTGTTTTTCTCTCTAGGCCCGTTTAGTTTTTCCACCACTTGCTGTGTTCACAGAATCACAAAATTGTTGCAGCGCAAAATGAGGCCATTCGGCCCATCATGTCAGCACCGGCTCTCCAAACGAGCATCATTTTGTTTCTGTTTCCAGTGACTAAATGGTCAAGAATGCCTCTCAGGATTAAAGGCAGGAGATTTGGAAGAAGGAACAGCAGAAATGTCTTCCTACCAGAAGCCACGAGACCTTGGAATCCCAGAGTTAATGTCTGAGATAGAAATAAGGTCAAGATTAAAGTTTAATTTCGAGAGGTGCACAAAGGAAAAAGGGGAGTAAAAGGTGAGAACATTCCCCCAGTACTTCACTGAATATCAGCCTGGATTAGTTACTCAACACTGGAGTGGGCCTTGAACCCACTACCTTCTGACTCGGAGGCGAGAGTGCCCACAAATGAGCTGCACTTGACAGCTTAAATTATGAAGTATTCTATTCTCCAAAAACAACAACATGTACAACTAGATGCTTACAGAGGACTTGAAAAGAAAGTCCCCATTGTGGTTGCAACACCTGCCGACACATGCTATGCAGGTGCACGTGTAACAGAAGAGGCTGCCCCAGGCCCTGTCCCTGCATGGAGACAGCATCTCCAGGAGAGAAGGAAAGGAGACAATATTGGCGATGCCCTGATGTCGAAGCGAGTTACCCTTGAAACACTAACAACAATGCAAGGCAATTTTAATACAGGCCTGTAACTAATTGAGGTGGCCACAGCGGAATAAACTATAATAATATGTTATCTGTCACTCACTTTTATTGCAAAACGAACATTTAATCAGAACTGTCCTCCGAGATTATCCTCAGTGAGTCAAATACAGTTATCTTTCTAAATTACTCATTAATGCAGCCAGGCTCCAGAAATCAACTGCCTAAGGATGCTTACTCTAATATAGCACATACATACACAGGGGGGTTACATTAGCTGTCAGTCCTAGGCCCATTTAAAACAATTACAATTTAATCTGTGGCGTCTTTCATGTTGTGCATAACGAGGGCTTCCATTGTAAAAGAAAGCTGAATTCTGCTCTATTGCAAAGTTCAGAAGTGTAGGCCAGGCAGGAAACTGTGACCGGTACTTTGAGGAATTTCTGAACTTTGTAAACAAATAATAAATGGCTACGCAGACCTCTTCCCACCTGAGAGACAAGCTCCCTGAGCTGGATGTTACTGAATCAAGAATCTTGATATAAAGAATGAGTTTACAATTGCACCGCACACAAATACACAAAGCTGTCCATGAACTGCGGCCGATTAGTGTCACAAGTAGGCTTATATTAACACTGCGATGAAGTTACTGTGAAAATCCCCTAGTCGCCACACTCCGGCACCTGTTCGGGTACACGGAGGGAAAATTTAGCATGGCCAATACACCTAACCAGCACGTCTTTCAGACTGTGGGAGGAAACCGGAACACCCGGAGGAAACCCACGCAGACATGGGGAGAACATGCAAACTCCACACTGACAGTCACACAAACCGGGAATCGAACCCGGGTCCCTGGCGCTGTGAGGCAGCTGTGCTAATCAATGTACCACCATGCCACCCGACACTTAATGCACTGAATCTTGTCAGGCACTGGTTTTCTCTATTATTGAGCCTGAGCCCCTGTCATGAGCATCGTCTCCCCCAGTGCCACCAACCCATTAAAACACCAGGAATCCAAAAAAAACAAGTATCTGCAAGACTTGTGATTTGAATGGGAGCTCCTCTTGGAGACGGCGACCAATATTCCAAGCCCTCAATGTCCGTGTACAATAGCCACTGAAGAAGAAATGAAATGACTGACACACCCTGGGCAGCGCCAGCCTTGTACTAAGAACAAAGAAAATTACAGCACAGGAACAGGCCCTTCGGCCCTCTAAGCCTGCACCGACCATGCTGCCCGACTAAACTAAAATCCCCACCCTTCCGGGGACCATATCCCTCTATTCCCATCCTATTCATGTATTTGTCCAGATGCCCCATAAAACTCACTCAGCTTTTGGTCATGTAAAGATAGACAGAAGAAGGTTGCTTTCCCTGACACCAGGGCAGCCACCTGCGTTCCTTCCAATCCCCAGAAGGTTCTTTAGAGTTGGTGGGCCCTTGCTGTTCGCATGGTAATGCCGCTCGGAATCCCTCCCACGAACTCTAAACACTTCCAGAAACGCAAAGCATCATTTTAATAGTACAATGAGTTGGCTGTCAGTTTCTGGGTGAGATCAACACATTGAGGTGCAGGCGTGGGCAGCATCCAGAGAAGAGCTGGCTTACAATCAGACTATCGAGCCACAATACGCACAGTGTACCTTCCCCGCAAGCTGACACCTCTAGCCTGACAGGATGCCTCACGTTCCAAATAACACTGGTGAAGCACCATCCAAGCCCCACACATTATAAAGATCACCAGTTTGTTTTGATCACTCTCAGAAATGAGTAGGACAGCCTTTTGTTTCAAATGACAATGTGATTTCTTAAATCTTTGCTCTCTTAATTGTGGTTGACCTTGCGAGGAACTCAAAGCTACTTATTATCGGTGTACTTGACTCATTCTGCTTGTGCAATGCAGATCGGGAAAACAAATTAACCAAAATGTCTGGACTATTGCCCATGATACTATCAACTAGGTGGTACCGAGCACCCATGGCGCTGGTGAGGAGAGGGTTTGTCACAAGCACCGAGACAGCTCAAACATGAAATTCGGCATGTCCGCTAAGACTTCACCAATTTTTACAGATGCACCACAGAAAGCATCCTCTCTGGATGTATCACTGCTCTGCCTGTATAGCGTGCAAGAATCAAAACTTTTCACTGTGTCCCGATACATGTGACACTAATAAATCAAATCAAAATCAAATATAGGTGACATGCTTACACGGAGGTAATGTTACAAAGTTAGCGATAGATGTTTTAAATCTGGAGGCTTGCATATTCATAGTGCTATCCATTTTTCTTGAAAGGGGCGTAACATTGGAAAATACTTGGGAGTGGGAATGCACCGTTCGGTGAAACCATCCTGCAAAGCGAGCGAAGCTCTGAAAGCAGAGAAATATTAGTGCTTACCGAGAGGGATGAATGCACTCTGATTGATTGTGTGTACAACATGCCCCGTGCACCTCACAGAGATATTTCCATGGTCCACAGGAGTTAGTAATTGCTGTATTATGAGAAAAGGCTGGGGAAATCAGCGCATTCTGCTGCACAGGAAAGTTAATGAAGGGGAGCTGTGACCAGACTATTTAAAATCATTAAGGCAACAAATAAAATTGATTGGAGTGTGAAATATGATCTTTATAGATGGGAAAAGATGCAGAAGAAATCATTGGCAGAATGAAAATTAGCAAACAATTTTTCAAGAACTTTTTGTTTATGAATTCATTAAGACGGGGTTTGAAAAAAAAAACAGGTTGGATATTCCTTTAAGCTTCTGCTCTCACCCCTTCCCCTCCCTCCAAGAATTACAATAGGGATCCCTTTCGCTTCCGATCCCACCAGCTTCCGTATTCAAGGGATTATTCTTCACCTCCAGCGCGTTTCCACGACCAAACACATCCTCCCTTCCCCTCCACTTCCAGCATTCTGGAGGCACCATTCCCTCCGTAATACTTTGGTCCACTCCTCCATCACTCCTGACAACTCCTCCCTCCCCATGGCACCATTCCATGCAGGCACAGAAACAGCCACACCTTTTACCTTCCTCTTTCGCACTGGCCCAGGCCCTAAACAATCCTCCGAGGCAAGACAGGTCTACTCCTTTACAGCTCAGTATACTATGTTCGCTGCTCACGATACGGCCTCCTCTACTTTGAAAACAAACGGGAGACTGGGTGGCCACTTTGGGGAACACCTCCATTCAGTCCACAAGCATGACTCCGAACTTTCAGTCACGTTAATTTAGTTCTTCACCTTGTTTCCACTCTGACCCCTGCCCTTCGATAGTGTTCCAATGAAGTTCCAGGGACAGTACCGCATCTTTCGACTGGGCACTTTACTGCCTTCTGCACTCAACGTTGAATCCAACATTTTTAGATTGTAACCTCTTGTCCCATTTTGTTTCTTTTCCCATTGCTGGTTTGACTCTTTTTGTCCTGCACTTTGCTTTCAGACGGCAGCTATTCAGGGTTCTGTCACTGACACCTCCCCGAGACACATCTTTTGTTTTTTTACATGGAGAGGGTGTGGTGTAGTAGTAATGTCATTGGACTAGTAATCCAAAGACCTAGGGTAACGCTCTGGGGACCTGGGTTTGAATCCCACCATGGCAGATGGTGAAATTTGAATTCAATAAAAATCTGGAACTAAAACTCTAATGATGACCACAAAACCATTGTAAAAACCCATCTGGTTCATTAATGTCGTTCAGGGAAGGAAATCTGATGTCCTCACCTGGTCTGGCCTACATATGACTCCTCTCAACTGCCCTCTGAAATGGCCAAACAAGCAGCTCAGTTCAAGGCCGATAAAACCTTTTCTCATTTCATGTCTCCTGCCCCATCATTGACGTTCCTTACATGTGTGTCCTTACAGTCTCTCCTTTCCCTTGCTTGTAACCATCACCAACTTTACCCAGTTCTGATGAATTGTTATCTCTGTTTCTCTCCGGAGATGCTGTCAGACCTGCTGAGTATTTTCTGGTTTTCTCCCCCCAGATTTCCAGCAGCCACAGTATTTTGTTTTCGCATTATGTTTTGTACTAACTTTGAGACCACAATAAAGGTAGTTAGGAGCATTGTTTAAAAGAAGGATCTTCTTTATATAATAAAATAATGAAGTTTAACAATAACTGTAACTCAGCAAAACAGTAATAACTATGAAAACAGGAGCACTAGTAAAACAGGTCTTGCTTGCAGAACACACTCTTTCAGACTAAAATGCCCGCACATGCTTAGAATTTTCAACATGACGCCAGTAAAACAACTACATCAGAAAAAAGGCTTATAAGAACACACTGCACTCAAAATGGCACGTAACAGATTTAGATCTTGCATATGATGAACGTGGCCTAGATTGCAGCAGTACAGCAGCCTCAGTAGCGTAATGTGAGTAACCTGTCTAAAATAACTGGGAATGAAATTGGCATTACGTCATTTTCTCAGGGCCACTCTGTCGCTTGTTTTGCCCCACAGCAAGTTTCTTTGCCACCACTGAATTTTGGTTTTTTATATTTGTTCACGGGGTGTGGGCATCGCTGGCCAGGCCAACATCTATTGCCCATCCCTAAATGTCATTGAGAAGGTGGTGAGTCACCTTCTTGAACCGCTGCAGTGCCTTTGGTGCAGGTACACCCACAGTGCTGTTAGGGAGAGAGCTCCAGTTAAATTAAGCAAAAATCAAATGGCTTTCCATTCCTTAAGATGCTTTGGTTTTTAAACATGAATTACTGTTTCAGGTGAAGTAGAGAATTCCTGCTCCAACCAGCAACAGTAAATACTCGGCTATTTGCGCCAAGTTGACCTCTGCTGGCAAGGGATGGAAACTCAATCCCTGCTGGGATAGCCGGCCAACAATGTGACTGACAGTCAGGAGCCAATGAACCTCTGAATTCCTCTGAGACGCTCAGTGTCACGGTCACCAGGCAGAGACCTTGCTGACTGACTCCCAAGCATTTAGGCTTTTCCACGTTGTAAAAATTCTGAAGGGATGTGTGGCTCTCATTTCCTCGCCTGGCTTCAACTCCACATGATGTGGAGATGCCGGCGTTGGACTGGGGTGAACACAGTAAGAAGTCTCACAACACCAGGTTAAAGTCCAACAGGTTTATTTGGTAGCCATAGATTTGCTACCAAATAAACCTGTTGGACTTGAACCTGGTGTTGTGAGACTTCTTACTGTGTTCAACTCCACATGCAGCACTACACAATTCAATTGTCACTTGCACCTGAAATCCAGTATTTTGTGGACGAATTTGAAGCTAAAGTTCACAATTTATTGTTAAATACAGGCTGCTGGCCTGTAACAAGGCTGCTGTGTGGGTGGCACCAACCCATTTCTCATCCCAAGATTTAGCTTTTAGCCAATCGTATATCACAGCCCTTGTTTCTCTCCTTTTTAAGTAGCAACGTTACAACTTTTGCCCGTCTTTCTCACTTAATTCCTCATACCTACTTCCAAATTAGGCATCAGGCAGGCGCACTCCCGTCAGGGGGAAGGAAGGACATCCAAGCTAGAGTGACTGAATGACGAAAGATATAACACTTAAAATAAGACAGGAGAAGGAAGCTTCTGACAATTGCAAGGTTTATAATCCAACAGGGGAACCAAGCCAAGGAGATCTAAAGAAGGGAGTAGGAGGGTCAAAGAGCGCGCGTGGAAGTAAGTAAGCGGCTCACACAAAAGGGAAGCAAGAAGTCTGTTGTAAGAAGATAAATAGTGAGAAGGTAGGCAAAGGAAGGGTGGGACCAATTCAGGGTCAAAAAAAGAGATGCTGGCCCATAACCTCCCGGTTCCCCAACGCTGCTTTTGGGGAAACTCTAACGATGCACTGGGAAATCCCTCCAGGACATTCCCCCGGCAATTGTCCAGAAGTGATAACTTCCCTCGGGACAATTGCACTGGGCTGGGAACCATCCGACAGAAGCCATTTAAATCGCCAAATCTGGATGGTTCTGTCAATTTTACCCTGATAGTTACTCTGAAAGAGTTAGCAGGAAAAAAACAGTTTTTACTCCAGAGTAACTATTTAAACACCTTTGGTGAGATTTTATGGCCTCACTCGAGTGAGACTGGAAATTCCCACCCAAGATCAACAGACATTTCTGTTGTCCGCCCTTTACCCGCTCCGATTCCATGGCAGGCGGGGTGGTAGAATTCTGGCACCAGACCCATAGGAACCCCCCCCCCCCCCCCACCCCACCCCAAACACACAAACTCCCACCGCCCCGTCTCAAGGAGACCTACCACAGCAACCCCACCTCAATTTCTGACCACCCCCTCCCCCTCATTCCCCTCCCTCCCAGTCCAAACAGACCCCACCTTCCAGGCCTGACCTAACACCTCCCCCCCCCCACTTCCTGGCTCTACCTCAAACCCCGCAACTCCCCCCTCCCAGTCTGACAGTATGACCCTCCCGCCCCCTCGTCCCAGTCTCACTTCAAACAGTCTGGAACCACTTAACTTTGAAATTTACTTCTCCCTTTAAACATCTGCTTTACGGCAGCTTGTCCCCATAAAAAGGGGGAGTTCCTTCCTTCCCTGCACCCACGTTACTCGAGGCTGATGCTGCTGGGTTGTGCTTCCCTGTTCCAGTCGCACAGCCTGAGTGAGTGAGGAAGGTTGGGCAAGACAGAAGCTTTGGACTTTCAACGTGAGTAAGTTCACCCAGAGTGCCAGTCGGTTGGAGATTGCCACCCTGAGGAAGTTACAGGCCGATATTGTGAAGATGGAGGGCATGGCTGAGATACTAAATGATACTTTCTATCTGTCTTCACCAGAGAAGAGGATAATGCCAATTAAAGGAGGAACAATAACAATACTGAATCAGATGAAAATGGATAAAGAGAAGGGACTTTAAAAAGTTGAGAGCCCTCAAAATAGGAAAAAAGATCACCCATTCCAGATGGGTGTATCCTAGGTTACCGAGGGAAGTCAGGATGGAAATTGTGAAGGCTTGGATCACAATCTTCCAATCCTTCTTGGTTAGGAGGAAAAGTATTGGAAAACTATTAGAATCGATTGCTAAGGAGAGAGAGAATAGCAGTGCATTTGGAAAGTCATAATCTGATCAAGCAGAGGCAGAAAGGTTAAATGAAGGGAAAATCATGTCTGACAACTTTACCACAGTTTTTTCAGGAGGTATCAGCCAGAGTAGATAGAGGAGAACCAGTCAATGTTGTACATTTGGATTTTCAAATGGCATTTGATAAGATGCCACGCAAATGGCAAAATAGGAGTTCATGGTTTTGCGGAGATAATATTCTGGCATGGATAGAGGATTGAATAACTAACAGGAAGCAGCGAGTAGTGATAAGGGGGTCTTTTTCAGGTTGAAGAGCAGTAACCAGTGGAGTGCCACAGGGATCAGTGCTGGGACTGCAGCTCTTCACAATATATATTAATGTTTTAGAGGAAGAAAGAGAGTGTATTTGCGGATGTTACAAGGTAGGAGGGAAGGCAGGTTGTAAAGAGGATAGCTTACAGAGAGATATTAACAGGGCAGATAATTGGCAAATGGAATTCAATGTGGGAAAATGTGAGATTGTTCATTTTGGTTAGGAGGAAAAATATTAGAATCGATTATTAAGGAGGAAACCGCAGCACAAAGGAACTTGAGGTCCGTGTTCCTGAAACCCAGAAAACTAGCAGAAGTTAATGGGGAAGGCAAATGGAATGCTGGTTTTTATTTCGAAAGGGCTGGGATATAAACATAAAGAGGTGTTGCTGCAACTGTACAAGGCACTAGAACACAGTGTACAGTTTTGGCCCCCTTATTTAAGGAAATGTATATTATCATTGGAGGCAATACAGAGGAGGTTTATTAGGATGATTCTGGGTATGGGGGGGACTGCCCCATGAGGAAAGATTAAACAGGTTGTTTCTGTAGTCCATGGAGATCAGAACAACGAGAGATGAGATGATTGAAACATATAGGATTCTGAGGGGGTTAGACAGGGTAAATGTTGTGAGGATGTTTCTACTTACAGGAGAGTGTAGGACCAGAGAGTATAGTCGCAGAATAAGGGGGTGCTTATTTATAACAGATTTGAGGAAGATTTTTTTCTCTCAGAGAGTGGTGAATCTTTGGAATTCTTTACCCCAGTAAGCTGTGGAGGTAGAGTCCTTGAACATTTTCAAGGTTGAGATCGATAGGTTATTAACCAGTGGGGGAATTAACCGTTACGGAGATAAGGCAGGGAAGTGGACGTAGTGAGTGTTAGACCAGCCATGATCTTATTAAATGGTGGAGCAGGCGCGAAGGGCTGAGTGGCCTACTCCTGTTTGTATTTTTTGTGGTTTTATAGAGGGAAGACTTTCAAAAGGTTTTTGACGAAGTATCACAGAATAGACTGATTAGTAAATTAAAGCCTGTGGGATTAAAGGGGCAGTGATTACATGGATACAAAATATGCTAAGGGACAGAAAGCAGAGAATAGTGATGAATGGTTGTTTTCCAGACTGGAAGCAGGTATACAGCGCTGTTTCACAGGAGTTAGTATTAGGAACAATGCTCTTTATATTAGAGACTTTGGCTTGGATATATAATATATAATTTTGATGATTGCAGATGGTATGAAACTGCTATATATTTAAATGGTTGCGTGGTTGCTTTAAGAGCTGATCACGTGATTTGATGGTGATGTCATTGGGGTGTTTCAGAGGCTCCTCCTTTTAGTTTCAGTTTTTCCTCTGTACAGACAAGATCTCTGAGAATAAATCTGTTGTGTATTGGTTTGAATCCACGTGTGCAAACCACATCCTTTTACTTTTGTTTAAAACCCACAGCCCCTAACATAGTTAGGACATTACAGAAATGGAGAATAGTAACAAATAGCAAAGATAGTTACGGACTTCGAGACAGTGTTAAAAATGGACAGACACATGGTAGACAACATTTCATTCAGAGTTGTGCAGTGACACATTTTGATAGGGAGACTGGGACAATATAAACTAA
The DNA here is from genome assembly GCF_964213995.1 of Mustelus asterias. Classification (NCBI taxonomy): domain Eukaryota; kingdom Metazoa; phylum Chordata; class Chondrichthyes; order Carcharhiniformes; family Triakidae; genus Mustelus; species Mustelus asterias. The sequence continues at coordinate 49,792,254 of NC_135809.1, forward strand.
AGACTACATTTCTAAAGGGGGTAGAAGAACAGATAAACCTGGGATACATAGATACACAGATTTTTAAAGGTGGCAGGGCAGATTGAGATGGCTACTTACTGAAACATATGAGAGACATGGTTTTATCAATAGTGGAATTCAATACAAATGCAGGTATTGCTAAAGTTACAGTGGTCAGGCCTCAATTGGAATGGTGTGCACAAGTCTAGTGGCCACACTTTTGGAAGGATGTCAAGGCCTTGGGAGGGTGCAGAAGAGGTTTACTGGAATGGCTCTGTCGATGAGGAATTTTGGTTATGTGGAGAGACTGAGCTGGGGTTTTTTTTCCTGGGGGGAGAGGGGGGGGGGGGGGGGGGGCGGGTTGGAAGGTTAAGGGGAGATTTCATAGAATCATACAGTGCAAAAGGAGGCCACTCAGCCCATCAAGTCTGCACAGACCACAATCCCACCCAGCCCCTATCCCCATAACCCCATGCATTTACCCTAGCCAGTCCCTCTGACATTAAGGGGCAACTTAGCATGGCCAATCCACCTAACCTGCACATCTTGGACTGTGGGAGCAAACCCCAGAGCACCCGGAGGAAACCCACACAGACATGGGGAGAACGTGCAAACTCCACACAGACAGTGATCCAAGCCGGGAATCGAAACCCGGTCTCTGGCGCTGCGAGGCAGCTATGCTAACCACTGTACCACTGTGCCGCCCATTTGATGGGGATGTTGAAAAGTCTGAATGTTTTTGGTAGAGTAAATAAAGGGAAACTGTTTCCAGTGATGGAAGAATCAGTAACCAGAGGACACAGGCTTCAGGTGTTGGCAAAATGACCAGAGGTGACACGAGGAAACGTTTTTTTCACACAGAGAGTTTTTGTATATAAAATACATGAACTGAAAGAGTGTTGGAGGAAGTTAAATTTGTAACATTAGGGACAACAACAAACAGTGAAGAGCAGTTTGAGAAGAGAGGGATAGTCACCAGAAAGAATGGACACAATCAGAATTAAACTGCTGACAGTCTCAGAGTCTGAATCCAGTCAGAAGAACTAAGAATAAGGGAAAGACAGCTATATGGTCCCTCAAGGTTGCTTTCCCAGTCATGGAATCAGCCCATTGAGCCTGCACCGACAACAATTCCACCCAGGCCCTATCCCCATAATCTCATGTATTTATCCTGCTAGTCCCCCTGACGCTAAGGGGCAATTTAGCATGGCCAATCCACCTAACCAGCACAGCTTTGGACTGTGAGAGGAAACTGGAGCACCCGGAGGAAACCCACGCAGACATGGGTAGAAAGTGCAAACTTCACACAGTCACCCAAGGCCGGAATTGAACCCGGGTCCCAGTGTTAACCACTGTGCAGCCCCAATAAGATCTACAACAATTCCACTTTCTTCCCAAATCCCTCAATTCTCTTTGTTTTCAAAAGCCTATCTGATAATTGAATAAACTCATCAACTGAGCATTCACAGCTCACAGAGACAGAGAGAAAGTGGTCCAACTGTGGCTAACTAGAGGAGTTGAGGACATACACAGCCACTCTCAGGTCATATTCCCCATTCACTGCTGGTGAGTGCTGGGCTCAGGTAGAGGCCAACAATTGCTGTTCTAGGTCACATTATCTGAGCGAATACTAGGAACTGAACCTGGAGCCGACTCTTTAGTTTATATAGAATAATATGGAGCGCACAGCCCATAAACAGACCAAGAGGCCCAACAGCCCATGCCAGTATTTATGCTCCACTCAAGCAGAGTGGCACAGTGGTTAGCACTGCTGCCTCACAGCGCCAGGGACCTGGGTTCGATTCCCGGCTTGGGTCACTGTCTATGCGGAGTCTGCACATTCTCCCCGTGCCTGCGTGGGTTTCCTCCGGGTGCTCCGGTTTCCTCCCACAGTGCAAAGATGTGCGGGTTAGGTTGATTGGCTATGCTAAATTGCCAATTAGTGTCAGGAGGATTAGCAGGATAAATAAGTGGGGTTGCAGGAATAGGGCCTGGATGGGATTGTGGTCGGTGCAGACTTGATGGGCCGAATGGCCCTCTTCTGCACTGTAGGGATTCTATTCTAAGCCTCCTCCCATTTTTCCTCATCTGTAGCTATCAATGTCTATTCCATTCCGTCTCGTATACCGATTGAGCCTCCACTGAAATGAATCTATACAATTCAGCTCAACCTGTGATAGAGAGTTCCACCCACTCATCTCTCTGAGTAAAGATGTTTCTTCTGATTTCTTTATTTTATATTAATAGCATCTCGTTTTGCTCTCGCCTACAAGAGGAAACATTCTCTCAACATTTACACGATAGATTGGTTACAGCAAGAGGCCATTTGACGCCTTGTGTTGATGCTGGTTCTGTGTCAGGGTATCTAACCTCATTTCCCCCTCCACCATCCCCACAGCCCTCAATTATTTTTATCTTCAGAAAATTACTCAATTGTCCTTTAACAACCAAGATGGAATCTCCCTCCACCACACTCTTGGGCAGCACATTCCAGATCCTAATCTCTCACCACATAACAAGTTTCTCCTCATGTCACCTTTGCTTCTTTTGCCACTCACTTTAAACTTGAGTCATCTGGTTCTCGATCCTTCCACCAGTGGGGTGGTACGGCGGCACAGTGGTTAGCACTGCTGCTTCACAGCACCAGGGATCTGGGTTCGATTCCCGGCTTGGGTGACTGTCTGTGTGGAGTTTGTACATTCTCCCCGTGTCTGCGTGGGTTTCCTCCGGGTGCTCCGGTTTCCTCCCACAGTCCAAAGATGTGCGGGTCAGATGGATTGGCCACACTAAATTGCCTCTTAGTATCAGGGGGATTAGCAGGGTAAATACAGAGGGTCACGGGGATAGAGCCTATGTGGGATTGTTATCGGTGCAGACTCGATGGGCTGAATGGCCTCCTTCTGCCCTGTAGGATTCTATGATTCAGTGGGAACAGTTTCTCCCTGTTTACCCTCCAGACCCTTATGGTGTGGAGCGTTTCAATCAAATCCCCTCTGAAACTTCTCTCCTTCAAGGAGAACAACCCCAGTTCCTCCAATCTATCCACATAACTGATTTCCCTCAGCCCCAGAACCATTCTTGGAAATCTTTTCTGAACCCTCTCCGATGCCTTCACATCTGTTCCATGGCACGGTGCCCAGAACTGAACCCAGTATTCCAGCTGAGACCAAACCAAAGTCTTCGATAAAGATTCAGCAGAATTTCCTCGCTGTTCACTCTTTGCCCCTATTTATAAAAGTCCAGGCCTCCCTCAGTGTACTTTATTAACTGATTCTTTCTCAACCTTTTCTGCCACTTTCTATGATCTGCGCACTGAAATCCTCAGGTGCCTCTGCGCTCTTGCCTGCTTTCAGAATTGTACCCTTTATCTGACAAAACAACTTGATTCACTTTATTCCCCAGAACCACATCCAGAAATGCCTCCTCCGAGTTGGGCTGGACACATGGCAATGTAGAAAATCCTCCAGAACACATCTCCGCACCTAGGCACAAGGAGACAACATGCCAGCCTGGATCAACCAGCCTGGATCAACATCAGCGACCACAGAAATGCCTACCTTTCAATCTAAAAAAAACATTTTTCATGGGATGTGGGTGTTACTGCTGGGTAAACATTCATTGCCCATTACTAATTGCCCTTGAGGGAGCAGTTTAAGAGTCAACCACATTGCTGTGGGTCTGGAGTCACATGTAGGCCAGATGAGGTAAGGATGGTGGATTTCCTTCCCTAAAGGACATCAGTGAACTAGATGGGTTTTTAAAATAATCAACAATGGTTTCATGGTCATCAGTAGACTTTTAATTCCAGATTTCTATTCAAACTTTACCAACTGCTGTGGTGGGATTCGAACCTGGGTCCCCAGAGCATTTCCTGGGTTTCTGGATTATTAGTCCAGTGACAATACCGCTATGCCACTGGATCCCCACCCCCTTGCACCACTGCTTTTCTAATCTTCCTCCAGTCCCTGTGTAGCTGAACCAGCTGTGGTGCCATGGACTTGTCACTGGCTACACTCCCCAGATGAGCTATCACTCTCATCAGTGTTCAGAAGTGTTTGGAGAGTGGGTACACTCAGGGCTCTCCTGCCCTAGCTGTCTGGATCCACCTGTTTGTCTGGCAGACACACATTCTCCCTCTTGCCCAATCACTCTTAAGGAGAGGGTGGCCATATCATTCTCAGCCTCATGATGCACTGCAGAGACTAAAGTTGTTGCTCATTCGCCAAAACCTGGAACTGAAGCTGCTCCAGCTGATTACACTTCCTGCACGTTTGGCTGTCCAGGTAATGTGAATTTTCCAGGAATTACCACCACAACAACACCTTCCTGAGAATAGTTGGAGCAGCATTAATTTACATATAGCTATATTGTTTATAGTTCCCACATGAAACAGGATGCACACTCCAGGGTTTCGAGATGCCCGTCATGCCTCTATTTAAATTTTATTATTCACTCATGGGACATGAAAGCCAGCATTTATTTCCCGTCTGTATTTGGCTTGAGAAGGTGGTGGTGAGCCGCCCTCTTGAACTACTGTGGTCCATGTGGTGTAGGTACACTCACACTGCTGTTAGGGAGGGAGTTCCAGGATATTAGTGAGGAGGACTTTGAAGGGTTGACAGGGCTGGGTGTGCCATTGACACAACTGAGTGGCTTGCTCGGCCATTTCAAGGGGCAGGTAAGAGTCAACCCACTGCTGTGGGTCTGGAGTTACGTGTAGGCCAGACAGAACTAAGTGGGGTTTTACAACAAGCCAGTAGTTTGATGGTCACCATTACTGGCCACCACCCCAAATGCTAGATTATTAACTGACTTAACAGAAGTAAACACAAAAGCCTTACATAATTTCAAAAACCTCTATTCGATCAACCCTCAGCCTTCCCCTTTTCAGAGAAAAAAAATGCAGCCTGCTCGCCTGTGTGTCGATGGTAGACAAGCATTTCTCTAGCCTTGTGGCCATTGTGGAAGCTTTCAGTTAGTAACTTCTGATAAATCTTAGCATGAACAAATGTGACACAGCACATTAACTGCAACACTGGGCACCAGATGCAATGCCCCCACTCACCAGCAGAGAGCACCAGAGCTCTACATAACGCCAGCAGCTGCTTTGAATGAATTCTGCATAAATAATATTGAGAGACTGAGATCACTGCTGCTTAACTAATGGAAAACAAGTTACACTTGGGGAGGTGGAGGACGGGCGGCTAATGGAGGAAGAGGAACTGTTTGGAAAATCTATTTAATGGATTGTGTGGCATCTAATTATCCTGAAATTCAAACACCATTCTCAACTTCGAAGTATCAGTTTAATTAGCATTTAATTGCAAGAATTTCTTTAGTAAAAGCAATCACGGAAAGTGTACTTACCAACACTTCAATAAATTGCACCAGTGGTCTAAGTCTGCATGTAGCTCATAACCCGAATGTGCGTTGGAAAACGTCCTCTTACTTCCAGAGTTAAAGGACAGCTATATTTCCCCCTCCCACTACGATCCTTTCTAATGTTGACCAATCTGCTCATTGTTCTGTGATAAATGCTAAATAGACAGTGTGACAATCACATCGGGTGTCTGTAACTGGACGGCTTTCCTCTATATTGTGCAAATAGGACTTCATGAAATGCGGCACGGTGGCACAGTGGTTAGCATTGCTGCCTCACAGCGCCAGGGACCCGGGTTCAATTCCAGCATCGGGTGACCGTCTGTCCAGAGTTTGCACATTCTCCCCGTGTCTGCATGGGTTCCCTCCGGGTGCTCTGATTTCTTCCCACACTCCAAAGATGTGCAGGTTAGTAGATTGGTCGTGTTAAATTGCCCCTTAGTGTCCCAAGATGTGTAGGTTATGGTAAATGTGTGGGGTCACGGCCTGGCTGAGATGGTCTGTTGGACAGTTTAAACTTTATTTACAAAGTTTATTTATTAGTGTCACAAGTCGGCTTACATTAACACTGCAATGAAGTTACTGTGAAAATACCCTAGTCGCCACACTCTGGCACCTGTCCGGGTACACTGAGGGAGAATTTACCATGGCACCTAACCGGCACGTCTTTCGGACTGTGGGAGGAAACCGGAGCACCCGGAGGAAACCCATGCAGGCACAGGGAGAACGTGCAAACTCCACACAGACAGTGAGTCAAGCCAGGAATTGAACCGGGGTCCCTGGCGCTGTGAGACAGCAGTGCTAACCACTGTGCCGCCCGTTGGTGCAGACTGGATGGGCCGAATGGCCTCCTTCTGAAAGGTAGGGATTCTATGGTTCTACGACTCGTATTGAATGGTGCCAGTGTGAAATAAGAAGTTTAAACAATGTGCAGATATTGGGCTACACGGATAATGAGACATATTTGATAAGGGCTCCTTGCATTTATTGACCGATTAAAAGAGTTTTATAGAATGTTGCCACTGAGGTGATCGGCCTGTCAATGTTTCAGAGTAAAGCTCTGGAATAATGCTGGCTCCCAGCTCGGTTTTAGTCAGAGCCGCCAGTTTTGCAACAGCAACTGGATCCCCAATCAACGCAGCAGCTTTTTTGCAAAGAGCAAAGTGGATTAGATTAGTAGCTTCAGAATGCAAAGCGTCCGTACCTCGGAGTGAATATTAGCCTGGAGCTGAGCAACACGACCAGTGTAAGCGGATTGCTGCAAAGCCGGAGTACAGCTTTTAGCCAAGTTTGGAAAAATAAACTGGCAGAAAGCTCTCTGAAATCATGAGAAGATTTTCCTTTCACAAAGTTTCTTCTCGCTCATGTACAAGGAACTTTTTAACGATCTGAGCTGTTCCCATTGGCAGCGGGATCGGGATGGGGAGGGTGTTCGAGATGGTGGGGCAGCTTGCAAGCTGTGACTACCATGCTGTGTAGTAAGGGGTCCTCTTCAGAGACTGGGTTAACACACATCATCTTGGTTGAATAGACAGAGGGTGATGCCACTGGTTTTCCCCGGTAATGGCAGCTGGACACCGAAGTGGGGAGAGGTTCCATTCTTCAGTGGGGTGAGAGTGGCAGATTTTTGACCAGTAAGGGGGTCAAGGGTCAAGGAGGTAAGGTGGGAAAGTGGAGTTGAGGATTATCACATCAGTCACGATCTCACTAAATGGCAGAGCAGATTCAATGGTCCAAATGGGCTCCTTCTGCTCCTGTGTTCCATTGTCTTATGGAGAGTGACTGCCCTTTGCCATTAGGGCAGCATTTGACCGAGTGTGGCACAAAGGAGCTCGAGCAAATCGGGAGTCAATGGGAATCAGGGGGAAACCCTCCGCTGGGGTTGGGCACATTCCTGGCACAAAGGAAGATGGTTTTGGTTGTTGGAGGGCAATACTCTCAGTTCCAGGACATCACTGCAGGAGTTCCTCAGGGTAGTGTCTTAGGCCCGACCATCTTCAGCTACTTCATCAATGACCTTCCTTCCATCATAATGTCAGAAATAGGGATGTTCACTGATGATTACACAATCTTCAGCACCATTCCCCACTCCTCAGATACTGTCCAAATGCAGCAAGACCTGTACAATATCCTGGCCTGGGCTGACAAGTGGCAAGTAGCATTCACATCACACAAGTACCAGACAATGACCATCTCCAGCAAGAGAGAATCTAACCATTGTCCCTGAACATTCAATAGCATTACCCCCAGTATCAACATCCTGTGGGGGTTACCATTGACCAGAAACTGAACTGAATCAGTCATATAGATACTGTGGCTACCAGAGCAGGTTAAATGCTTGGACTCCCCAAAGCCTGTCCACAATCTACAAGGCACAGATCAGGAGTGTGATGGAATACTCTTCCCTTGCCTGGATGAGTGCGGTGCCAACAACACTCAAGAAGCTCAACACCAACTAGGACAAAGCAGCCCACTTGACTGGCACCCTCAACTTTCACTCTCTCTACCACTGATTCACACTAGCAGCAGTGTGTACTATCTACAAGATGCACTGCAGGAACTCATTAAGATTCCTGAGACAGCACCTTCCAAACCCATGGCCGCTGCCACTGTGAAAGGGTAGAGCAGCAGGCACATGGGAACACCACCACCTGCAGATTCTCCTCCAAGCCACTCAACATTCTGATTTGGAAATATATCCCTTTATTGTCGCTGGGTCAAAATCCTGGAACTCCCTAACAGCACTATGGGTGTACATAACCTCAGTGACTGCAACGTTTCAAGAAGGCACCTCGCGATCACCTTCTCAAACACAATTAGGGATGGGCAATAAATGTTGGTTTAGCCATCCACATCCAATGAACAAATAAAAAAACACATGCACTTAGCAACAAACTCTACAAAAATAGAAACACAACTGAGATACGTCAAGGTATCCAGAAGTTTAAAAAGGAATATTGTCCAGTAGAGACGATGTTAGCTATTATATGTTTGCTGCAGTTTTCACAATTTCATAGACACACAGTACAGCAAGGGAAGAGAATGATGGTGGGGCTAAAAGGGTTAATTTGTCTGGACCGAATGGATGGACTATAGGCTTCTACTCCTTGGGTATTGGGACAACTTCATTGAAGTGTTTAAGACAACGAATGGATTTGTTAGGGTGGATGGAGTGGGGCAGTCCAGAATAATAACAAAATTAGAGTATGGTTCTTAGTGATGTCTGAAAGCATGTCTTCAAACCAAGCAGCACGATGACACAGTGGTTAGCACTGCTGCCCCACAGCGTCAGCAACCCGGGTTCAATTCTGACCTTGGGTCACTGTCTGTGTGGAGTCTGCACGTTCTCCCCGTGTCTGCGTGGGTTTCCTCCGGGTGCTCCGGTTTCCTCCCACAGTCCAAAGATGTGCAGGTTAGGTTGATTGGCCATGCTAAATTGTCCCTTAGTGTCAGGAAGATCAACAGGGTAAACACGTGGGGTTCCAGGGATAGGGCCTGGGTGGGATTGTTGCAGGCTTGATGGACTGTGTGGCCTCCTTCTGCACTGTAGGGATTCTATGATTCAAGCTCAGTGGAAATCTGGAACCTTCTTTCCCTTTCTAGCCTACTGAGGCCAGTTCAATTGAAAATTTCAAAATTAAGATGGACAGATACTCTTAATTTGTCAAGGGTATTAAGGTATATACAGAGCTAAGGTGGGTAAGTGGAGTCAAGATACTGATCAACCATCTCATTGAACTGTTGGACAGGCTTGAGGGGCTGAATGGCCTCCTCCTGTTCCCTTGACAATCAGGCCTCTTAATGCTTGTTGCAGCTGCCAATAATGTAGAGAACTCCTACTATTGTACGGCAATTCTAGTCCAATAGGAGCAGGAGAACAAATGAATCTTATGCAGTCCAATTGCCTGTTTACAGCGTGGGTTCAATTCCTGCGCTGGCTGAGGTTACGAGGGCCCCGTCTTCTCAACCTTGCCCCTCACCCAAGGTGTGGTGATCCTTGGGTTAAATCACCACCAATCAGCTCTCCTCCTCAAAGAGGAGAGCAGCCTATGGTCATCTGGGATTATGGTGACTTTACCTTCAGTGTTCGGTTAGAACAACTGGACTGAATGGATCGTGGCAATTTTTTAAAAAATCACTGCTCACCGAGTGTGAACAGCGAGAGAAATGCCTGAGTCACATTTCATTACATCAATCAAATCAATTGTTAGCCATTTCTGAGGTAACTACAGAGTGAATATCTGCTGTCTGCATCAATCCAGTAGGAGCTGTTGAAACAACAACAGAAAATGCTGGAAAATCTCAGCAGGTCTGACAGCATCTATGGAGTGAGAACAGAGCTAACATCGGGAGTTAGGATGACTCTTCATCAGAGCTGAAGAGAATTGGAAATAGGATGAGATTTATACTATTGTGGTAAGGGGTGGGGAGGGGCTATAGGGGCTGGTAGAGGTCCAGCGATAGAATCATAGAATCCCTACAGTGCAGGAGGAGGCCGTTCGGCCCATCGAGTCTGCACTGACCACAATCCCACCCAGGCCTTATCTCTGTAATACCACATATTTACCCTGTTAATCCCCCTGACACTAGTGTCAACTTAGCATGGCCAATCAACCTAACCCGCACATCTTTGGACTGTGGGAGGAAACTGGAGCACCCGGAAGAAAACCATGCAGACACAGGGAGAATGTGCAAACTCCACACAGACAATGACCCAAGGCCGGAATTGAACCCGGGTCTCTGGCATTGTGAGGCAGCAATGCTAATGTGCCACCCAAAGTCTACTGGACCTGATATTCCCAGGCAGTCTCCCATCCAAGTACTAACCAGACCTGAGTCTGCTTAGCTTCCAAGATCAGATGAGAGCAAGCGTTTTCAGACTAGTATGGCGTAGGCGATAGGTGGAGGCTAGGGAGAGATTGACAAAGATGTCATGGACAAAATGACAAAGGGAATGCAAATGGTGGTGATCATGGCTAAGAATGGTGTTGATAGCGGCACATTAAGAGACAGTCCCCGAGGAAAGAAACATGGCTGTGAAAGTGAGTTTTGGTAGGGACCTTGTCAAACATCAGGAGGGAAATGGAAAGCAATGGTGGGGGATGGGGTGGAAGAGACAAACAGAAATCCTGTCAGAGAGAGCCACTATCAGCATCCTTCTTAGCCACAATCACCACTATTTACATTCCCTATGTCAATCTCTCCCTTGCCTCTACCAGTCACTAGCCTTCTATCCAGCCCCACCGCACATCCCTCCCCCCCACAGCAGTGTAAATCTCCTCCTATTTTCTACTGTCTTCTGCCCTGACGAAGGATCACCCAGACTCGAAATGTTGGCCCTATTCTCTCTCTCCACAGATGCTGTCAGACCTGCTGAGGTTTCCAGCATTTTGTGATTTTATTCCCCATTTCCACTCCCGTTCCCAGTCCCTGAAAATGAAAGATAAATCCTTTGTTCCCATCGTTTCTCATCCGGATGAAGCCCCTCAGCCGCATCGTTCATATACGAAGCCAGTTTCCACATGTACACTGACAACAACCATCTCCACCTCACTCCCAGTTCTCCCCGTTTCTCCACTCACCCTCTGCTCTCATGCCGTTTATTCAAGATTGAATCCTGGAGGAGCCACAAGGTCTCCCAATAAAACACTGAAATGACCAAAGGTCATGATCTTTGACCTGATCCCTCGCCCTGATCCTCAACCCCTTCCTGCAGCCACTGAGGAATGCAGACTGTGTGTCCTCTGTCACACAGAGCATATCGCCCAACCCGACAGCCTCCTCCCTACTTCTGCCTCTGTCATCATAGAATCCCGACAGTGCAGAAGGAGGCCGTTTGGCCCATCGAGTCTGCACTGACCACAATCCCACCCACGCCCTATCCCTATAAGCCCACTTATTTACCCTGCTAGTTCTCCTGACACTAAGGGGCAATTTAGCATGGCCAATTAACCTAACCCGCACATCTTTGGACTGTGGGAGGAAACCAGAGCACTCGGAGGAAACCCACGCAGACATGGGGAGAATGTACAAACTCCACATAGACAGTGACTCAAGGCCGAATCGAACCCGGGTCCCTGGCACTGTGAGGCAGCAGTGCTAACCACTGTGCCACCCACTAACGTTGTGCCTCTTCACCCTGCCCTCAGTTCATCAGTTCCCAAAGCCTTCATCCATTCTTTTCCCACCTTTGGATTCAATTATGCTAATACTCTCCTGCTCACTCTCACTCTGTAAACCCAAGTCCATCGAAAACTCCATGGAATGTATCCTCACAGAATCACACAATTGTTACAACACAGAAGGAGGCCCTTCAGCCCATCTGGCCCATACTGGTTCTCTGAATGAACATTTCACCATTCTCTTGCCTTACCCCCCCATAACCACTGCTTTCTTTTCAACTAATCAACTCATTTCCTCTTGAATGCCTCAACCTGTCTCCACCACACTCTCGGGCCCTGCATTCCAGGCACTTACCCACCCACTGTGTGAAAAAAGTTTTACCTCATGTCGCGTCTGATTCTTTTGCCAATTATCTTAAATCCATGGCCTCTCATTCTCAATTCTTTCACAAGTGGGAACAGTTTCTCCCTAACTGCTCTGTCTCGACCCATCAGTATTTTGAATACCTCTATCAAAATCTCCTCGCAGTCTTCTTTTCTCCGAGGAAAAGAGTCTCAAATTTACAATCTTTCCTCACAGCTGAAGTTTCTCATCCCTGTAATAGGCCAGTGGTATTGTCACTGGACTATCAATCCAGAAACTCAGCTATTGTTCTGGAGACCCGGGTTCGAATCCTGCCACAGCAGAGGGTGGAATTTGAATTCAATAAAAAGTATCTGGAATTCAGAATCTACTGATGGCCATGAAACCATTGTCGATTGTTGGAAAAACCCATCTGGTTCACTAATGCCCTTTAGGGAAGGAAATCTGCCATCCTTACCTGGTCTGGCCTACACGTGACTCCAGAGCCACAGCAATGTGGTTGACTCTCAACTGCCCTCTGAAATAGCCTGGCAAGCCACTCAGTTTCAAAGGCAACTAGGGATGGGCAATAAATGCTGACCAGCCAGCTACGCCCAAGACCCACGAATGAGTAAAAAAAATCCCCTGGAACCATGCTTGTAAACTTCTCTCCAATGCCTTCACATCCTCTCTGCAATACAGTTCCCAGATCAGTGTCCTAAACTGGGACAGACAGTTGCACCCGCTCCCCTCAACACCCTCCCCAACTTCCCCCCCCTTGACTGTGGGTGGAAATAAGTGGTGGGCACAGTACATAGAATCTAAACATATTGAAATAATACATTCCAAAAGAACATCACATGTGAATTGTGCAGGCTGAAGTTAGACCCATTACGATCAGTTTTGCGGCATTGTGATTTTAAAGGCCTGGTATTTTTGTGTTACTCTCCCAGAACCCGGCAGTACTGACAGCAGAGGGCGTCGCAGCTCCACGAATGCACAGCCACAGTTCACTGCTTGCCACCAGCCTGGGACCCCCTCGACAGCCGCTTCTCTTCAGTGAGTGAAGGTGGCTTGATAGCGTTTAGCAGCTCCCATGTACAACAGGGAAATGACCAGGGGGAACGGCTTCCGGAGGCAGTGCCTCTTCTTCTGAATCACAGAATTCCCCCAAGCTAGGCCATTCAGCCCTTTGTGGCCACATCCGGCCCACATTAGCAAATGCACATCTGGCACAGGCCAAGTGCTCAGCTCACTCGCAAACAGCCTACCTCAGCCATCCGAGCCTGCCAGCCAAAAACACACTGAAGGAATGACACCTTAAACCTCAATTTAACCACTGCTTCGGTTAAAAGAGACAGAAATGAACTACTATGCAGGCAAAGGTGAGGTGAGCCGATTTGATTTGATTTGACTTATTATCACATGTATTGGTATACAGTGAAAAGTATTGTTTCTTGCGCACTATACAAACAAAGCATACCATTCATAGAGAAGGAAACGAGAGAGTGCAGAATGTAGTGTTACAGTCATAGCTAGGGTGTAGAGAAAGATCAACTAAATGCAAGGTAAGTCCATTCAAAAGTCTGACGGCAGCAGGGAAGAAGCTGTTCTTGAGTCGGTTGGTACGTGACCTCAGACTTTCGTTTCTTTTTCCCGATGAAAGAAGGTGGAAGAGAGAATGTCCGGAGTGCGTGGGGTCCTTAATTATGCTGGCTGCTTTGCCGAGGCAGCGGGAAGTGTAGACTGAGTCAATGGATGGGAACCAGGTTTGCGTGAGCCTGCCGGGAATCAGGAAAGTTATAGAATGGGACAGGGGCACAGATTCCGCTGTCTCCATTTCATGGCATGGTGGCACAGTGGTTAGCACTGTTGCCTCACAGTGCCAGGGGCTTAGGTTCGATTCCTGGCTTGGGTCACTGTCTGTGTGGAGTCTGCATGTTCTCCCAATGTCTGCGTGGGTTTCCTCCGGGTGCTTTGGTTTCCTCCCACAGTCTGAAAGACGTGCTGATTAGGTACATTGACCCGAACAGGCGCCAGAGTGTGGCGACTAGGGGAATTTCACAGTAACGTCATCGCAGTGTTAATGTAAGCCTTACTGTGACTAATAAACTTTACTTCACTTTAAAAACCATTAAAATAAAAGGGTTCGCAACTGCAAGAGGTTCCTGGTCTCACTTATTGAAATTCATCTCCCAAAAGTCTGCTGGTGTAACAAACAGAGCATGAAAATACAAATCAATTCCTGTAACATAACAGATGAGTGTGAACTGAATTGCACATTAACCTCTGCAAGCAGGGATGGTTGCCTTCAACTTTCATCAGACAGCGAGCTCTCGCTGCAGTGACTCCCCGCGTTTAGCCGGCAACAAACTGAACCATTAGCAGACAGGCCTGCCCTCCAGTCTGGACTGAGCTGGCTGATCTCAACCAGAACAGTGGCCAAACGTCACAAACTGACTTTCTCACCAGGGAGAACATTGCTGGCAATGAATCAGTGGCTCACGCATGTCCAGGTTCCACGTGATCACAAGCAGTGTGTACGGGGCAGTCTGGGAGAGGGAATGAGCGAGAGTGATTGTAAAATAAACAGATGTGGCATTGCGGGTAGGGGGAATGGGGAGAAGCTGTGGGGGGGAGAGAGGGACTGAATGCGGAGGGATGGAGTCTGGAGAGCGCCAAGCTTAACCTGATCAAAATCTTTAAGATTGTGAAAAGGTTCGATAGGGTCCGTGTAGAGAAGATCTTCCCAAGTGTGGAAGAGATCAGAACTCAAGGACATAAATATAAGATTGTCACTAATAAATTCAAGATGTCATTCAAGAAAATTTTCTATACCTAGGGAGTGGTTGAGGTGAATAGCATAGATGCAATTAAAGGGAAGGGATAGACACACACACATGCGCACACACATCAATGCATGCATGCCTACACACACACACACACGGGCATACATACACACATGCACACAAACACATGCATTAACACATGCATACATACACACACATGCGCGCACGCACTAGCCTAACTGGTCCCATCCTTTTAAAATTCAATTCTCCATTCCTACCACTGGAACACTTGCCACACGTCCAAATCTGAGTCTGGACCTCACAATCATTCTGGGGATACGCTTACTCTAAAATAAACTCATGTGCTGTTTGCACTTTTCAGTCCTGGCAGGGTTTGACCCAGCCCATAAGCATATTGGGCTGAGTCAATCTGAGGTGGAGAGCAGTATTCTGGTTAGGGGGCACACGGCATGAACAGCAAGTGTGGTGAAGTTGAGTCTCACGAATGTGTGCCGGAATTCTATGGCCCCGCCCGCCATGGAATCGGAGCGGGCGAGGGGCGGACAACGGAAACGTCCATTGACCTCGGGTGGGAATTTCCGGTCTCGCTCAAACGAGGCCATAAAATCTCACGTTCAAAGTAAAAATCCACTTTGAAAAATTGTGCTTCAGATTTCCTTTATTTCGTTCAAATACACCGTTTGTGGGTAGCTCAAGAACAGATCTGAAATTCTAATACATTTCGAATTACTCAGACTGGCACCAGCTAGGTAACATGGCCCATGTGCTCAACTTGACAAGACTGTGGTGCGTGTGGACTCACAGTGTGACTGCTGGCCTGTGTCACCACAATTCAGACACATATCCAGCTACTTCGCACCACGTGCTTTTTGTTGTGGTTGGCTTAAATGACTTGTAATTTATTTCAAACTGCTAGCACAACACAAACCCTTGGCTCAGAAAGAAATTAAAAGCCCGACTCACAATAGAAAAAAAAAGCACTGCCTCATTACAAATCGTATCCTCATTTCTTCAAATAGGAAACATTATTAATTTATGTGTCCATCCCACATATTGCCACTCACGTGTTCAATTAACTTATTCATAAGAATCTTTGCTGTTGCTCTATAAGCTCAGATATTCTTTTAAGGTTCCTATCTGCAAAGGGTATTTTACAGATCTTAGAAACAAGCGTAGGCCATGACCCTCAAGCCATTTCATTAGATCATGATTGCTCGTTATTTCAGCTCCATCTACCCATCCTTATATCCCTTAATAGCCTTGCTAAACAAAAATCTTTCAATTGCAGGTTTGAAATTTTGTGCTTTTTTTTTCTACTGTGAGTCGGGCTTTTAATTTGTAACCTCAGCAGCTTTCTGATGGCAGAATACTGAATTCTCTTTCTATGAACTGTATTTGGACATCACCACTGAACAGCCCAACTCTCATTATGCCCCCTTGCTCTGGACTCTCCCACCAAAGCAAATGGTTACTCTCCATTCAAATCCTTTAATCTCCTTAAACACCTCAATTTGATTATCCTTAATCTTCCATACTCAAGGGAATAACAAGCCTGGTCAATGTAAACTGACCTCTCAATTTGTCTCTGGCATCAGTGGTATAGTCACTGGATCCATAGATCCAGGGTAATCATTCTGGGGACTCGAGTTCGAATCTCACCACGGCAGATGATGAAATTTGAATTCAATAAAAAAATATGGAATTAAAAGTCTAATTATCAATTGTCATAAAAACCTATCTGGTTCACTAACGTCCACCAAAAAGAAATGTCTTCTTAATTTAGCCTATTTAGCCTTCGTGTCATTCTGGTGAATTTACACTGAACTTTCTCCATGGCAAATAGTTTCTGACTGAGGTGTATTTCGCAGAACCAAACAAAACCAACTCTTGATGGATTTTAACCAGAGTTTTATAAATAAATGTAACATAACCTCCACCCCATTGTACCCCAGCTCTCCCTCCTGAGACAAGGAACAACATTCCATTAGCCCTTTTTTAAAAAACCTATCTATTAGCTTTTACTGATTTCTGTTCTTGGGCCTCTGCCCACTCACAGCTCCAAGCTTATCGCCATTTCGAAAACACTCTGATCTATCTTTCTCATGTCTAAAGTGGATGAAACCACACTTTGCTAAATTGAACTCCATCTCTCACTTAATCTATCAATGTCCCCTTGCATCCCTGTAGCAATTCTTTCTGCTCAACCAACTAACGGGTGATTGTTGAACCAGTAAAGGAGAAATGTTCAGAACTTCACATCAATTGAACCAAAATCTACATCTGAGTGACAATTCTCAATAAATTAGTCCCCTCATTTCGAACCAATGAAGGCGGCCATTTGAGTTTGAGCTGAAGCCAATCACTACTGAATTTTCCTCTATTTTAAGAACTTATCCACTTTTCCCTAAAAGGTGCAGTGATCCCTCCCTTAGCTGATTCCCTCGGCAAAACATACCATAACAATTCTCCGCATAATGGTCCTAACCTTACAACTTAGACCATTTTAAACCGATGAACTCTTGTCAGCAACTTCCAAGCCAGAGATAATAAGCCTTTTACAGTTCAGATGATCAGAAAAAAAATCCATTAATTCTCCTCTCAGCTTCCTTTGCTCCCGGGTAAATAGTCTCTGCATCTCAAGTCTCTTCTCATAAAGGCTTAGTTTCTTATTTATTTATCTTCGTTGCCATGCAGCGCAAAGCACATCGGCACAATATTAAAAACAAGAACAGCAATAACAGCAGACAATACAAACACAGAAATCACACTATGTTTCTGACAAGTCTTCTAAAAGTCGCTGCATTTTCAGCAATCACAACAAAATCAGGCAAAGCATTTCAAGAATCAACAATTTTACATGGAAAAAAAGCTGCGAATATCAAGACATGAAGCAAATATCTGCAGATTATACTGATGACCACGCAAAATATTATCATTGTGAGTAAAGAACTTTTCAGGCTTAGTGGTAGTAAGGCCATGTATTGATTTGTAATCTTCAACTGAACTAAAAATCAGCCTTCTCTTCTCTAAAGATTGTAATCTTAGAATTCTTAGCTGTTCTTCATCAGGTATTCCCCTCATGCCTTCAGTTTTCCTGCTAACATGTCTTTGCCATCTCTGTAGAAGCTGCGTATCTCTCTGAAAGTGTGGATTCCAAACTGGAGATGCATTCTCCAGATGTGGGTGTACCATATCTTAGAGTTTAAGATAAATGTTGACTTCCCAACTCAAAACGGATGGATTCAGCACTCGTAAAGCATTTTCTGCCTGCTGTCCTGCCTGAGCCACATGATTCGTATACTCCAGATTACTTGTAACAGTCATACCCAAATCCTCCTCAATGGTTGAATGTGGGTGGCACGGTGGCCCAGTGGTTAGCGCTGCTGTTTCACAGCGCCAGGGACCCGGGTTCGATTCCTGGCTTGGGTCACTGTCTGTGTGGAATTTGCACGTTCTCCCTGTGTCTGTATGGATTTCCTCCGGGTGCTCCGGCTTCCTCCCACTGTCCGAAAGACGCGCTGATTAGGTGCATTGGCCATGCTAAATTCTCCCTCAGTGTACCCGAACAGGCACCGGAGTGCGGCGATGAGGGGATTTTCACAGTAACTTCATTGCAGTGTTAATGTAAGTTTACTTGTGGCACTAATAAAAAAACTTTAAGTTTAAACTTTAAAATTTTAAAGACTGGCTATCGATATCGTACTGTGAATGAGGGTCATCCCAGCTTCACCCTGGCAAGTTACGCCCTACAATTTCTCTTGGTTTGATATCTTTTCTACAATGGAAAACCCAAAGTAGCACATCGTACTCTAACAAATGTGTTGTTATCTCATCATTCCATTGTCTGGGCCCTATTCAGAAATTCAAAAACGCTGCTTGCTTTTGTATTTATATAATGCAGTATTCTACCTGCATTCCATCCTTCAGATTGGAACCACGAGATCTCTCTGTTCTCCCACTCCCTTCGCCTCTTCCCATTGAGTCTGCACTCTCATTCCTTAATTCCTTGTTTAAAATCTCCCACTTCAAGGGCTTTACCCATTCTGCTAAATTGTCCATGACGTTTTTAATTTCCTTTACAAACAAATAGCAGCAAAGTGAACTGCAGCACAATGCACAAGGCTCTGGTGAATAATAGTTTATTTATTAGTGCCACACTGCAATGCAGTTACTGTGAAAATCCCCTCATTCCCACACTCCTGGTATCTGTTTGGGCACACGGAGGAAGAATTTAGCATGGCCAATGCACCTAACCAGCATGTTTTTTGAACTGTGGGAGGAAACCGGAGCACCCCGGAGGAAACCCACGCAGATACGGGGCGAATGTGCAGATTCTGCACAGACAGTGACCCAAGTAGGGAATCGAACCTGGGTCCCTGGCGCTGTGAGGTAGCATTGCTAAGCACTGTGCCACCACTGTTCTTTTTCTCCACAGATGCTGCCTGACCTGTTGAGTACTTACAGCAGTTTCGGTTTTCATTTCAGATTTGCAGCATCCACTGTATTTTGCCTTTTAATTCGGAGGGCATTTGAGTCAGACAGGACAAGGGGTTATTGGCTATTTGATTGTGCAGGGATTTTCTGTTGAAGCTTGATATAAATTAGGTTCAGGACTTTGAAGAGCTGAATCGCAAAAGTGTCCAGCACCTTTGCTGTCACCTGAACAGGAGTTAAAACAGATTGATGAAATCATGCAGTTGACATATAGAGGATTGATATGTTACTGAGCTCACCCTAGAGTTAATGAGCTGCCCATTAAAACTGTTATCCACAATAATTGGCCATGATGTGGAGATGTCGGCATTGCCCTGGGGTGGGCACAGTAAGAAGTCTCACAACACCAGGTTTATTTGGAATCACGTGCTTTCAGAGTGCTGCTCCTTCATCGGGTGCTCCTTTAGCAGCTCCAAAAGCCCGTGATTCCAAATAAACGTGTTGGACTTTAACCTGGTGTTGTGAGACTTCTTGCAATAATTGGCAACCATGTCATTCAGTATCTCATAGAAACATAACTAGAAGCAGGAATAGGCCATTCGGCCCTTTGAGCCTACTCCGCCATTCATTTTGATCATGGCTGATCAAATTCAATATCCTGATCCCCCACTTGCCCCCATATCCCTTGACCCCTTTAGCACCAAGAGCTGGATCTAATTTCTTCTTGAAATCAGACAACGTTTTGGCCTCAACTACTTTCTGTGGTAGTGAATTCCACAAGGTCACCACTCTCTGGGTGAAGAAATTTCTCCTCACCTCAGTCCTACAAGGTTTACCCCTTACCCTCAAACTATGACCCCTAGTTTTGGACTCTCCCACTATCGGGAACATTTCAGACATTTCCATGAGACATTCACACAAGACGGTAGAAGAAAATATTGTCCTGCAAACACAGTGTGGGATTATCTAGTGGAAATCCACTAAGACAACTGAGCTCTAGATAGGTAACTGCTGTATTACAAAGATGTCCAACTGCCGATTTCCTGATCCAGAAAGGCTACCAAAGAACAAAACTGTATGCAAAGGCAGCCAAAAATCAAAGAGCCACACGTTCAAGGCATTGGTAAACTCTGACCTGTGGCCAAATCAAACCCTGATCTCGTGTGATCACGTGACAGAAAAAAATACAAATTACTTGCCTCACTAAAATAACACGGCCTCTTGACCTAACCAGGAGTCATGCTATAGGAGATCTACCTGAACCATACACAGAGAAGCTGAGGTATTTAACTGAATTCAGTCGAAAACTTTGCACCCAGGTTGTGTGTCACTGCCTGAACACCACAACAGGAGCTCAGAGGCAGCCATCTATTACTTTACGTTTGCTCAGACGTGGTACCTTGAGAGAGTTTGCAGCTCCCACGTGGTTATCATAAACCAGCACATCCGCACTTAGCTTGCACAGTCGGTGAATATCAGCAGGATCTCCCTCCAGCGTGTTCATATCCACTGGGATCTGCCACAACGTGTGAGGACATTTGGTACCATCCCAAACCTGTTCAAAAACATCACTTTCACATAATTATATGTAAATTTAATGAATGAATCCAATGTTTTACATTCAATTTCTTGGACTAAACATGTTAACTAATAATGCGTGTCGAATCAATGTGACCTGTCATATCTTCAATTTATAACAGAAATGTATATATATGTAACACCTTTAGTATAATAACATTTTGCAAAACACTTCACGAAGGCATTATCAAACATGATGACACCAAGGCACACAAGGGGAAAAATAAGATCAGCCGTCCAAATGTCTGGTGAACAGGTAAGTTTTTAAGGCACGTTCTAAAGGAGAAAGGAGCGGTTTATAGAATCTCTACAATGCAGAAGGAGGCCATTTGGCCCATTGAGCTTGCACCAACAACAATCCCAATCAGGCCCTATCCCCCTAACCCCATGTCGTTACCCTGCTAATCTCCCTAAGGGACAATTTAGCATGACCAGTCCACCTAACCTGCACATCTAGCCAGGCAATTCCAGAGTTGAAGACACAGCCACCAATGCTGGATTAACGGGGGTGATGCTTCAGGGGCCAGCATCAGAGAAGCACAGATGTCTCAGAGGGTCTGGAGGAGATTAGAGATAGGGAAGGAAGAAGCAAAGGAGGGATTTGAAAACGAGAACCAGGATTTTAAAAAGAGGCAGCGCTTAACTGGGAGCCAATGTTGATCATGGGTGATGGGTGATTGGGATTTGGTGTGAGTTAGAACCTGGGCAGCAAAGTCTTGGTTGAGGCCTGGTAAAATTAGAGTACATTATTGCTTTTTGGTTCAAGGCTTTGCACATTTTGGCCACAATATTTTTTTTAAACACGTGCATTTATTAGATTCGGTTGTTTATCCACCAAAAAAACCACAATGTCCTTTGCACAGATGAAGATTCACCTGGTAGGTTTTGTCCATGTGTGTCTGGGCATTTAAGAACTGACATCTATGCATTCTATTTTTTAAATTTTCATTCACAGAATACAGGCATTTGTGGTAAGGTCAGCACTTATTGTCCATCCCTAGCTGCCCTTGGGAAGGTGGTGAGTTCTCTTCTCGAACCGTTGCGGCCCATGTGGTGAAGTGCTGTCAGGGAGGGAGTTCCAATATCTTGATCCAGTGATGATAAAGGAATGGCAAGATATTTTCAAGTCATTAAAGGATGGCAGAACCATCAGCTGCCCTCACACAAGTTTCATCTCGCAGTTGAGGCAGTTGCCCAGCATATAGGTGGCACTGGTGCAGTCAGATGAAAGCTGAGTGCCATGTGAGGATCAGCATTGCGTGCCATCTGAAACTCATGACTGCTCCCAGCACAAACTGCTGCCATTGCTTTAAACAACCCTATAAAATCCATTGATCTGCGTGTGTTGCTAGGTGTGAAATTAGCCATCTGTACAGACTGTAATGTTTAAGGTACAAGATACTCCAATGCATGGTCCATTGGTTATAGCCTAGTAACAAGAGTAAGACCCTCAGAGTGTTTTAATAGGTCACCAGAACATTTCATTGTCAGTAAACAAATTTTCTTGAGTTGGTTGGTTTTGGGAAAGTCAGGAACAGGGGGAAGAAACTCGATGCGATGAAAGTGCTGTGGTTAGCTCTGAGGCACTGAGAAGAGAGCTCAGGGGAAGTCCTGGTGATCAAAAAGGGCTTAGAGGAAGACTCATAAGTATCTGGCAAAGAGCTGAAATTGCACCAGTAAGTGGAGGCTGAACTGCAGACTTGAGGAATCTCAGAAGGCGGGATTGAAATCACACGAGGTGGGCTACTGTTAAAGTCATCCAACTGGAAGTGACCTTTGGACAGAATTCCAAGGAGAGATCTTTGAAGGTGAAGCCGGGAATCTCCCATGACACAGAGTTTCAAGGAGATCATTTGACTTGGTGTGTACCGACATCAGGGTGGGTTCTTGAGAAATCCATGGATACTGTCTTGGTTGCATCTATCATTTGCTACATAGTGAGGTGTGTTTGACCACAGCTTGTCTGTTTATTCACATGTACCTCATATTTACCCTGAATGTTAGAGTACACAATACATATGGTAAATTGTTTTATCTTTCTGAACTTGTCAAAAGAAATGGAATCCTGTGGCTTTATTCTAAAAGGCGGTATCTATAATCTCAATCATTACCTAGTTTAACAAAATTGTATTGGTCCTCCATGGGATCTCCGTCCATAGCATCATAACAATCCAGACAGCTTTGTCATAAACAACAGTACATTAGCTAGTGGTGGAAGAGTTCACAACAGTTACTGAATATATGGTTGCAATTAGGAACATTTTGAAACCATTCGGAAACTTGTTTCAGCAAAGCTGCTTAAAAATTAAGGGAAGGCTTAAGAGCTGTAAAGATTTGGAGGACCTCTGATTTTTGTCATACTAGTAGAAATGTAGAGGCTTAAGAATGATTTCATGAATTTACCCAATGTTTTATATTTAACGTGGACTTAAGATGGAAGCCATTTTAAAAGGAAGAGATTGGGGTGACACGGTGGCACAGTGGTTAGCACTGCTGCCTCACAGGTCCAGGGACATGGGTTAGATTCCCAACTTGGGTCACTGTCTGCGTGGAAGTTGCACATTCTCTCCGAGTCTGCGTGGGTTTCCTCTGGGTGCTCCAGTTTCCTCCCACACTCCAAAGATGTGTGGGTTAGGTTGACTGGCAAGGCTAAATTGACCCTAGTGTCAGGGGATAAGCAGGGTAAATATGTGGGGTTACGGGAATAGGGTGGGATTGTGGTTGGTGCAGACTCGATGGGCTGAATGGCCTCCTTCTGCACTGTTGGGATTCTATGATTATGCATTTATTTTGCACCTGTCATGTCCAAAAGTACGTTCCCCCTATTTAAACTTTAAAATGAAGAGGCGAGCCTAAGTGAGTGCATTCTTTAGTCTTTAGGTTATCCAGGATGTTGAAGTTTGATTCTAGATAATAATTCACTTATTTGTTCTTCAGAAAGGGAATGGATAATTTACTTGTTGATTCTGGATTGAAGCAAGGGGGTGCAGGAATGATGTTAATTGCTGGAAAGTATCAAAATTAATGAGTTTACAGAAAAATACATTACATCTTAATGGCTTAACCATCAGTGAAGCTTAGCTGGACACATTTTAATTATTTAATGTTTCAAACATCAACAAATTCTAGCGAACAGATGCCTCAGTCAATAGAATGCAATGCAATAATCTCTTACAATTGTGTTTTTGGATTTGTTTCATTGGCTGCTCTTTACTTACTGGTCTTTTAGTTCGGATTATATACAGCAAATCCTTCTCAATAGAGTAGATTTCCCAATCGCACAAACTGAGAAGGCAGCTGTTGGTCTAAATGTATAGAATTGAGGCAGTGACACTTGTAGCACCAATGCGTCAACCCACGTACCCTCGAACAACACCTCTCCTTGGGTCAATTTCTCCACGCATAGTTTCGCTTCTGGAACAGAAGATGCTTGGACCTGGGTTTTGTGGTAGTATTGATGGCAAAACTGTCAGCTCTGCTTGTGATTACTGCCCCAAAGCTGACAGAAAACTGTTTGCATGTACGTGCGGAAATGTGGAAATCTAGGAGTCGCTGTCAGTGATGTTATGTTTCCAGTAAGAGTATTGAAGATCCCCTAGACAGCAGTCAGGCAGAAATCACTTGAACTGACTCGAATTTATCCATTCGCACTATTTTAACCCCACTGTAAAAACCCTTGAAGAAGTGACTCTTTCTTGATGAGATGTAACTGGGGTTTTTAATAGCTTACTATATTCATAATTAATCCTGAACAAACATAGTAGCCCTGCAAAACTAAAATTATATTTGTAGAATGTCAAATTACTCTATTATTATAAAATAAATTTTAAAAAGACATTTTAGCTTCTACCCTAATGCCAAGTGCATGTCCCAATTATTTATTTTGTTTTTTGCAAAGAATGCAATTAGAAGAGTAAAGTATGGTGCTGAACTTTCTGGTTTGCTGTCTGTGAGAATCCCACAATATGATTGGCTGCTTATCATGTTTTAGGCTAGCTGGTCTCTTGGAAATCCAGCTTGCCGCCTGAATTTCACTGTCACCGGTGAAGTGCTGGCACTTGCTGCTGACCTCGAAGAACGCTGCATGGATTTCCCCTTGCCCGATGTCAGTTTGATTTCAGCACCAGGTCAAGGGGATTTCCAAGAATCCAGCTGGACTGAAACATGATAAAATGATACCAAGGCTGAAATATCCTTGACTGGCTTACAATCACATCACGTCATTGCTATTGTGCCAATATCCTGGAACCGCATCCCACCCTCCACACCCCCCACAGCCGTGTGGGTGTACCACTCAGGATGTTATGATTCAAGAAAACTGATCACCACCTCCATCTTAAGGACAATTCAGGTTGGGCAATAAATTTTGGCCTTGCAGCAAAGTTGCCATCCAGGAACCAATAAAAAAAACTCTCAGTGCATTGAGTAGGAGTGCCCAGAAAGGCCTAGGAATTAAACTGGAATCTGCATAAGCCACATTCTATTTTGAACTGCTTTATTTACTAATGGCTAAGTTTCTCTCTGTCCCTCCCTCAGGGATATATTAGTATACTTATAGAATCATAGAATCCCAACAGTGCAGGAGGTGGCCATTCAGCCTATCGAGTCTGCACCGACCACAAGCCCACCCAGGCCCTATTCCCATAACTCCACATATTTACCCTGCTAATCCCCTGACAGTAAAGGGCAAATCAGCATGGCCAATCTACCTAACTCCCACATCTTTGGACTGTGGGAGGAAACCGGAGCACCCGAACGAAACCCACGCAGACATGGGGAGAATGTGCAAACTCCACACAGACAGTGGCCCGAGGCCGGAATTGAACCTGGGTCCCTGGCACTGTGAAGCAGCAGTGCTAACCATTGTGCTGCCTTCATGAGCCTTTTACAAAACAGGACTGGAAGTCTTTCAGCCAGAATGACTTAAGTGGTCAAGGAAGAGGACAAGAGTCAGACACACCAATACAGTGTTAGGGTACCATGATCTTTGATGGAAGCAACCAAGACGTTTCCAATTTTCCAGCAATTATAATCTGTTACTGGAAAATCAGAAGCACTGATTCTCTGAGACCAATTTTCGGATTCATCCTCCTCTTAAGCTCTCCGCTCTGGGGATCACAGTCCTGGTGAATTCCCTCAATGGTGTGAATACATCCTACAACCAAGGCTGTAGTTGATTCTGAAGCAAAGCATTGTCAGGCTTCTTTCTCCACACACACAGGTTAACGAGCCCTAACTCGGGATTTGTGCAGAGCAAGTTTGACTTCAGCATTAATTACAAAGCACTTCATACCAGAACTGAACTGATTAGGTAAATGCACCCTTAAAAGCAGCCAGAGGGTTTTACTTTTGCATTGGAGCTCTGAATATTTGAAGGAAATGTGCCATTTTCAATGGATTATCACTTCAAAACATCTCAAAACATTCAAATATTAACACTGGGGAGAAACACCAAAATGAGTGTCTTTAATGTTAAAAAGATTGTTTTGAGTTCAATGCATGCATTCTTTTTAAACGATGCATTCATCCCAATGGTCAGTTGTTGATTGAAACATTACAATTTTTTTTCACTGTTATTCAAGCAAAAGAGGCCAACAGCGAACACAATGAGACAGCCAATGAACCGGAACAGCCGACAGAGAGATCCGCAGTGCATCCGAAGAGGAATGAGTCGAATTGGACTCCTCCGGAAGGCCGCTGCCCTCGACCTGACATGTATGCCCAAGCCATCAGGAGGTACGTCAACACCAAATTCATCAGCCGCACTCACAAGACAGCCCCGAACATCACCCAAGCACAACGCAACGCCATCCACGCTCTCAAGACCAACCACAACATTGTCATCAAACCAGCAGACAAAGGAGGGGCCATCGTCATATTGAACAGAACGGATTACTGCAAAGAAGTGTACCGACAACTAAACAACGAGGAACACTACAGACAGTTACCTGCAGATCCGACCAAAGAACACACCCGTCAACTCAACACTCTGATCAAGACCTTTGATCCGGACCTTCAGAGCACCCTCCTTGCTCTCATCCCACGCACTCCCCGCGTTGGAGATCTCTACTGCCTCCCGAAGATACACAAGGCAAACACACCCGGCTGTCCCATCGTGTCAGGCAATGGGACCCTGCGCGAGAACCTCTCCGGCTACGTCGAGGGCATCCTGAAACCCATTGTACAAAGAACCCCCAGCATTTTTTTGCGACACGACGGACTTCCTACAGAAACTCGGCACACATGGAGCAGTTGAACCAGGAGCACTCCTCGTCACAATGGATGTCTCGGCACTCTACACCAGCATCCCCCATGACGATGGCATTGCTGCAACGGCCTCAGTGCTCAGCGCCAACAACTGCCAGTTTCCAGATGCAATTTTACATCTCATCCGCTTCATCCTGGACCACAATATCTTCACCTTCAACAACCAGTTCTTCATCCAGACACACGGAACAGCCATGGGGACCAAATTCGCGCCTCAATATGCCAACATCTTCATGCACAGGTTCGAACAAGACTTCTTCACCACACGGGGCCTTCAACCGATGCTATACACTAGATACATCGATGACATTTTCTTCCTTTGGACTCATGGTGAACAATCACTGAAACAACTATATGATGACATCAACAAGTTCCATCCCACCATCAGACTCACCATAGACTACTCTCCGGAATCGGTTGCATTCTTGGACACACGCATCTCCATTAAGGACGGTCACCTCAGCACCTCACTGTACCGCAAGCCCACGGATAACCTCACGATGCTCCACTTCTCCAGCTTCCACCCTAAACACGTTAAAGAAGCCATCCCCTATGGACAAGCCCTCCGTATACACAGGATCTGCTCGGATGAGGAGGATCGCAACAGACACCTCCAGACGCTGAAAGATGCCCTCATAAGAACAGGATATAGCGCTCGACTCATTGATCAACAGTTCCAACGCGCCACAGCGAAAAACCGCACCGACCTCCTCAGAAGACAAACACGGGACACAGTGGACAGAGTACCCTTCGTCGTCCAGTACTTCCCCGGAGCGGAGAAGCTACGGCATCTCCTCCGGAGCCTTCAACATGTCATTGATGAAGACGAACATCTCGCCAAGACCATCCCCACACCCCCACTTATCATAGAAACCCTACAGTGCAAAAGGAGGCCATTCGGCCCATCGAGTCTGCACCGACCACAATCCCACCCACTTCTTGCCTTCAAACAACCGCACAACCTCAAACAGACCATTGTCCGCAGCAAACTACCCAACCTTCAGGAGAACAGTGACCACGACACCACACAACCCTGCCACAGCAACCTCTGCAAGACCTGCCGGATCATCGACACGGATGCCATCATCTCACGCGAGAACACCATCCACCAGGTACACGGTACATACTCTTGCAACTCGGCCAACGTTGTCTACCTGATACGCTGCAGGAAAGGATGTCCTGAGGCATGGTACATTGGGGAAACTATGCAGACACTGCGACAACGGATGAATGAACACCGCTCGACAATCACCAGGCAAGACTGTTCTCTTCCTGTTGGGGAGCACTTCAGCGGTCACGGGCATTCTGCCTCTGATATCCGGGTAAGCGTTCTCCAAGGCGGCCTTCGCGACACACGACGGCACAGAGTCACTGAGCAGAAACTGATAGCCAAGTTCCGCACACACGAGGACGGCCTCAACCGGGATATTGGGTTCATGTCACACTACCTGTAACCCCCACAGTTGCCTGGACCTGCAGAATTTCACTGGCTGTCTTGTCTGGAGACAATACACATCTTTTTAGCCTGTCTTGATGCTCTCTCCACTCACGTTGTTTTGTATCTTAAAGACTTGATTAGTTGTAAGTATTTGCATTCCAACCATTATCCATGTAAATTGAGTCTGTGTCTTTATATGCCCTGTTTGTGAACAGAATTCCCACTCACCTGAAGAAGGGGCTTGCAGCTCCGAAAGCTTGTGTGGCTTTTGCTACCAAATAAACTTGTTGGACTTTAACCTGGTGTTGTTAAACTTCTTACTGTATTCAAGCAAATGGCAGTGGAAAGGGGAGAAAAGTAGCCCAGATCCTTCACTGGAATGGGAGCACTCAGCACAGAATTAGGAGCTCTGTAACTTGAGTTAAAAATGCACTTCATCAGTATTAAAGAATATCAGTAGAACACTGTGTCAAAACAAGTGGGTATCCATTCCAGAGTTAACTCCATTTGGGTCCTATTGATTTCCTGTTTTAATTCACATGCAAAATATATCCGATTAAACATATAATCACAATTGCACTCTCTCATCCATAAGAGGACTAAGTGCATCAGGGTGATTGTGACACTCTCTGTAGTTAATAACTGGTCAAACTGCTGTTGAATTTCTCTCTGTGCTGAACCCTTGGCAAAATGCAGTCTTAACAGCAACAACCTGAATTTATGTAAGACTATTAATTTACCAAAGCAAAGCAAGACCCTTCACAGGAGCAGTAACAACCTTGTCACCAATCCGCACAAGGGAGGATTAGGGCATTACCAAAAGCTTGGGCCAAGAGGCGGTTTTTAAGGAACAGAGGCAGGAGGCAGAGTCAATCAATATTTTTGAGGCAGAGGTAGATAGATTCTTGACTAACAAGGGAGTCAAAAGTTATCAGGGGTCGGCAGAATGTGGAATTGAACCTCAATTGGATCAGCCATGATCTTATTGAAGGGTGGAGTAGGCTACAGGGGCCAAATGGCCTATTCCTGCTCCTAGTTCGTACGTTTGTAGATAAAAGAAAGTGGTGCCCAGATTTAGGGATGGAATTCCAGAGCTTGGGGTCGACAAAGCTGAGTGCCCAGTTGCCAGTGGTGCAGTGAAAGAAAACAGGGATGCGGAAGAGGCCAGAATTGAAGAAGCATAGAGTTCTTGGAGGGCTGAAAGGAGGATCTCTCAGTAATTAAGAAGGCAAATGGAATTTTGTTCTTCATTGCTAGAGGGATGGAGTTTAAAAACAGCGAGGTTATGTTGCAGCTGTATAAAGTGCTGGTGAGGCCACTGCTGGAGTACTGTGTACAGTTTTGGTCTCCTTACTTGAGAAAGGATATACTGGCACTGGAGAGGTTGCAGAGGAGATTCACTAGGTTGATTCTGGAGTTGAGAGGGTTGGCTTATGAGGAGAGATTGAGTAGACTGGGGCTATACTCATTGGAATTCTGAAGAATGTGGGGAGATCTTATAGAAACATATAAGATGATGAAGGGAATAGATAAGATAGAAGCAGGGAAGTTTGTTTCCACTGGAACTAGGGGGCATAGCCTCAAAATAAGGGGGAGCAGATTTAGGACTGAGTTGAGGGGGAACTTCTTCACACAAAGGGTTGTGAATCTCTGGAATTCCCTGCCCAGTGAAGCAGTTGATGCTACCTCATTGAATGTTTTTAAGACAAATATTTGAACAGTAAAGGAATTAAGGGTTATGGTGAGCGGGTGGGTAAGTGGAGCTGAGTCCACAAAAAGATCAGCCATGATCTTATTGAATGGCGGAGCAGGCTTGAGGAGCCAAAAGGCCGACTTCTGCTCTTAGATATTATGTTCTTACATATTAAGTGTTGGAACATAGAACACTACAGCACAGTACAGGCCCTTCGGCCCTCGATGTAGCGCCGACCAGTGAAACCAATCTAAAGCCCATCTAACCTATACTATTCCAATATCATCCACATGTTTATCCAATGACCATTTAAATGCCCTTAATGTTGGCGAGTCCACTACTGCTGCAGGCAGGGCATTCCACGTCCTTACCACTCTCTGAGTGAAGAACCTACCTCTGACATCTGTCCTATATCTATCACCCCTCAATTTAAAGCTATGTCCCCTCGTGCTAGCTATCACCATCCGAGGAAAAAGGCTCTCACTATCCACCCTATCTAATCCTCTGATCATCTTGTATGCCTCTATTAAGTCACCTCTTAACCTTCTTCTCTCTAACGAAAACAACCTCAAGCCCCTCAGCCTTTCCTCATAAGACCTTCCCACCATACCAGGCAACATCCTAGTAAATCTCTCTGCACCCTTTCCAATGCATCCACATCCTTCCTATAATGCGGTGACCAGAGCTGTACGCAATACTCCAAGTGCGGCCGCACCAGAGTTTTGTACAGCTGCAACATGACCTCATGGCTCCGAAACTCAATCCCTCTACCAATAAAAGCTAACACTCCATACGCCTTCTTAACAACCCTATCAACCTGGGTGCCAACTTTCAGGGATCTATGCACATGGACACCGAGATCTCTCTGTTCATCCACACGACCAAGTATCTTACCATTAGCCCAGTACTCTGTAATCCTGTTACTCCTTCCAAAGTGAATCACCTCACACTTAGAATCATAGAAACCCTACAGGGCAGAAAGAGGCCATTTGGCCCATCGAGTCTGCACCGACCACAATCCCACCCAGGCCCTACTCCCATATCCCTACATATTTACCCGCTAATCCCTCTAACCTACGCATCTCAGGACACTAAGGGGCAATTTTAACATGACCAATCAACCTAACCCGCACATCTTTGGACTGTGGGAGGAAACCGGAGCACACGGAGGAAACCCATGCAGACACGAGGAGAATGTGCAAACTCCGCACAGGCAGTGACCCGAGCCGGGAATCGAACCCAGGTCCCTGGAGCTGTGAAGCAGCAGTGCTAACCACTGTGCTACCGTGCCGCCCACTTTTCCGCATTGAACTCCATTTGCCACCTCTAAGCCCAGCTCTGCAGCTTATCTATGTCCCTCTGTAACCTGCAACAACCTTCCACACTGCCCACAACTCCACCGACTTTCGTGTCATCCGCAAATTTACTAACCCATCCTTCTACGCCCTCATCCAGGTCATTTATAAAAATGACAAACAGCAGTGGCCCCAAAACAGATCCTTGTGGTACACCACTAGTAACTGAACTCCAGGATGAACATTTCCCATCAATCACCGCCCTCTGTCTTCTTACAGCTAGCCAATTCCTGATCCAAACCGCTAAATCACCCTCAATCCCATGCCTCCGTATCTTCTGCAATAGCTTACCGTGGGGAATCTTATCAAATGCTTTACTGAAATCCATATACACCACATCAACTGCTTTACCCTCATCCACCTCTTTGGTCACCTTCCCAAAGAACTCAATAAGGTTTGTGAGGCACGACCTACCCTTCACAAAACCGTGTTGAGTATCCCTAATCAAATTATTCCCTTCTAGATGATTATAAATCCTATCTCTTACAATCCTTTCCAAAACTTTGCCCACAACAGAAGTAAGGCTCACTGGTCTATAATTACCAGGGTTGTCTCTACTTCCCTTCTTGAACAAGGGGACAACATTTGCTATCCTCCAGTCTTCTGGCACTATTCCTGTAGACAATGATGACCTAAACATCAAAGCCAAAGGCTCTGCAACCTCCTCCGTAGCCTCCCAGAGAATCCTGGGATAAATCCCATCCGGCCCAGGGGACCTATCTATTTTCACACTTTCCAGAATTGCTAACAGCTCCTCCTTATTAACCTCAATCCCGTCTAGTCCAATAGCCTGTATCTCAGTATTCTCCTCGACAACATTGTCTTTTTCCTGCGTGAATACTGACGAAAAATATTCATTTAGCGCCTCTCCTATCTCTTCAGGCTCCACGCACAACTTCCCACTACTGTCCTTGACTGGCCCTAATCTTACCCTAGTCATTCTTTTATTCCTGACACACCAATAGAAAGCTTTAGGGTTTTCCTTAATCCTATCTGCCAAAGACTTCTCATGTCCCCTCCTGGCTCTTCTTAACTCTCTCTTTAGGTCCTTCCTGGCTAACTTGGAACTCTCAAGCACCCTAACTGAGCCTTCACGTCTCACCTTTACATAAGTCTCCTTCTTCCTCTTCACAAGAGATTCAACTTCTTTAGTAAACCACGGTTTCCTCACTCGACCATTTCCTCCCTGCCTGACAGGTACATACTTATCAAGGACACCCAGTAGCTGTTCCTTGAACAAGCTCCACATTTCAATTGTGTCCATCCCCTGCAGTTTCCTTCCCCAACCTATGCATCCTAAATCTCTCCTAATCGCATCATAATTTCCTTTCCCCCAGCTATAACTCTTGCCCTTCGGTATATACCTATTCCTTTTCATCGCTAAAGTAAACGTAACCGAATTGTGGTCACTATCACCAAAGTGCTCCCCTGCCTCCAAATCTAACACCTGGTCTGGTTCATTACCCAGTATTGTATCCAAAAGAAATGCCTAGGTAGCATCACCACTGCATAATGGATCAGTGATGGCAAATTTATTTCACTGAGACTGACAATCTCCTGGACTTCTTGACAATTTCTTTCACTCTTTTTCTTAAGACTACCTTGAATTGTTGAAATACGCTCTAAGAGCTCCACTGGTTGGAAGGACTGGACACCAGAAGGGTCCTCAGTTTGATCTGGGCTTCGTTAACCAATCTCAGTCGGGTTATACAGGAGGAGAGAAAATGGAGAAGCAGTTGTTTCTCTTTCTATTACGATTCTCTCTCATTTTCTTTGTGGTCTTCATTTTTCTGTCATGTTCTCGCTGTATCTCTGTTTCTTCTTCTCATCTTTTTTTACAATATAATTTATCTTAATTTCCTCTGCTGCAGCAGGTAAAACATTGCAAGTGGTTCAGTCATCAGTTCCGAATGTAACAGCTTGTTCTCTTGCTATCCTCATGTCAATTCATGATATGCACAGAGGGTCAGCGCAGTTAGTAAATATCATCCTCTCCTCCAGTCCAGAAGGTTGAGAGTCCAATTGCACTCCGGAGACTTGAGCACATAATTCAGGACGATTCAGTGCATTACTGAGCGAGGTTTTGTATTCTGGATGAGATGTTAAACCAAGACTCCATCTGCCCTCTCGCGTGGACATTTAAAAAAAACTCATGACACAATGCGGAGAAGGTTCTGCCAAGTATTCTCTCCATATCGATCCTTCAAACAACATCGCTAAAAACTAATTATCTGGTCACTGTCACACTGCCGTTTCTGGGAGCGTACTGTGCGCAAATTGGCTGCCACATTTCTTAGCCAGCAACAGTGATGCAGGATATTACGGAACCTGAGCATTTTGCTTTATTCCGCTCTCTGCTGCCCTCTCTGTTGGGGAGGTGTAAATAAAGTCAGTTCAATAATGGCTGCCAGCTGTGCATCTACATGTTCATCTTCCGTCAGTGCAATACACAACGGAAAGACGATGATCAGGCTGGGGTAACATTCTCTTTTACACCTCATTTGAAAAATGAGGGACTGAAAAACATGGTGTTACATTTTTGGAACTCCTCCAGTTGAAGTTTTAGCAATTGGAAAGAACCATATACATATTGATTTCAGGAGTGAGTCAGCGGGGTGTGTAATTGAAAATAAAATGACATATTTGGAGACAATGAAGAAATTCAACCCTAAGAAACAAAATTGGTGTGATTATGCGTAAAGACTACACATTTGGCTGCAAGTGAGTAAAATAGGAGATGAAGATAAAGTAAATGTTTTCCTCACCAAAGTGGGGTCAGATGCTTTGGAGGTTATGTCTAGCCAATGTTGCCCACAAGGCAAAGGCAAAAATCAGTGTTCTGGAAAATAACTGACACCAGTGAACCCTGTCTGAACTGGCCTTGCACACCAGAACATGGACCTCCACTAGTACAGCAGTACTACTAGTAGTGGGAGGAGATTGCATAGAAACTTATAAAATTCTAACAGGGTTAGACAGCGTAGATGCAGAAAGAATGTTCCCAAAGGTGGGGAAGTCCAGAACTAGGGGTCATAGATTGAGGATAAGGGGTAAACCTTTTAGAATTGAGGTGAGGAAAAATGTCTTCACCGAGAGGGTAGTGAATGTGTGGAATTCACTACCACAGAAAGTAGAGGCCAAAATGTTGTCTGATTTCAAGAAGAAGATATAGTTCAAGGGGCTAAAGGGATCAAGGCATATGTGGGAGAAGGGGGGGATCAGGACATTGAATTCGATGATCAGTTATGATCGAACTGAATGGCGGAGCAGGCTCAAAGGGTCAAATGACCTACTCTTGCTTCTAGTTTCTATGTACTAGTAGTACCAGTTTTTGATTACTTCTGACCAGCTACAAGTAATGCAGCTGAAGATTCAAATCAAGTCAGCATTTCTCCTCTTCAACCTGAACCAGTTTTTAAACAACAACCTGGCACCTCAAGACTGTAGCTCAGCAAGCTTGTCCCACAAATAGTCCCACAAGACATGTTACTTTGTCTTCTCTACACTGAGGACTTCACTCAGGTATTCAGCTGCTGTAGCTAGTCCCATTTCTTCGTATAGACACCGTGTAAAGCTCTCAGTATCTTCAAGGATTTCTTGTTATTTTATAGCATCCATGCTGATGGGTAACAATAAATCATTGATAAATCTCAGTCCCATTCCAGACAGGTTTCAGCACTAATTTAAGGGTTAATTAAGTTGGTGGACAGCCTGCTTCGATATGGAAGATTAGTTCTAGTTCGATCAGCTTGCCTTTCTGTAGTAGGAGCATTTCAGATATAACTTGGCTGTTGGCCAATTATCACTGCACCCAGATACACCTCTATGGAGTATATCAACTTCAGTGTCAAGCCCTGCTAATGCAACAATTTTAAACCATAAAAGCAGCCTGTGATTCACCCTTCCTGATCTTTGGAGGCCAGACTGGATGGAAATGTTGTGCACTGTTCATCTGTTGTGAAGCCTGTGGCTGCACTGTCAAGATTACACCCACCATAGCTCTTTGCAGCAAACTGCAATTGATCAACTGTCTTAATAAAACAAGATTTGCCAAAGTTCTTGTGCTTTGACAGTGTGTTGTAGCAGTACCTCTGATGAACATTAATAGGACATTACTCAACCTAACCTTTAGCCTGTGACAGCCATGGACACTCATTCTTCTAGGGCTGGTGGGGTGGCCACCCAAATTTGAAATCTCACAGTTGACCTCAAGATGGAAGTGTCGGCTCAGTTCTAGCCGGGTTTTGAGAAGCAAATTAGAAAGTGAAAGAATGAGAGTTATAGAATAACTAAAGAGCCAGAGAAAGTAGAATTATTTCATAATTAGCCTCTTTCGAATATGAAACTTGAGTATTATTGAAAAAAAAGAGATGCTGTTGAAGCTTTTCAATTTATACTCATCAGGAAAGATGCAAGAATAACAAATTTCAAAGGGAACAACAATTTGTACTGAATGAGAAAAGGATGCTGATGGTTGGCAAGTCAATTCGGATTGGTCACGGCATTGCCATGTAGAAGGCACCAGGGAACTATTGCCCCTGCCACGTTTTTGTGTTAATTTTTTAAAAGATGCAATGCCAAGACATATTCTTTTTGCCTGCAGAGAATTGGTCCTGCGTATGAACTTGATTAATAGCAAGAATAAATGGGCCACATAGCGAGCCGGCTGATAATCTTAAATTGGTTGTTACTGCAATTTTTAGCACATTCGACATTGTTCAACAAGTGCTTCCCAATCGCAGAATCACATCTAATGTTAGACCATATGTCCTGAATTTTGCAAGCACAAACTAGTTGAGTACGGTCAGTAATCTGCCTCCTGCAAATAGCCAAAGAGATGTGCAGTTTGATACAATGCACCAGTTGTTGGGATGTATGGCCTACCTACCTGGCATCACGTTGGCACTGATTTTCACTTGCCACCCGTGTTGAGACTGTACAGGAGCAGCATGAAACAGCTAGCTTCTACTGTGGCTCAAATCTTTGAGATACCATCTTCTTCTAGGGTAATCTGAGGTAGACTGAGCACTTTTCACATCCAAACATGGAAGCCTTAGGTCCGTTCATGAGCTTACGCAATACACAGTGAGCAATGATCCGATCACTAACCCACAGGGTTAGCTTTGATGCACCCTATTTTAAATTAAGCTCCAGCATGGTGAATAAATGGCTCCAGCTCTATTTAATAACTGCTTACCAAAAAAATCAGTATGTAGAAAACTGCTGAGTTGTCATCTAAGCACAGTAGGAGAGAAGAGAGAGAAAGAGAAAGGATAAGAAGAAAATGAAAAGAAAACTTGGATTTATGTAGCACCTTTCAGGCCTCAGGGCAAAGCACCTTACAGCCATGTATGGGATTGGGAAATGTTGTCTTTGTGGTAAATGAAGACTGCAAATAATCTAGATGATTGAAAAGACAATGGGAAAATGGCTATTGGCATGAACACTCCATTGAGTCTTGGAGAGGTTCCATATGATTAGAACCCTTTTGCCCATCAAGTGCTTTCTCCACATTAACTCCGCTAGGATATCAGCCTGTATTATAAATAAAACAGAGAGTGCTGTTGTGGGATGTAGGGTGGGATGCTTAATGGCCACTGAGGCCAAGAATGGAGGCACACCGGTGCAGACGTTTGCACCATCAGTTCACCAGCTCCATTCTGCCCCCAGGCTACTTTCTCAGAGGCAGAATGGTGAGTGGGTGGGGGTAGGGCTACTCCCTGGAAACAGTGAGTAGCCAACTGAAGTGATTAAGGGCCTACTGAAGTAGGCCGATAGTGATGTGTCATGTGTTCATTAATTGCCTCAGTGCAGCCTGTGGATGGACTCCCACCACCCACAGTCCTGGCCTCTGCTTAAAGCCATTTTGTTATTTTAAAAACATTGGAGAAAGGAAACCTCCTTTTTGGTGTGCCCTATCTCTCCCTTACCCACCTTGGCATCCTGCTGCTGCTTTCAAGCTGAAAGGCCTCCTATTGGTCCTCCAGCTTTGTGAGCTTGCCCAGTGTCCTTCACTGAATGGTGAGCCCAACCTTTGGTCACTAATTGGCTAAATCAGTGAACATCACAAGTGAGCGACTGTTTGCCCAGAGTGTGGTGGACTCCCAGCGTGGTTCAGGGAAAATCCTGCCTCTAGTGTCAAACTGCAAAGGGAAGAGTGGCTGAGTGCATTATGGCAGTGATTGAGGCTTGGGCCTCTCTTGGCCTCAATCAAACCAATACCCAGCTGGAGAAGCTAATTGTCACCTAACACTAAATCAGATAGAACAACAGGGCCTTAGTAATTCACAAGAGAATTTAGATCAGTTACAAATATAAAATAACATTTAATGCTGATAAATCCAGATAAGACAAAAAATAAGTGGATAGATAGGTGGTGATGAAGGGAAGACACTTAGCACAGGGAAAACTTAGAATTGTCATTAGTGTCAAGATAGTTTGGAGATGCAAGATCGCAAGAACAGTGAATTAATGGTTGGGATTGTTGTATGATATTGTGTGCACCTGTTGAGATGGAGACTGAAGACCTCAGAAGGAGAGAGAAAATATTCAAATAAACTACAAGATGGTTGCTGACAGCGTCAGTGCAGTGAAATAAAAGAGCCAAAGAATTTAGTGCAAAAAAGGTATGGCTGAGAAGCAGTCAAAGGCTTAAAAAGTGTTTTGAAAATGCTGACACAGGACCTAAACTGCAACAGCAGATGGCAGTGAGTAGATTGCTGCGAAGGAAGGAAAGCTATTTGATAAAACCCAAAAGAAGTGAAAGTAAATGGAACTGTTCTACAAGAAAATGTTGATAGAGCTGCACTGGTAAATTTGAAGTGCAAGATTCAAGTAAATGCCTGATCAATTGACGTCTTCAATGAATCAAACTGTTGGAGATCTGAACAAACAAATTTCAGACATTACTCAAAGATACCAGGCAGAAATAACCAACCTCAATTCCACAGTTGGCAAATCGAAGTGGGAGTTTGGAGCATTCAACCAGATGTCCAGCCAGGCACAACAAGCAGAAAAGGCATACAGAGTTTAAGTTTATTTATTAGTGTAGGCTTACATTAACATTGCAATGAAGTTACTGTGAAAATTTCTTGGTCGCCACATTCCGGCACCTGTTCGGGTACACTGAGGGAAAATTTAGCATGGTCAATGCACCTAACCAGCACATCTTTAGAGTGTGGGAGGAAACCAGAGCACCCGGAGAAAACCCACGTAGACATGGGGAGAACCTGCAGACAGGTAGTGACTCAAGCCGGGAATCGAACCTGGGTCCCAGGCACTGTGAGGCAGCAGTGCTAACCACTGTGCCACCGTGCCACCCCTGACCCCAGACAAGTTGCAACCCTGAAGAACTTCTTGAAGAATCAGTGTGTAGCCATGATAGAACATGGACGTTGAATATTACTTCAGAAAAAGCTGCATTGGAACAATCAGTAGCAACACAATGCACCGAAGCACAAAACGAGCTGGCAAGAGAACAAAATAAACAGTTGAAAGAACAACTGCTTGACCTTCAAGATCAAATGCAAAAGTAACGCATCACCATTCAGCAACATGAAGAAATGAAGACTGTCTTAAACAGCAGCATGAAACACCGCAGAAGAAACTTGAGGAGACTCTGCTGAATCACAGGAAAACATGAGATGAATTAAGACCATTGCAAAGAAAAAGAATACCTATTAAAGAATCTTGGCTTGTAACAAGAATCCCCTCGGACAAATTTTATGCCTCTGGAAAATTATGAAAAGAAGCAAAATGAATTTAATATCACCCTGAACAAACTGAAGAATCAGCTGGCAGAGAAGACTCAACAATGTTCCATATTCCAGGGGAAAGCTGTAAGTAACAGACTGAAGAGCTGAAGTATCAGCTGAACGAAAATG
Source organism: Mustelus asterias (assembly GCF_964213995.1). NCBI lineage: Eukaryota > Metazoa > Chordata > Chondrichthyes > Carcharhiniformes > Triakidae > Mustelus > Mustelus asterias. The sequence goes on from NC_135809.1 coordinate 49,831,556, forward strand.
AGGAGGCATTGAAAGGAAAGGTCCGAGAATTTTTCAAGGTGCGAAGCGGATATTGAAGCCAAGATTAACACAATCACTGATCTGAACCAAGTTAAGATTTTGCTGCAGACAGACAGGGAATCCAACGTGAAGGGAATGGACTCAGTTCTGTTGCAGACAAAGAAAAGACAGAAATAAGATGGGAAAATATAGATCCCACACTGAAGCACAAGGAACTAAAAGAAAAACCACTGGATGTTTCAGATCTACTGAAAATCATGGAATTGTTGAAAAACGAATTGGCTGGATTTGTGAAACCAGTAGACCTGAAGGTTCCATCAGCAAAACATATACATCCAGCGGGAACATAGCAGACACTGTGAAAAATAAAATTCAAGTCCACTCCAGGAATGAATGGAGTGCACATTCCCTTCGAAAGGAATGGGACAAACCCACAATTGCTGACAAAAATTAGATGGACTTTTAATAAAGAGAAACACAACTCGAAGGAGTGCCAAAAGCAAATCAAATGAAGATATCCAAGTATCAGAAACACAGAGTGTTACTGCCATTCCTCTAAAGATGGCAGAACAATATGGGGAAGAACCATTAAATTTCAAACCTGTCTGAAAGTATGAAGTCAGAGACTCAGTATGGTGGAGACGGGATAGCAAGTAAAGATTAGATTGTAATACTCCTTTTGAAGGAAGGAATGATTTCTTTTGAGAAGAAAGGGATGTTGTGTGCACCTGCGTCCATTGTAATGTAAAGATTCTCGGCAGAGGAAGGCTTAACGTGGGACTTGAGAATAACACTGCCTATGGTATGATGTCACATGGTAGTAAACTTGGAGAACAACCTAGAAGCCTGCATGGAGATAGCAGCACCATGCATGGCAGTAATTGGGATCTGTATGTAGTTAACTAATTAACACTATATGGTTCATGTTTAACCATAAAAGTCTCAAGTTCTCATCACTGAGACACCTAAAAAACCCATAACATGAGAGATAATATCCAACACAATGCATGTTTACACGGGTGTTCCAGATGTTTTATGAATCTGATGATTAGATCACTGTTGGCCTGCTGTGTACGATGTCGGTTAGGATTCTCCAGAAAGAGCAAGCATGAATTGGTAGCGATGTACAAAAGAATGGCCTGAAATATAAAATGGATTACTTATAAGTCAAGGTGAGAGAAGAGTCCGTTCTACAATCGAGCGTGAAGGTTACGTAAAACAACCTTGTAACACAGCCCTCAGAATACAATGTTGATTCAAAAGCATGGTAAGTATTTGTCGTAATCTACCGATTAATGAGAAATGTATTCTATTGCAGTTGGTAGGCTGACAGGTAACGTAGAGAGGATAGAGCTTACTTGGACTGAATGGCCATTCTTGTCATTCACCTTTTTGTGGTAGGGCCACAAAAAATAATAATTGAGGCAATAATATTCATAACATTAATAATATACATTTGACTTTTCAAATGAGAAAAATCGAGGGAAGCTTTTTCAATTTCTTTCAAATCTTATTAGATTTGAGGAGAATGGTAAGGAAAGAAATACATGACGTATAGTCTAAAACATTACAAATGAACTAACAGCCCTCCTGCAAACGAACTAAAAAATGGCATGTCAGATACTCCGCAAAAAGAGACAAACAAACTGAATTTTTTGCTTACTGAGATTGGAATTTAAATCACAGGGACAGTTAAAATGTGCTTTTTTTTCACATATTTTGAGAACTGGAAAGTTTGCCTGCAACTCAACTCGCACAGTCCTACTTTATATTCTCAGCATTCAATTGTAAAATGTAGCAATCTTATTTTATAAACAGTTGCCGCAGGCTATTAATAATTTTACTGCACCATGTTGTACTGATGTCTGGCATCCAAAACAGCAACAAACTGCTCTCGGCAATTCTGAGCTTTAAATTAAATTTTTCTTTTTTGCAGATATATGTGGTCTGTGTTATATAAACCAACGTTCGTTCAATTTTCCCAGTTTCTAGTTTGCGAGCCTTTGGTGGGCTGGACAAGTGCTTGTCTTGAATGCAGCCTCATCATCCTCTTTTATCATTTCTGTAATTTAAAACTATCTACCTCTTCACCATATGTTTTTTATTTTCTCTCAATTTTGTCTCTCCCAGTTCCACTGTTCTCTACAGCTATTTTCCCAATTCAGTTCTCCTTACACTGCTCTACTCTGACTCTCATTTCTTTGGTAGTTTTCTTTTGCGTTTCTCCACCAGCAGTGTTTCTATCTTTATATAGTCTTTATTTCTGCTTGGGTTACTGTCCCTCCAATCCCAATCCATGTTCCATGCGTGCTCAACTCCCAACCCTCTCCCTCTTTACTCTTGATATACCCCTTCAGATTGGATCTTCCTATTTCTCTGCAATCTCTTCACTATCATTCATCTGTTATCTCTCTTCCACAAACTCAAGGTTCTCTGCCAGACTGAATCAAAAGCAACAAGAGCTCTTCTGGATAGATTCAATCACACTGTGTTACATGCCACTCCAGAATCAGTGTGGCCACTACTGAGTGCAACGGAGTGCTTTGGAAGCATCCAGTAATGTACAGTTTTGGATCAATGTGATGGTGTGAATTGTGTCACAGCATTTCCAATTGATTCAAAAGCAGGCTCTATATTGTTCTGGGTTATCTATGATGGGGCCATGAAATCCAATATGCCTTACTTCTATAACAAAGTGTTTAAGTTTTAAGTTAATTTATTAATATTACAAGTAGGCTTACATTAACACTGCAATGAAGTTACTGTGAAAATCCCCTCGTTGCCACACTCCGGCGCCTGTTCGGGTACACTGAGGGAGAATTTAGCATGGCCAATGCACCTAACCAGCACATCTTTTGGACTGTGGGAGGAAACTGGAGCACCTGAAGGAAACCCACGCAGACAATAATAAGAATAATAAAGGCCTGGAAAATATTTAAATTGATAGTGCGATGCCTGTGACACATTCTGAACGCCCATGAGCCCATGCCATACCTTTTTGATCTACACCAGTATGATCTTCCTTAAACAATTGCTTTACAAATGCTGCAAAGACATGAATACAAGACAAATTGTGTGTGCAGCCAAATCTTAATTATAAAGGTAAAAGCAGAGTGTTAAAATATTAGACCTTCTTCAGGCTTAAATTATTAAAAAGGATTTATTTCAAGAATGAAGAGCAAACAAATAATATATTGTACTTATTTCTAACACTGTCGACATCCTGCTGCGAAGTTTCTTGAAAGAAAAGGATCAAAGAACGCAATCTAATGATAATCTATTCTTTCATAGAATTATTTGATATGTTCAGTGTTTCTTTTCTTGTATTTCAGATTGAGTGCACTTTTCCATGGGAATTCAGAATTGACTCTCATATTGAAGTAGCTGCACCTCCTAAGTAATCCATGAGAGCTGTTACTTATGTTTCCACAATAAAGATAGCCAATGGTCATGTAGAAAAACTACCAATTTTTTTAAAAATGCACTTTTCGAATTTGTTTGACATCTTCTGATGAGACAGTATGAACCTCATTGTGAAAATGGAGCCACAGGAACTGCCTCGGCCTAGTGAGTGAGCAGCCTCATAAAAATTGTGCAGGCTTCTCGTCAAATAAATAAAAAATCTCTTTGCTTTTCAAAGCAAGGTATTTTATTCCAGTCACCTAAGATTCAGTGTCACTTCAGAAGACTGGAAGTTGAAAACTGCTGATAAAATATTTTCGAAGATTTTGATCTTTTTAAAAAAAAATGTTTCGGCTGCAAAATTGAACCCAATGTTATCTTGGAATGAAAGATTACTTTTTAATAAGTGGAGCGGAAAAATAATTTAAATTATGATGATCAATCTGTCAGGAGTGCTCTAATGGTTTTCAGATATCTATTTAGTTTGTAAGGAAACTAGAAGCTTATTCAGCAGGTAGTTAATCCCCGAGTGCTTTAAATAACAATTCAGAGTAACATAGGAAAGTGTGGGGAAAAGTTATACATTTCCACTGAGGCCTGAAAGGGTTCCTTACTCCCCAACTCCCACCCGTGAGTGAAGATATATGAGTAGGTGCAAAATAACCTTGTTTGGTGAGAGAAGCATTATTTACTGTATGTTCTGAACTATCCATAGTGCCCACTCTGTTTTCATGTTCACAGAATCATAGAATCTCTCCAGTGCAGAAGGAGGCCATTCGGCCCATCGGGTCTACAGCAACCACAATCCCACCCAGGCCCTATCCTGATAACCCCATGCATCTACCCTAGATAGCCCCCCTGACACTAAGGAGCAATTTAGCATGGCCCATCAACCTAACCAGCACATCTTTGGACTGTGGGAGGAATGATGTGAAGATGCATCATTCCAGCAGAGACTGATAGCCAAGTTCCGCACACATGAGGACGGCCTCAACTGGGATCTTGGGTTCATGTCTCACTATCTGTAACCCCCACGACTTGCCTGGGCTTGCAAAATCTCACTAACTGTCCTGGCTGGAAACAATGCACATCCCTTTAACCTGTGCTTAACTCTCTCTTCACTCACATTGTCTGTACCTTTAAGACTTGATTACCTGTAAAGACTCTCATTCCAACCATTATTTTGTAAATTGAGTTTGTGTCTTTATATGCCCTGTTTGTGAACTGAAATCCCACTCACCTGATGAAGGAGCAGCGCTCCGAAAGCTAGTGGCTTTTGCTACCAAAAAAACCTGTTGGACTTTAACCTGGTGTTGTGAGACTTCTTACTGTGCGAGGAAACCAGAGCATCCGGAGGATACCCACGTAGAAACAGGGAGAATGTGTAGACTCCACACAGATGGTGACCCAAGCCGGGAATCGAACCTGGGTCCCTGGCGCTGTGAGGCAGCAGTGCTAACCACTGTGCCACCGTTCCGCCCCATAGATAACAAATAACAGTGGACCCAGCACTGATCCTTGATCTTAACTCCAGATATTTTTTACTGAATCCAAATTCCACCATCTGCCGTAGCGAGATGCGAATCCGGTCCCCATAGCATTAGCTGAGGATGCTCCACATCCTCTCTTTCTTGGATATCTTCCCTGTGCTGTAGAGATTCCCAAGTGTGACCTTCTTGTTCTGCAGAAGCTGGTAGATGTCAATGAATAGGGAAGAGGTACCATCTGTGGTAACGAATGCCAAATGGTCTCCAAACTGACCTCTTCCAAGTCTTCATCTATTTTTTTTCCTCTTTATGAGATGAAAATAATGGGAACACATGTCTGGAGTACTTGGACCAGAGTGAAATAAAAAGTAGCAGCAAATGTCTAGGCTGAAGCCCCCCTATTCAGATTACAATGCAGACAAAGCAACACTAACTTTCAATGGGAACATGTAAACTGGCTTACTCAGTGATATCCACCTCAGTGACACGTTGCTGCAGCTCTTTGCATTAGTGAATGTAATTATTGGGAAAGGAACGCAATAGATGTAGCAGATGGGGATGGGGTGGAGGAGTTAACAATACCTCCTTGAATCTATTTAAGTGTGGCACAGCAGCTCATGCTGGCGGGCTGTAAAGGGAACTGGCAGTTCATTAGATGGAGAGTTGTCCTTGTACTAATTATGCCCTGAATGGGATGCGCTTCAGACATTTAATACTCCAACTGCCTTAACTGTACGATGTGTCGGGCTCACACTATACTGCCGCTATTGGGCATTTAATGGTTTGCCCTAAGCAGATGCCTGTGCTGTAATATATGAGCTGATAGAAGCTCCCTTGCGCTCTGTTGAATCCCCCTAAAAGCAATGGCTTTGTGCCCTGTTGCAGCGGTTTGAAAGCCAGGCTGTGCACCAAGGGCTCCGTTCATGTTTTGTTGAACTTAAGCCAGCTGTTTAATCATTTTTATGATTGAAATGAGATACAGCTTTCAATCAAATTCTAATCTTTGCAGCAGATCTCTAAAAGCAAACACTATTTTCCTCTGCTGAAAAGATAGGCTCTCTGTTTTGTGAATCCGCTTCCTTTCCTTTGTTTAGAAGGCCTCCTGGCTGCCTTTCCTTAAGCCTCAGTCAGACAGCATCTTGTCGCAGGCAAACTTTTTTCCTTTGATAGTTCCATTTCTGAGCTCCACGCAATCTCATCAGGATGAAGCAGCAGCCAACCAACTAATTCAACTAATCCCTCTTATCTTCAGAACCTCCATGGTTTTCAAAGCAAGCGAGTTCATGGAAGAACTCGGCTTTTCTCCCCGTTATCAATCAGGCAGCAGGCTTGTCCCATTATATTATTGATCCCAAAAAAGGGCAACCTTCAGCAGATAAACCATGGTATTAAACCTGGCTCAGGTACATTAAGGCTTCCCCTGGTTCAACCTCTTTATTCTGTGCACTCAAAGTAGAAAAAAACTGGTGCAGTTACGTCGATTTTCTTTTGTAACGTCATTCCGTCTCCAAATACATGTGTCCGTATTCTAAGGATCTTGTATCTTAATTGAGTCATTTGTCGGTATTGCAACAGCCTAAACAATTCCAAAAGCAATCATGTTATGATCTGGAATCTGGAAAGAAGAGGTGGTGGGGGCAGAATCAATTGTGTCTTTCAAATGAAAATTGGACACATATCTGAAGGCAATATTTGCAAAGCTATAGGGAGAAGCAGAGAAAGGGGCTTAATTGAATAGCTTTTTCAAAAAGCCAGCACAAGTGGTCTCTTCCTGTGTTGTTTTATTCAATGATTTTACTTTGAAGCATAAGAACGTTATACTGCTTATTCCCTGTCAGGTGCTTTGAATGTGTGTTGTTTAACTACAATTTTTATGCATTTCCACTTCATTGAGTTGTGACAGGATATGTCTCCAGGCTTGGATTGAAGGCCAGGAATGACCCAGCCAGGCCATGGACAAGCTTTAGTATCAGCACAGTTCATGTTGGCGGTGCAGACCCGATGGGCCGAATGGTCTCCTTCTGCACTGTAGGGAATTCTATGATCGTATGTTGCAGGGCCAATGAATTCTAACTCAGTCTGTCATGGCATTAGTGTTTCACTCTGTCCGATTTGATTCACTTTGTCAGCTCACATTTTATAATGATAGTATGCAGATTGCTTGTCCCCTCGGCCTTCGCTCTTGGAGACAACTGTTTATTGGTTCAATTGGTGACAGATTGTTCTTTCATTATGGAGGTTTCCATCCAGTATGGGTCAGTGTGATATTCCCGAGTCTGACACAGTGGATTTAGAGATGCTGACCTGAATTCTCTGATCTTGTTCATCCCAGTAAGAAGTTTAACAACACCAGGACTTTAATCTGGTGTTGTTAAACTTCTTACTGTGTTTACCCCAGTCCAACGCCGGCATCTCCGCATCTTGTTCATCCCGCCATTGTTGCCAGCGAGAACAGAGAATTCGGTGTTCAGCCGAAACTCCATTCACTGCAGAAGGACCGGAAAATCCCAGCTGCGGGCAAGGTCGGAGAATTCCAGCCAACATCTTGGACAACATGTTATGCTGAGCACAGTGCGGAAGCCAGAAGCTTTTTACCACTACATTGGGTTGATTACCCTGATATCTGCTGTAGATTCAACAGCTCTTGATACTGCTAAATATGTAAATGTGCTGTGTTACATTCTCCCCAATGTTCATTGTGCTGAAAATAGAGTTGATGTCAAAGTCACAGTGAAAACAAAAATGATTGAGGAAAAAAATCTGGATCTGGAGGTTATAAGTACGTTTTTACAATTCAATACTTTCCACAACATCTATGGGGTTTTAAGTCTAAGGTTATTACTGCTGACTGTTTTGTACAATAGGCTTTCGGTGCAGATCTAAAAGCAAAAACAAGTTCAAATGTGCCTAAATAATTACTGCAATAAAAATCATCTGATTAATTCAGAGTGACCTTGTATCCGCACCAATGAACTGTGTCAACAAATAAACCCCATAATCATTGTAGTCCAGCCATTATTAGATTTTAAAACATGATTTGCTACATTTCCCTTATTATTTCTGCATTCAACAGTGTTATCATATTTGTGCTTGACTGTTCCAATTATGGTTATTACACTTAAGCAGTCATGAGTAGACAAATCAATAGCAGCACATGGAGTTCCAGGGTAGAAATCCAGACAGGCATCCAGTGTGTTATAAGCCATGCGATGAATTGAGCTTTGTGATGGAATCATTGCCTTTCATACCCTTCCATTGTTTTTTTTCTCCGTTTTGTATCACATAATATACATTACTCGGTCATTTTCTGATGTTCATTGCTTCTCTATGAGTAAATGTCTGCACCAGTAAGTGCGAGATAACGATAGCTACCTTAGTCCATTCATCCAGGAAGCCACTCCACCATCCACATTGGATTATGAATGATTCCAGAGTATTCACCTCCGTCATTCTATCCGGGAGTCCTTTCTACTCTCTGCATGAAGAATCTACTCAGTGTTCGCTATTATTGGATGTCAGTGAGGTTCCATACCTTCCAGGGTGCAACATGACAGTGGCACACAAAGCGGTTTAGCGATGGGCTAACCGACACTACTCTCAATGGTTTGGGAACAAGCACAAATTTGGGATAATTGCCCATTAATCACAAACTAATTACATTTTTAAAATTTTAGACCTGATAATTCCAGGCATTTCTTAATTATTCCTTCATGGGATGTGGGCGTCATTGGTGATGCTCTTCCCTAATTGCCCTTGGGAAGGTGGTGATGAGCCACCTTTTGAAGTGCTGCAGTCCATGTGGTGTAGGTGCATCCAGAGAGCTGTCAAATGGGCCTCCTCACAATTTGCAAATGCTGAATGAGGAGGCCCAGAATAAATCCTTGAAATGTATTTTTTTTAAACATGAAAATTATTAACGTTCTGATGAATCATACTAAAAAATAAAATCTATGACATTTTAATGCAATTTCTATAATCATAGAACCCTATAGTGCAGAAGGAGGCTATTTGGCCCATCGAGTCAGCACCGACCACAATCCTATCCAGCTCTATCCCCATAACCCCATGCATTTACCCTCGCTAGTCCCCCTGACACTAAGGGGCAATTTAGCATGGCCACCTGACATTTAAAAAAAATAATGGATCTGATCAATATTATTTTCTGTTTTAAACTGTTTAAATGTTTAAACTTTGTAAAATCAATCGTGTCTACTACATCTGATTTTTGAGTGGTTTTTTTTGGCTGTTTTGTACAGTTCTTGTGCTGCAGTGATGAGAAGCCATGCGCTCAGCTGCCAGCTGTTTATACCTGTGCTACACAACACTGCTGGGCCCTACGCAGCTGCTACTGGGAGGGAGTCCTCCTCTCTCAAGGCAACCAAGATTTTCCCATGGGCATCGTAGCAGATAGGTGTGTAGACTGATTGGATATCAGCAGCTAGCACACTGACTGTGAAATCTGGCCTGCTGTTTTCACTCCCTTACTGATTTCATGTAACTTGTTTCGGGATGAAAAAGCTCAAATTTTGCTAATGTTTAGTCATAACTCAGAGCTTCAACCCAGAGACCTGGGGCTCTTCTCCGCACTGCCTCCAACTCATTGTTATCTCATCTGTGCTTCAGTGACCACGGCTGGACTGATTCTGTGTGATCACGTCATTGCACAGTCTCAATCACGACTTCTGTTGACTTGTATTACCTTGGTTCCATTAAACAGCGTTCAATTCGGTTTGTTGGTTGTTGACTGTAAAACTAACACTCATGGATCTCTTTTGACTTTATCCTTAAATATTTTAACACATTCCTGGTGTGTGACGATGATAATTCACCCTTTATGCAGTACTTCACACTTGTCCATATTAAATTTTAAGTACCGTTTTTGCGCCCACCAGCATGCCTTGTCCAATTTATTCAGTAATCTTTAGGCTGCCCCTTCAATTTCAATGACCCTCTTATTTTGGTATTGTCTCTAAATTTGACTACCTTGTACTCCGTTTCTGAATTTAGGTTGTTGATGTGATTTTAAAACAGTAGTGGGCTCAACACCGCTGAGTATATCTACTTCCAGCACCCCAGACAATTTAATTCCTCGTTAGTATAGTGGTTAGTATCCCCGCCTGTCATGCGGGACACCAGGGTTCAATTCCCTGACGGGGAGCTGTCAGGTTCCATGACAGCAAGGCAGCAGTGACTGTTTTGGAGCAGCATTGCTGCCTCACAGCACCAGGGAACCAGGTTCAATTCCCGGCTTGGGTCACTGCCAGTGTGGAGTTTGCACATTCTCCCCGTGTCTGCGTGTGATTGCTCTGGGTCCTCCGGTTTCCTCCCACAGTCCAAAGATGTGCGAGTTGGGTGGATTGGCCATGCTAAACTGCCCCTTAGTGTCAGGGGAACTAGCTGGGGTAAATGTATGGGGTTATGGAGATAGGGCCTGGGTGGGATTGTGGTCGGTGCAGACTCGATGGGCCAAATGGCTTTCTTCTGCACTGTAGGATTCCATGATGAATCATTTACTAACTGGAGAGAAGGAGGCCTTTCAGCCCACTGAGCCTGTGCTGACTCTCCATCCAGTCAGCCCCATTGACCAACATGACCCCATAGCCTTGTGAATTTATTTCTTTAAAGGGCCTACCCAATTTCCTTTTGAAATGGTTGGTTATCTTTGCTTCCACCACCAGCAGTGGGTAGTGGGTTTCAGGTCATTACCACTCAATGTGTAAAAAAAGCTTTTCCTCACATCCCCCCCACATCTCATGCCCAAAACATTAAATCCATATTCACTAGTCCTTGTGCTGTCAGTGGGTGGGGACAATTTTTCCTTGTCTGCCTTAAACCAAGCCTGTCACAATCTCATACACAGCTATCAAATCTTCTCTAAATCTTCTCTGCTTCAAGATCTACCCCAGCCTCTCCAGTCTAATCTTGGAGCAAAATTCTTCAACCCTGAAACCATTCCAGTAAATCTTTTCGACATACTTTCCAGGGCCTTCATATTCTTTCTAAAGTAGTGGCCAGAATTGGACACAACCAGAGCTTTATAAAGGTTCAACCTAAACTCCCTGCTTTTGTGTTCAATACCTTTATTTATGAAGCCCAACATCTCATGTTTTTCAAACCACTCTCTCAATATGTCTGCCACCTTCAAGAGCTATGCACCTGAACACCTTAGACTAACTTGGCAGGGCGGTGGGATCCTGAGAAAAGATTCAGGAGGGGAAGATACACAGCCAAAATTAGAAGAGACAGCAAGTGAGTCAGGGAGGCATAGAGGTTATCGGCCAGTAAAGGCACAAGGGAGTTTGGCAATACTGGATGGAATTTATTTTAATGAAAGGAGTCAATAGGTCCCCTAACAGTCCAAGAGAAATAGAAGAGCAGATATGTAGGCAAATTTCAGAGAAGTGTAAATGTAATGAGGTAATGATAGTGGGGGATTTCAACTTCCCCAACATTAACTGGGGTAGTCATAGTGCGAAAGGTTTAGAGGGAGTAGAATTCTTAAAATGTGCCCAGGAGAACTTTATAAGCCAGTACAAAGAAGGTCCTGCAAGAGAATCCTGAACTTAATTTTAGGTAACAAAGGCAGGCAAGTAGTTGAAGTATCGGTGAGGGACATTTTGCAGACAGTAATCATAACTCCGTTAGATTCAAGGTTGTTATGGAAAAGGACAAGGATAGGCCTGAAATCGAAGGGTGGACTGGGAGCAAAACCTTTACGTAAATCGGTGATGGAACAGTGGGAATTATTCAAAAAGCAAATAGGCAGAGTACAGGGCCAACATTTTCAATTAAAAAAAAGGGTGGGATCAACAAATCCAGCGAACCCTGGATAATGGAGGATATACAGCATTGGATGAAGAGAAAAAGGGATACTTATGGAAGACATTAAGGGCTCAAAACAGCAGAAGCCCTCAAGAAGTTTAGAATGTGGCAAGAGGGAACTTAAAAAGGAAAATAGAAAAGCAAAAAAAGGGGACATGAAAGGATACTGGTAGGTAGAATAAAGGAAAATCCTAAGTCGTTTTACAGTTACTTTAACTAACTAGGGAGAGAATAGGGCCCATTAAGGACCACAGTGGTAATTTGTGTCCAGAGCCAGAGAACATAGGCAGGGTTCTAAATGAATACTTTGTGTTGGTGTTCACTAGTGAGAGAGATGATGTGGGTATAGAAATCAGGGAGAAGGACTGTGATTCAATTAAATAAATGAACATAGACAGAGAGAAGGTCCTGAGTGGTCTGCCAGGCTTAAGAGTAGATAAATCTCCAGGGCCAGATGAAATGTATCTCAGGCTGTTGAGTGAGCCAAGGGAGGGTGCTGGCAATAATTTTTAATCCCTCTCTGGTCACAGGAGAGCTGCTGGCGTATTGGAGGATGGCCAATGTGATACCATTACTCAAGAAGGGAGAAAGGGATAAGCCAAGAAACTACAGGGCAGTCAGTCTAACCTCAGTGGTGGGGAATATGTTGGAAGGAATTCTGAGAAACAGAATTAATCTGCATTTGAAGAGGCAGGAATTTATCAAGAACAGTCAGCATGACTTTGCTCAGGGGAGGTCATGTCTGACAAAATTGATTGAATTTTTTGAAGAGGTAATCAGGTGTGTAGATGAGGATAATACATTTGACATAGTGTTCTTGGACTTCAGCAAGGTTTTTCTGACAAGGTCCCACATGGGAATTGGATCCAGAATTAGCTGAGTGGCAGGAAGCAGAGGGCGATGGTCGAGTATTTTTCTGACTGGAAGACTATGTTCAGTGGGTTCAGTGCGCACAACCTCAAACAGACCATTGTCCGCAGCAAACTACCCAGCCTTCAGGAGAACAGTGACCAAGACACCACACAACCCTGCCACAGCAACCTCTGCAAGACGTGCCGGATCATCGACACAGATGCCATCATCTCACGTGAGAACACCATCCACCAGGTACACGGTACATACTCTTGCAACTCGGCCAACGTTGTCTACCTGATACGCTGCAAGAAAGGATGTCCCGAGGCATGGTACATTGGGGAAACTATGCAGACGCTGCGACAACGGATGAATGAACACCGCTCGACAATCACCAGGCAAGACTGTTCTCTTCCTGTTGGGGAGCACTTCAGCGGTCACGGGCATTCGGCCTCTGATATTCGGGTAAGCGTTCTCCAAGGCGGCCTTCGCGACACACGACAGCGCAGAGTCGCGGAGCAGAAACTGATAGCCAGGTTCCGCACACACAAGGACGGCCTCAACCGGGATATTGGGTTTATGTCACACTATTTCACATAAATATTTCTGCTTTTTTCCTCCTGAGTCTTTATCATGCGATCCTAGAATCAGAATTTATGTCACACTATTTGTAACTCCCACAGTTGCGTGGACCTGCAGAGTTTCACTGGCTGTCTTGTCTGGAGACAATACACATCTTTTTAGCCTGTCTTGATGCTCTCTCCACTCCCATTGTTTTGTTTCTTAAAGACTGGATTAGTTGTAAGTATTCGCATTCCAACCATTATTCATGTAAATTGAGTCTGTGTCTTATAAGTTCTGTTTGTGAACAGAATTCCCACTCACCTGAAGAAGGGGCTCAGAGCCTCGAAAGCTTGTGTGGCTTTTGCTACCAAATAAACCTGTTGGACTTTAACCTGGTGTTGTTAAACTTCTTACTGTGTTTACCCCAGTCCAACGCCGGCATCTCCACATCAGTGGGGTCCCTCAGGGATCAGTGTTGAAACTCTTGCTGTTTGTGGCTTGTTCAAAGGATTTATACTTGAATGTAGGAGGGTCAATCAGTAAGTTCACGAATGGTACGAAAACTGGGTGGTGGTAAATAGTGAGGAACGATAGCCTTAAATTACAGGAGGATCGAGATGGGCTGGTCAGATAGGCTGATCAGTGGAAAATGGAATTCAATGTGGATGATTGTTAGGTGATGCACTTGGCCAGGACAAACAAGGCAAGGGAACACATGGATGGCAGGATGCTGGGAAGCACTGAGGACCTTGGTGTGCAGGTACACCAGTCCCTTAAGGTAGCAGGACAGGTGGATAAAGTGGTTAAGAAGGCACATGGTATACTTGCCTTTATTAGCCAGAACATAAGCCTCAAGAGCAGAGAGACTATTCTGGACTATGTAAAATGTTGGTTAGGCCACAGCTAGAGTACTGTGTGCAGTTCGGCAATCCACATTATAGGAGGGATGTGATAGCACTGGAAAGGGTGCAGCAGAGATTTATCAGGATGTTGCCTGTGCTGGAGACTTTTAGTTATGATGGGAGATTGGATAGACTAGGATTGTTTTCCTTGGAGCAAAGGGGACTGAGGATAGGACATGATTGAGATGTATAAAATTATGAGGGACATAGATAGAGTAGACAAGAAGAAACATTTCCCTTTAGTGGAGGGATCAATGCCCAGGGAGGCACAGATTTAAAGGGGTAGGAGATTTAGAGGGAATATGAGGAAAAGCTTTTTCACCCAAACAGTGGTGGGAGTCTGGAACTCGCTGTCTGAAAGGGTGGTGGAGGCAGAGACCCTCATAACAATTTAAATATATATAGATATGCACTTGTGATGCCAAGGCATACAAAGCTATGGGCCAAGTGTTGGAAATTGGGATTAGAATAGTTCGGTGGTTTGTCTTTGACCAGTGCAGAGGCGATGGGCCTTCTTCTGTGCGATATACCTCTGTGAATCCTCAACCTCCATATGCACAATGAGGTTCCTCTCCCCCTCCACACTCTTTAGAACTGTGCCCACTGAGTGTACATTCCCTCTCCCTGTCCTTTGTACAAAAATACATCACCTCACACTTCTCTGTATTAAAATCCATATTTCACTTGTCAAATTTCTTATCCAAAAACCACTTTGATCCTAAATCCTTACAACTTCAAACTTAATTAAAGGCCTTCTGTTTGGAAAGCCATCTCATAGATATCGAAGTCAGTCATTCGTGAGGTTATTTCTATTTGGTGAAAGAGCATGTTGCTCACACTTTCCTTGTAAGTTCAGAATATTCACCATTTTCAACCTCTATTTCATATTCATTAGTAACCTTCTTACCTCTCCCATGACCATCTTCTCACAGTTGGAAGTATTAAAAAAATTGCCCACTCACATTTTGTAGTCGCCCCTGTGACTGATGACTACCTAGGTTTGGCTTGACCTACCCCATCACCTTTCTGATGTGTCTCCGCATAGTCAGTTCAGCAAACCCCCAGCTCTTTCTTCCAACAAGATTGGTGCCTCAATGTTTCTCTTTACTTCAGCTGATTTGTTTACTGCCAACTCCTCCTTTGCCATGTATTAACCTTATGTACTCAACATTCTAGCCCCAAATTTCCTGGACAGAGGAGGCTGATCAAAGATTTAAGTTGGGTTGTTAGGTTGGGTGGTCAGCTGTGGGAGGGGACAGGGCGGTAAAGACAGGGGAGGGACTCAACCAGGTCACAGTGGGCTTCCTCCCCTTTCTAGCCACAGTCAAAAATTCCCGTCACCCTGACATTGTTTAAAGGGTTTGACTGGCTGGTGTTAGTGTTGGCCAAGGATTCTGTGTAAGAGCAGAGGATTCAAGAAAGGATGTCCCGAGGCATGGTACATTGGGGAAACTATGCAGACGCTGCGACAACGGATGAATGAACACCGCTCGACAATCACCAGGCAAGACTGTTCTCTTCCTGTTGGGGAGCACTTCGGCGGTCACGGGCATTCGGCCTCTGATATTCGGGTAAGCGTTCTCCAAGGCGGCCTTCGCGACACACGACGGCGCAGAGTCGCTGAGCAGAAACTGATAGCCAAGTTCCGCACACACGAGGACAGCCTCAACCGGGATATTGGGTTCATGTCACACTATTTGTAACCCCCACAGAGTTTCACTGGCTGTCTTGTCTGGAGACAATACACATCTTTTTAGCCTGTCTTGATGCTCTCTCCACTCACGTTGTTTTGTTTCTTAAAGACTTGATTAGTTGTAAGTATTCGCATTCCAACCATTATTCATGTAAATTGAGTTTGTGTTTTTATATGCTCTGTTTGTGAACAGAATTCCCACTCACCTGAAGAAGGGGCTTGCAGCTCCGAAAGCTTGTGTGGCTTTTGCTACCAAATAAACCTGTTGGACTTTAACCTGGTGTTGTTAAACTTCTTACTGTGTTTACCCCAGTCCAACGCCGGCATCTCCACATTAAGAGCAGAGGTGACAGCGCAGCTTCACTGGATAAAAAGTAACTCATTGTATATGTTTTTCCTGCAGTGAAGGGAACAGGAGCATTGTATGCACTGGTGCATCGTTTTGTAACCACTTATTGCTATGTGAATGCTTTTGTATATGGAACTGGATGTTACATTTTCCAGTGATGCATTGCACATTGTTTCATAAAGAACTTACATCAAGATGCCGGTACCCAGAGCCACCCATAGAGAGAAGCCAAATTGGTAAGATTCATTCTCACTAAGCCATTTGTTTCACCTGAAGCCCTGGTAGATGTGACTTTCATACTTTCCTATTAAAAGCCAAAACTCATTTCATGCTGTGCTGTCATCTTCTAAGCTTCTATACAGCAAAATGTCTTGCATTTGAGGTCATTACTTGATCGCTGGTTCTGAAATTCAGCTGTGAAATAAATTGCTAATGCCAAGCAGTAATGTATAACAGTAATTAAGATTGTTCTTTGCTGGTCAGTGGGCTCTCTCGTATTTTCCTGGATACTGAACAATATTCTCTACACCCTAGCTAATGACTGTAACACTACATCCTGCACCCACTCATTTCCTTCTCTGCTTTGCACTCTATGAATGATATGCTTTGTCTGTATAGCACACAAGAAACAATACTTTTCACTGTATACCAATACATGTGACAATAATAAATCAAACCAAACATCAAATCAAATCCTTTTCTCGCAAGATAACTTTTTCTTCTGTCTGCCTCTCTATTTTATTTGGTGGATAAGTATTTTTGATGATGGTAGTGTATTTCGCTCATTATCATTTCCCATACTGATTGAAATCTCCACTCATTATTCCTTCAAAATTCACTTTCCTTGACCGAACAGGGGGATCCACCATGAGCTGCATGATAGGTAGTTTCGGGCAGAAGTCAGACTCCATTGGAGGAAATCCTCCCATGCTTAGAATTACCCAATCCACAAGGCTATCATCAACAGCAAGGCTATCTGACTACGTCACAGGCAAAGCATTAGCTAAAGCTATGTTTAACTGCAGTGACCATGTTCCTGCTTTAGGAATACCGGCAGTCAAGGTCCACCATCAAAATATACTATCTGTGAACTTTCAGCTTGCAATCCTAACAAGATAACATATACAGAGTGTTGACCAGTACCTCAACAAGAACACAAACCTCCCATGTGATCACGTAATTGTCATGAACAGTCAGTCCCTCCCCACCGAAACTGTAGTGGAGGACTGTGCTGGACCACAATCTTGTTTTCCTGTGTTCCACACACAGTCTGGGACAGTTAGATCAACCACAAGAGATTTCACCATCTACAGTGTACGGATGACCTATGAAAGTCATCTACAGGCAGCCTAATTATGAGAAATGACCAGCTCAATATAAATACACCTGACCGTTGACCTTCTTCATTTGAAATCTGCAACCACATTTAATTTGTCTTTTCCTTTAATCCTTTATGAATAGCTGCTTGGTAGTACAGAAATTGAACACTGCTTGAAAAAGACACATGTTGTCAAAGCTTTTCATCTTGCACTTATCAGGACAATTAGCAAGAATACCAAGAGTAAAGGGAACAGCAATCAACACTGAATCTTCTCGTTGTTGTTCCCTTTACATTTAGTATTCTTGTGAATTGTCCTGATGAGTGTAAGGAATATCGCTTCAACAACATGTCTTCTTTCAGCAATCTTTTATTAATTCGTTTCCTGACATATAAAATTCTGGAAGGGATCAGACTCCCTGCCTCATGCTCATTAGTCCTTCAGCTCCTGTGAGCGGCGAATTGCAGACTTCACGGTGATGGCTGAGGTGGTGTTGTGTAAGCACAAGCCCTCCAGGCCACTACTTTGATGCAGGACCCACAATGCCAGTTAATGACCACATTCCCCTTCATCTTAATCTTCCCATTGGAGCAGCAGGTATATTTTAGTGGGTTGACTGATCTTGATTTCTCTTTTCACCATTTTGCTTTGTGAGGCTCCATAGCGGGTTCTGCATTTCCTCACCATTCCCAACTTCTTGTTGTGCTTCACCATGCTCCCGGGTAGGAGTTCCAGTGTAAGGTCATTAACCTGAAACTTTAATGCTGTTTCACTCTTCATGGGTGCCGCCTGACCTGCCAAGTATTTCTAACATCTTAGTTTTTATTTTAGATTTCCAGCATCCTGAGACATGTATTTTGCTCCTGTAATTGGGCTGACTTGGCCACGACGCCATTTCTGTCAGTGACTTTAATGAGAGAGAGTTGGGAAAGTTTACAAAGCAATGACTCTTTCTGTTCTCAGTTATTAAGTAGCAGATGTGAATGGAAGCAGGTATTTTTCATTACAGTCCAATCCATAAGCCAGGATCCTTCACTGCTATTAATACCCAAGACCAGGTCTTCATATTTAGCACACCAATCTTCCCAAACACATTATCATACTTCAGGTGAGAATAAGATAGTGTCACAGAAGGAAAACGAATCCCCTGGTCAACAGCTTAGTAGAATGGTCTGAGACTGATATTCAATCAAATGGTTTTAAAAACAACCTGGCAAATATTAACAAGGAAGTCAAAGGTTCTGGGTGCTGGAATCTGGTGTTGAGGCCTCAGTCAGATCAGCCATGATCTTATTGAATGGCAGAGCAACTCAAAGGACCAATTGGCCTACTTCTGCTCCCAATTCATATGTATGCATGTATTAACATGACCTTAAATTACTAACACTTGGAATGTCCCAATAGGTTCCCCATTAATTCATTCATTCCATATACCATAAGAATAGCATTGCATTGTCTCAAAGTCAGGAATTACAAAAGAAAGGATAATCGTTAAACAAGTTAGACTATGTTTGATGCTGAAATAGTTCTGGCCCAAGATGTCAGGGTAGAGGAGGTCCCTTGAGGTCAATTAAGCTGTAATGCTTTTATGGTGGTCGGAGAAGGGGCTGACGAATATAAATTTCTGCTCACAAGAGTCAGGAATTGCCATTTCCATGAAATACATTTTACCCTCTGACATAATTAAATTTCTCCTGATATAAAGGAAGGGGATAAATGTCCGTCTGTTGATTTGTTCCTTGTACCATCATTGAATAAAATATGAATGAACTTTCTGTTTGACATCAAGTGTTAGCAGGCCAGACGCTGTGGATTGGATGGAGGATTAGGCTATCCAGTGTCGTAGGCCAGTGATTGGAAGTCAGGAATACAATGCTTGGAGCAGAGACAACCATCCTCTGAGTGAGACTCCCTAGCGGCACGGTGGGATAGTGGTTAGCACTGCTACCTCACAGCGTCAGGGATCCAGGTTCAAGTCCCGGCTTGGGTCACTGCATGTTCTCCCTGTGTCTGTGTGGGTTTCCTCCGGTTGTTCCGGTTGCGTCCCACAGTCTGAAGACGTGCTGGTTCGGTGCATTGGCCATGCTAAATTCTCCCTCAGTGTACCCGAACAGGCGCCGGAGTCTGGCGACTAGGGGATTTTCACAGTAACTTCATTGCAGTGTTAATGTAAGCCTACTTGTGGCACTAATAAATAAACTTTAAAAAAACTAACTCATCTCACTTAACAACTTCACAACTATCAGATAGGAGATTCTACTGAGTGGTGCTGGATTCACAAAGGGTTGTTTTCAATCAACTGCAATTCGGTCTCCAGCAATTTGATGAATTTATCAAATAATCAAGTAATTTGAAATTATTTTAAACATTTTACATTACATTCATGTATCAATTGTGTGTCATTAACTTCAAATGCTGGTGTAAAATAGGGACCTGATTAATCAACATCACACTCGTTTTTAACATTATTCAGAGATGGCGTCAAACATCTCTTACCTTCAGCAGAACTGAGGAGTGATCCACCACAGCTTTCGCAATGAGTTGACATGTCAAGTCGAAGTACTCAGCAGGTTTAACTTCTGAGAGCTTGACAGTTGGCTTGTGGATAGAAAGATTTACATTTGCCCATCTGCGCAGTTCCTCCACAGTGAGTTGGTCAGTGGTGGTGAACTGATATGACTTGCTGCTTGTCCGCGGTTTCAGGGACGCTCCTGGAGTTCCATCAAATGTCAAAGCTGAGAAACCAGCAGCATTGACAGCCTGAAGCTCTTTGTTGAATTCTTGGATCTATACATATAAAATGCAAAATGATTTAGTTGGTTTTTGTTACTTTACTAATTGGCGCTGAACCCCATTGGCACAGACTGCAGAATTCTCCTCTACATTGATTATTTGGGTGGTCAGTACGTGGAACAGATTAATGGTTTGGATGGTGGGAGAAGACGCCTGAACAGGAAGGAACAAGACAAATGGGACAACAAATGATTGGATGGACCCACAGGTCAACTTGTAAAATTATTACTCTGTTACAATCTTCCTTCCAGCTTTCAAAATCTTTGTCTTCCATGAGGTATTGCTCCATAGTACAGCTCCTTTTGTTGTTTCCTGTTTTACGACAGTGACTCCATTTCAAAGCACTTCATCGGCCAGCAGTGTAAAGGATCAGAAGGACCTTGGGGTCCGGGTCCATAGGATTCTTAAATCGGCCTCGCAGGTAGAGGAGGTGGTTAAGAAGGCACATGGTGTGCTGGCCTTCATCAATCGAGGGATTGAGTTTAGGAGTCGGGAGATAATGATGCAGCTTTATAAGACCCTCGTCAGACCCCACTTGGAGTACTGTGCTCAGTTCTGGTCGCCTCATTACAGGAGGGATGTGGAAATGATTGAAAGAGTGCAGAGAAGATTTACAAGGATGTTGCCTGGATTGGTTGGCATGTCTTACGAGGATAGGCTGAGGGAGCTCGGTCTTTTCTCCTTGGAGAGACGAAGGATGAGAGTTGACCTGACAGAGGTATACAAGATGTTGAGAGGTATCGATCGGGTGGATTCTCAGAGGCTTTTTCCCAGGGCTGAAATGGCTGCTATGAGAGGACACAGGTTTAAGGTGCTGGAGAGTAGGTACAGAGGAGATGTCAGGGGAAAGTTTTTCACTCAGTGGGTGGTGGGTGAGTGGAATCGGCTGCCGTCAGTGGTGGTGGAGGCAAACTCGATAGGGTCTTTTAAGAGACTTCTGGATGAGTACATGGGACTTAATAGGATTGAGGGTTATAGGTAAGCCTATATATGAGCCTAGGTAGGTAGGGACATGACCGGCGCAACTTGTGGGCCGAAGGGCCTGTTTGTGCTGTACTTTTTCGATGTTCCATGTTCTATAAAGCACTTAGGACATCAGGAGTAGATGAAATGTTCTATATAAATGCAAGTGCTTTCTTTCTTCTTTCCATTTCATTCCTACTGAACGAAGCCTGTGTTTTATTTGACTTCATTCCAGTATCTGTTATATTACTATGCCATGCATTCATTACAAAAATTGGGGTGGTGCAGAGGTTTTTTTTAATATAATCCACCTATTTCCCACTCATTCAGGCCACTTAATGTCTGAACAGTGAACTCGAACAGAAATAAGGACCAATGTCAATCTAAAGAGGGGAATAGAAGGGGCTGGTTTTCCACAGGTGAGATGAGATTAGGTAGGAAGTTCTGAAGTAGGTTGAAGAGAGTTGGTGAAATGGGCAGAGACAGTGAATACACAGTAAACCATGTGAGGGTGGGGCATGAACATGCACATTGGGCCCGATTTTACCAATCAGAGCCTAAGGGCAGGATCCGGGCGTAATACGGATCGGAGCCCGGAATCCTCTTTGCAGCGCGCCCATACGTGTTTTGCCGGCTCCAGTCCGATTCGCGCTGTGGGCAGGGCTTAGCGCTGCCGGAACGATCGGAGCTCTCAACTGCGCATGCGCAGTTCGAAAAAAATCTGAAGCAGTGCGCCCGGGCGCGAAAGAAAAACAGTAAGAAGTCTAACAACACCAGGTTAAAGTCCAACAGGTTTATTAAAATAAACCTGTTGGACTTTAACCTGGTGTTGTTAGACTTCTTACTATGTTTACCCCAGTCCAATGCTGGCATCTCCACATCATCCTCTGGGGGGGCGGGGGGGGACTGCTGCCACTCTGCGGACGATCGGTGGGGAGGGAGGCTGTCAAAGTTGCATGCTACACACTTAGCTAGTAAGTGACAAATGTTATTCAACAGCTGGAAAAACACTGCTTAGTCGACGCATTGCTCTCTCAAACACCAAATTTCCCTTATATACATGGTGCTGAAATACAGCATGCAAAATTTGCAATACACTTCATGGCTTACATCATGCTTTACATTTAGTATGTCCTCTTTTATAATCTCCATACAACACTGGGTTGAAATAGCAAGATAAACAGCTCGCAGTCATAGCGTATATAAGGTACACCGACAAAATAATCCAATTAATACAGCATTAGTAACGCTGCGTAAAATATTGTAATTCAAATTTATTAAACAGATGGTTCTATAGCCGATTTTGTTAATTACCAAAAAATGTCTAAAAATGCAAGCTTTGCACTTAAAAATGTTTGGATTAAAGTACATAAGATACTAAAGAAAACAACTGTACTTTCCAACAGTTCTAATGCATCGCTCAGAAAGGTTTATTGAAAGATTACTCTGCACCCTGCACCATAAATTGTGCTACGATTCTCTTACAATGCTGGTAATATTTCCATTCAAGAGTTTTTTTTAAACTAACAAAATGCCACAGAAGGTTACATTTTGGAAGGTCGCCTTTACCTTAAATTGATCACCCAGGATGTAATGCTGAACCTATTCTTCACGTTGAGCACAATTGGCTGGCACGACAGATTGAAAACCGGCCTGCTCAAAACTAATGGATTCAACAACTTCATGCCTTTCAAGCTAAATTAATGCTGAGAGCAAACAGAAATCGGTCTTGGCATACATAGTACTTGGCTGCAGTTTGTTCGACATCAATTCTAACAAGTAATTTTACAAAGACAGTATTAATGAGGGGGGAGAAAGGCTCAGCCTTTTATCTCCTGACAGCCAAGCAGCCCTTTCTGAAACTGAAAAGAGACTAGGAGGACATTACTCAAAACAAGAGGATGGTAAATAACAGAACATGCACCATAATTCGAGGGAAACAATTTGCAACAAAAACATATTGCAAAACTATCACTAGGAGATGCAATTCAAATAGATGGTGCTTGAATTTTGTTTTTATTTCTGCCTCTACTACATGTACTAGTGGATGTGCAAAAGCTCCAATCTTCTTAAATGTGTCATTCTTTCATGTATTGAACTCCAAAGTACAAAGGCAGGCACTGACTGGAGAGCAACAATGGAAAATATTCCATAGATTGCGAAGCCTGAACTCTTCATGATTGAGCGTGAAGTTTGGGATGATATATTCTCTAATTAAAAGATGATTGACAAAGTAGTCCACATTCCTGGGGTGAATAGAAACCAACCAATCAAGTCTTCCTGTATAGACCATTCCATAGAACAATTGCAATCCTTTGCGTGGCAAAGATTACGTTATGTTTAATTCTATTCTGGATCAATTTGCTCCATTTGTACATCAGCCACCTGCACTGTGATGGTGATGAATATACTGAAAATAAATTATGCTCCTCACTTTATTGAACCTGAAACATTTCTTAAAAAAAGGTAACTTAATTTGCAGATTGCATATGCATGACTGTAGGGGAGAATATGTTGATCAAACAATGCACGACTCGTGACAATCTTAGTTTTGAATAAGCTTCATGAAAGTGTTCTCAAAACAGTGATCAACAGCGTCATGATATGCCATGAACATCAATGAACTTTGTACAACTTACTTAAAAATCACAGGCTCTTGGGTTAAAACTGTTCTCCTGCAAAACTAGCTCCTCTGAAAGTTCAGCATTCTCACTTTGAAGTGCCACACTGTAAAAATTATTGGGCTTCTATAATTACTCTTCATGAGAAATGGGGAGTATGTTGGGTATCTCTCTGTAATTAATGACTTGCAGGAATACACAACAGAACTACAGGAATACACAGCTTCATGGATTTAATCAGATCATTAATACAGAAATGCAGACGAGCTCCTACTTTCCTTTGCAGGGGGAGGGGAGGAGGGGGTGCCCTATCCCTTTATATAATGTCTACTTTCACCATCCTCATACAAAACAACTTGCTGGGCCCACAAGAGTTAAAACTTCAATTCACTTTCTCTCTAAAGACTCCTCTGTGCTTTTTTTTTGTACAAGCTGATGTCGCAGGGCATTTATTGCCACATACAGAATTCGATTAAAGGGCTTGGAAACGGTTCAAGGTGCTGTAACGGAAAATCAGCACAGAACAAATACTTCATTAATTCACTCAATAGCCTAATCAGGGGTTGATTGTATTGCTCACAGGTCATTTTGTCCTTAGCGACATGGAGAGGGCTTTGCATAATAGGGAGATTTGTGTTTAGTGTTCGGGATCAAATTACTGGATCCATTTTAAAAAAAACATGCTGAAATTCTACATAGATTTTTTTCTGAAAAAGGACCGAAAAGTAAATGAAATTGTGGTAGCAAACAGCATTGTCACAAATGGGACTCAAATTTGAACAGTTGAATTGTGTTCTCTATTTTATATAATAATCTCTGCTTTAAAAAAAAAATTCCTGTTCTCTGGAACAATGTATCTAAAATAAAAGCAGTTAGAAGTACTGATAATGTCCTTTCCCCGTTTAATACAGACCTAATTCGCGACAGATTTATATTCAAAGCCCTTTGATAAATTCTACAACCCATTTCACTACTGTTCACAGTAAGAAGTCTCACAACACCAGGTTAAAGTTCCACAGGTTTATTTGGAATCACGAACTTTCGGAGCGCCGCTCCTTCATCAGGTGAGTGAGCAGTGCTCCAAAAGCTTGTGATTCCAAATAAGCCTGTTGAACTTTAACCTGGTGTCGTGAGACTTCTTACTGTGCCCACCCCAGTCCAATGACGGCATCTCCACATCATGACTACTGCTTACATTCAAGTCTTATTGAACTGGGTTTGATAAATGTCGGAAGCAAGCAGTTCTGATTTAACCTTTTCGGATAAAATTGTAAACTTAGACCCAGTCTGCTCTCTCAGGTGAACGCAAAAAGATCCCACGGTACTATTTTGAAGAGGAGTAGGGGAGTTATCCCTGGTCAATATTTATCCCACCAGTAACATCACTAAAACAGATTGTGTGTTCATTATTGCTGTTGTGTAAAAAGTCACTGCCACAATTCACATAGTAAGAAGTCTCACAACACCAGGTTAAAGTCCAACAGGTTTATTTGGTAGCAAATACCATAAGCTTTCGGAGCAATGCTCCTTCGTCAGATGGACTTTAACCTGGTGTTGTGAGACTTCTTACTGTGCTTACCCCAGTCCAACGCCGGCATCTCCACATCATGACAATTCACATATTACAGAGTTCCAGGATTTTGATCCAGCCACAATAAAGGAATGATGAAATCAAAACAGAAAATGCTGGATAAACTCAGCAGGTCTGGCAGCATCTGTGGAGAAAGAAAGAGTTAATGTTTCAAGTCCATATGACCTTTCTAAAGGGCATAAAAGAGTCATATGAACTTGAAACGTTTGCCAGAATTTTACCGCCCCGCCTGCCATGGGAATCGGAGCAGGTGAGGGGCAGACAATGGGAAGATCCGCTGACCTCGGGTGGGATTTTACAGTTTCGGGTCAAGCAAGGCCATAAAATCCCGCCCGTTAAGTCTGTTTCTCTCTCCACAGATTCTGCCAGACCTGCTGAGATTAGCCAACATTTTCTGTTTTTATTTCAGATTTCCAGCATCCACAGTGTTTTGCTTTTATTTGAAGGAATGACGGTATAGTCCCAGTTCAGGATGGTGTGACTTAGAAGGGAATTTGCAGATAGCGGTATTCCAATGTTCTTGCTACTGCCCCTGCCCTTCTAGGTGGTAAAGGTCACCTTGGAAGGTGTTGTTGAAGAAACTGAACTTTGGCCAAACTAGCCGAGTGGACAATGTGCAATATGGAGGCAATGCTGAGACAACAGAGTCAGTCATTGTATGATGCTTTCTATGGTGAAAGCTATAGTCACCCTCACCAAGCAGTGAGCAATGGCAAATTAACACAAACTGCATGAACCCAAAAGGGCTACTGATATCAGAAGCTTCTGTTTGTAACGCTCTGCTCCATGTTTAGTCTTGGAAATAATTTATTCACCATGATAAATTGCACACGTTTCTGGAGTAATTAAAATCTGCCAGACTTTATATAAATCCATTTCTAATGTTCAAGATTTCTGAAGCTTAAAAATTTTAAATGCCTGCATATTCATATATTGCATACTTCATTGATTTAATTACTTAAAAGAGTTGAAACATAGCCAACTTAGATCATCGATATGCTAAGAGAGAATCTTTGTTTCTCCCATGTGGCACAATAGTATTACTCTTGCCAATTCATGTAGCACACTGATATTTTACTTTTATGAATAAACTAATACAGCTCTAGGCTTACAGTAAAGGTGCCTGGCTTTGGGATACAGTCTCCCATTTATAAAACTAAGGTCAGAATCGCAAAGTGCTTGGAGTCAAGGCTAGAATGATGCAGTGTCATAATTCCGTATCAGAATTTTGGAAGTGTAATGGAGGTAACTGACTTTGATTGAATGGCCAGTCACAATGTTTGCATTTTAGAACTGTCACTGAACTATTTATACACATGATGAGGTGTACTCTGATGATCAACACCTGAGGATTGGCCCATTTACTACCTAGATATAGAATAATTCCTCAGGTACAATGCTATAGTACACTTGGTGAATACCAATTTCCAAAGGATGCTTACAAAATGATGAAAGTTATTAAACAACATTGACAGGGTGAAAAGAGAAATGTGAGAAGCTGGATAAATTTCTGATTTCAGTTTTCAAATTTGTATACTTTCCACATGGAATGGTTCTGTACTAACAAGTTTTTAAAAAACTTATTGGGCTGGAGTTTGCTGTAGAAATCACCTTGAGGCTAATAGCATTCACTATTAAAGTGCAAATTGGACAGTAACTTCCAACAAGTGCATATGCTCAGTGCAACATGGGCAGCAAAAAGTTGTCCGAGTTGCCTATCCTCCAAGAGCTTCGCTATATGTCCAGAGATTTAACCTAATATAAACCCACGGCTTCA
The DNA here is from genome assembly GCF_964213995.1 of Mustelus asterias. Lineage (NCBI taxonomy): Eukaryota > Metazoa > Chordata > Chondrichthyes > Carcharhiniformes > Triakidae > Mustelus > Mustelus asterias. The sequence goes on from NC_135809.1 coordinate 49,858,691, forward strand.
ACAAAAAAAGGATAGGGCTTTTCCATTCCTGTGCAAGTAAATCTTTAATGGCACAATGAATCTTAATTTAACTGCTCTGGCATTGAAAAATAATGTATCAAATAGTGGAGTCTCATTCTTTCAGATATCAATTGTTGTTGGAGATTGTTTAAAAAAAGAAAGAAATTTAAGCAAAGAGAGATTATTTTTCTAATTCTTTTTCTTAATCTCTCATAAGTCAGTTTTTCTTTCCCTCGATTTCACATTCTGTACCTGATTTAACATTGCAATCCTTATTCTAATTACACTGCCTGGCTCAGTCCCTGCATAGCTCATTAAGGATTCTTCAATCTATTCACCCAGGTTCCAGAACCCCGGAGAGGGTGCCATGTTGAAATGGCTTCCTCATCATAGCAGGTTTCCAGTGCAGAAGTCCATAGACAGTCCATGAGCATGCGTAAGTGTAAAAGAATGGCTAGCAGTGCCCATTCACTGTTGGGTACAAAATCCAGCCCAACATCCTTTAGATTAGAAGACAGACTGTAACATCTGTTGTGACACTCACCAGAGTTAGTTTTATTTGAATGAAAATGTTTTACTCCTTTATATTAGCATGAAAATGTGCCCTTGTTCACATGGTTTTAGCTCTTGCAAGATAATTTAGACTTGTTGCTATGCGATTAACTCCTCGTAAAGACAGCCTGGAAAGACACAGACATGTAGGTGCTGCAAATGGAGCCTTGCACTTAGCCTATACAGTTCATTTGCAAAAAGAGAAGTGTCACATTTTGTAATACAGACACAAATTATGCTACATGTGTACTTGATAATACATGTTCCTATCTCACGATGCAGGCTCGGACAGGTCACATACTGACTAGAGGCAATATTAATCTAGCTCTTCAATACTGAACTAATCAACGTCAGCAGTAATTATATGCACAAGGTAAAATACAACGAACAGATATTATTTTTAGCCCTTTCTCAATTCATATTCCATTGTAAGTGGTTTGATTCCCAAGAAACATGCTGAATTCAGTGTTGCTACATGTTTTACAGCAATCAGCACATACTCTGAGGATAAATATTCAAGGTATACATTATTTTGCAGGAGCCTGCTAATCCTTGATGATAAACTACATCTTTATAATGTTAAATGTTACATAAGAGCAGGTTATTCAGCTCCTTGAGGTAATGGATCAGCCATTCAATTAGATCTTGGCTGATCCATTACTTCAACTTTATTTACACACCTCAGTTAAGATTAAATGGTTATTAATATTAATAAACTGAGGAGCCGTAATGGAGGCATCAAAAACCCGAATTGTGATTCTGTTAAGGAAAGGTTTTATGACAGAATGGTGAATTCAAAATGTCAGTTTAATATTCTCATTAATTTTAGTGCATCGTCTCTTTTGGAAATGCTTTAACCCAAGTTGGACCTTTGGGCTTCGATTTTCATCCTTGAGACAGCTACGGGGAGTTGGAAAAATTCCCGGTTTAGCTTGTTCACCTCGGGGAAAAAAAGCTAACCAGAAGAGGATTTCCATTGTTGCGGAGGGGGAGGGCACTGTGGGATGGGTGCAAGCTAGAATCAGGCCAGCCAACCTGGGAGAAAGTTTGGAGGCAGCAACAGGGGTTGTTGGCAGGTCGGGAGCCAAGCTATTTAAATAAAAACAGTTAAAATAAAATCAGGAAGATCTTCCAGCCCTTATCCATTACACCCACACAATCGCCATGTCCCATCCTTGCCACTTCATGCCCACAGCCAACTCCCCTCTGGTCCTCATACCAGGTTATGCCCCTAAACAATCTCCATGCTCCCTTGTGGCCCCATGCCAAGGTATAGCCCCCCCACCCACACCCAATTGACTCGCATGCCAAGCTATGGCACCTCTATGCCCATTCGCCCACAATACACCATATAGAACCAATGAACCCTAGGTGCAGTCAGATGTGTAAAAAAGGCTGTAAAATGTAATTCATTGATAACTTTACACTTCCTTTCAAAATAATTTCCTGTTAACCACAGTCCAATAAAACTGTCAACCATCCAGTCACATTAAAGATTCAATAGCTGAAATTGCAAGTGTTTGAAACCTCTTGTGTCAATAAACATTGTGAAATTGGTAGCATAAATCAGAGAGGCAGAGCTGTTAATCAAGCAATGCTTTTCCTAGGGCGTAAGTATTTCAACAAGCTAATATATTTCTGGGCTCTTAGCCAAGCCTCATTATGTATTCTTGGCTGAGAGCCCTGACATCCATTAGAGTACTAAAACACCTGAGCAATTTTAAGAGGTTCAAAGCACTTACAGTTTCAGTTGCTGAAACTTTAAAGGGTTTGGGTGATTGACACTTTATTGGCCTACAGTAGAAAGGATTTTTTAAAGAAAGTGAAAGTTATCAACAAATGATTTGTTCAACTTTTTTTTTTACACATATTACTGTCATTATAGTGTCCATTGTTTCTATGCAGCTGATTATGGGCATGGAAGTGCCATAGTTTGGCATGGCAGGGGAGCCATTCGAGGCTATGGTTCCTTGGGGGGGCATACCTTCACATATCGAAATGAAGCACTAGAAATGTTGTTTGGAGGTAATACTTTGGCATGTGCGCCAACGGGCCTGTTTTGGGGTGCATGGGGGACATAGAGTAATAGAGTCATTGAGGTCTACAGCATTGAGGTCTACAGACCCATTGGCATGAGGACCATCTTTTGCACTTACCATTCAAAAACGATCCCCTCATACAGACTAATTGAAAACCTGGCCTGACTTCATGACATTTGCAGAGGACTAGAGTGTGCTTGTAATCTCCCCATAATGGAGGTCGCCAGGGCAGATGCGCAGGGTGTGGGCATTTGACCTAAACACCTTTAAAGGCTACTCTTAAAAATTAGAAATCCCAGGAATGGCAGCGGGAATGCCAGAATTGGGACCACCCACCATTTTAAAAAGACTCCCAGATTATTTCGAATTGGTGCAAATTCCAGGCCTCGGTTTGAACTTTTCAGGTAGCTATTATGTATGCCCCTTTTATAATGCTGTGAACCAGCTGTTGTAGTATCTCTTCATGTCGGACATCTCTGTGTAAAATTCCTCCCTCAGTGTAGGCATGTCTCTGTGCAGGAGAGACTCCACCCTGTGCAGGAGATCTCACTGTGTGTTAGAGACATCCTTTCCAGATACTGGATTTGTGCAGGAAACTTTGGGGAATCCAACCAAGACAATGTGCCAGCACTGCATTATGTATTCCTGTATTCCCTAAATTGAAAGGATGCACTGTTAACAAGGAATGCCTAATCAAGAGCCCTTGATCAATTAACCACGGCATTCCTTCCTTTGAAGGCCACTTGATTCAGTGCGGAGATCAAACTCAATAGAGTACAGATGTAAACCTACAGATGGCACTATAATGCACCTTTCAAAGCTAGGCTTGAGAAATAATGCAAAATTGCTTTTCATTTTTAATTTCCATTTGAAAAAAATTAGATTGACTTCATTACACTTTTTACGTAACTGGATTAGTGAGCAGTCCCACAAGAGGACTAATTAGAAGAATTTTAGTTACTGCAGTGATTTGTATTCTCCGACTGCGAGCATTAAATTTGTCCTGCTTTACGATGCCACAGGGGAAAGGAAGTCGGGCGCGCTCAGTAGAAGACTCTTTCCATTGAAGAATGAAGGTCACTCCATGGTAAGTAATCTCATTTTCTCCTTCATGCTTCATTGTCCTGCACGCAGCTGGGGTACAGTTAGAGGCACAGAGTGATACTGAGTGTATGATTTGAAAACAGAAAGTCTATGTAAATGTGCTGGGGCGATGATGATGATGTAATCAGCAACATCATAGCAGACATGTTTGGGGCTACAAAAACACTGAATCATAGAATCCTACAGTGCAATCCCACCCAGGCTCTAACCCCATGCATTTACCCTAGCTAGTTCCCCTGACACTAAGGGGAAATTTAGCATGACCAATCCACCTAACCCATGCATCTTTGGAGGAAAATCATTTTGTAAAATGACGTGAGACTGAGTTAGCGTCAGCACTAGTTCTTCCAAGTCTTCTTTTTGGGAAGAAGGTAGGTGCACGGCCATGTCACGGACTCATTTGGTTCAAGTCCCCATTTAATAATACCTGTACAATCAGCTAACGATGGAGGTGTGTATGTGAGTAGGGTGAGTGGGAAGAAGGGCTTTTTAGGCAATTCAAACAATAGGCCAATTATTCTTGTATCAAACTCTTTACATAAGCCTTTTCACATTATCCACAGATTTCAATACTTGAAGTCAACTCTTCCACCTTCATGTTCATTGGAAGACTGACTATGGGTTCCAAGCTAGCGTGTGGTCATTTCACTATTCCATCTAATTTGCTGCCTCAGGAGAAATAATAGCAAATATCAAAAAATACTCTAATAAAAAGTGTGTCAGTGGGACAAAAGGTGTAAAAATACATTACCCCCAAGAAAATCACATATAGGATTTGTAAATGGAATAATTTAATAAAAGTCAAAGGTTTGCATTTATATAGCACCTTTCACAACAACCTGACTTCCTGAAGCACTTAAATCAATAATGTGCTGTTGAAATGTAGCATTGCAAGCAGTTGATTCCAAAATGCGTGTGTTTTAGAGGCAGTTTAGTTACTAAAACTAAAAGTTAAGTTGAAGGACTTGGTTGAGAAACTAATAAACAATGCTGTTGCAATTGCAATTCAAGGCGGCGTGGGTTAAGTACAATTTCAAAGGATAACCTATTTTTATTTAATACAAGTAGAGTTAGAAGGAAGTACACTTTAGCAATGAATGACCCATCTTTGAGCTTCTGATAGGGACAGGTGGTCTGTAATTATTTCAATAGGGGTTTGGATTATTCACGTAGTCCCTAGGTCAAAGAAACCAAAAGCAACATTGTAAACAAGGGAGGTCCTTCATGGAACCAGGACTCTGGTGAGAGGACCATTAACACCATCATGGACATAATTAGTCATGTAGGTCCCAGAATCAAAAGGTTTGGATTTGCAGGTAAAGGATAATTGGTTTACGTTTCTATTTGGAACATCGCAAGAATGCCATGTTGCCACAGAGATGGGCCATCTAGTTAGAGAGGTTCATTTGTTTATTTATTTGTGCATTTGTTCACGGAAGCAGGTAACAAGCATTTCAGTTTGGGAACAGACAGAGAGAATTGCAACGCACAGGAGCAAGGGAGATAAATGTTAGCCAGGTTTGCAGCTCAAACAGAGAAAATGCTAACTTAATCGTTAACTGTGCAAAATGCAGGTGGGAGCTAGCAATCAGATGGAGACAGAATTAATGAGAGAAAAGAGGTTTGAAGATTTGCCTAACTTGGAGCTAGAGGAAGAAGTTTACAGTAACCTTCATTGTGAAAACAAGCAGCTAGCTTGGAGAAGGGAGAGAGAGTGAATCTGCCAGGTGCTAAAAGGCAGTTGTGGAACCAAGAGCTGTACAGCAGCGTAGAGGTCATTAGAAACCAGGGATGTTCCTGATCTTTAAACCACTGCACACAGTAGCCCAAATCTGAGCTGAGGAGTTCACAGTTGCAGGGTTTTGAAGAGAAGTTGTAGAATCACTTAGCCATACAATCTCATCTTGTTTCTCCTGTAGCTTCCTCCATGAGACACATATTTCCATCTCTCAAGTTGCACTGGCCTGTAGGTATAATCGATTGATCGCCACTGATCCTCGGTGATGGATTTTACAGTGCATAAGAAAGAGAAATGATGGGCAATTCAGAGTGTTGGAGTTCCAACATGGTTTGTTATTAAGTCCTGACAAAGATAGATCAGACGCAGCATGGATTCATGAGGGGAAAGTCGTGCTTGACGAACATGTTGGATTTTTATGAAGATGTGACTAGGGCGGTTGATGGAGGAGAACCGGTGGATGCGGTGTTTTTGGATTTCCAAAAGGCGTTTGATAAGGTGCCCCATAAAAGGCTGCTGAAGAAGATTAGGGCACACGGAGTTGGGGGTAGTGTGTTAAAGTGGATTGGGGACTGGCTATCCAACAGGAAGCAAAGAGTCGGAATAAATGGGTGTTTTTCCGGTTGGAGGAAGGTAACTAGTGGCGTGCCGCAGGGATCGGTACTCGGGCCGCAACTGTTTACCATTTATATAGATGATCTGGAGGAGGGGACGGAGTGTAGGGTAACGAAGTTTGCAGACGACACAAAGATAAGTGGAAAAGTGAATCGTGTGGAGGACGGAGAAGATCTGCAGAGAGATTTGGACAGGCTGAGTGAGTGGGCGAGGATATGGCAAATGGAGTATAACGTTGAGAAATGCGAGGTTATACACTTTGGAGGAAATAATAACAAATGGGATTACTATCTCAATGGAAACAAATTAAAACATGCTACCGTGCAAAGGGACCTGGGGGTCCTTGTGCATGAGACGCAAAAGCCCAGTCTGCAGGTACAACAGGTGATCAAGAAGGCAAATGGGATGTTGGCCTATATTGCGAAGGGGATAGAATATAAAAGCAGGGATGTCTTGATGCACCTGTACAGGGCATTGGTGAGGCCGCAGCTGGAATACTGTGTGCAGTATTGGTCCCCTTATATGAGGAAGGATATATTGGCATTGGAGGGAGTGCAGAGAAGGTTCACCAGGTTGATACCGGAGATGAGGGGTTTGGATTATGAGGAGAGGCTGAGGAGATTGGGTTTGTACTCGTTGGAGTTTAGAAGGATGAGGGGGGATCTTATGGAGACTTATAAGATAATGCGGGGGCTGGATAGGGTGGAGGCGGAGAGATTCTTTCCACTTAGTAAGGAAGTTAAAACTAGAGGACACAGCCTCAAAATAAAGGGGGGTCGGTTTAAGACAGAGTTGAGGAGGAACTTCTTCTCCCAGAGGGTGGTGAATCTCTGGAATTCTCTGCCCGCTGAGGTGGTGGAGGCTACCTCGCTGAATATATTTAAAGCACGGATGGATGGATTCCTGATCGGTAAGGGAATTAAGGGTTATGGGGATCAGGCGGGTAAGTGGTACTGATCCACGTCAGATCAGCCATGATCTTATTGAATGGCGGGGCAGGCTCGAGGGGCTAGATGGCCTACTCCTGCTCCTATTTCTTATGTTCTTATGTTCTTAAAGGTGCGCAAAGCTAAGATTCTGATCGCCATAGTGTCGCCACACAAGACCATCAAGTGAAAGGCAACAACTTCTCCACAGGGAGAGAGAGATAAAACCTGATGTAGAGCCAGTGTTTCCCCTCCCCAGCCTCTCATTCGCACTTACCTACAGCCTGGTTACCGATCAGTGAACAGCAAAGGATGAGGAGCAGAGCTCAGTAAAAAAGAAGAATCAAACATCTTGTTTCCCCTACTCCAATCGAAGATTCAATTGACATGTACTGCTCCTGATTGAACAAATGCTGTTGTAAATCAAATCCATTCTGCACATGCACTCCAGTCTGTAGCAGCTGGAAGGCATTTCTTCAATTATCTTTCCGAGTGTCCTGAAGGCAATTTTAATCATGAGACCTCTGCTACATTAAAGCCAACATCACACCTACACACAACTATCAAAACTTTTTAAAAGGATCTCTTTGAAGTGTTTCAAATAAGGATTTTACTGTGCTAACAAGTGAAACTGTGGTGGACCTCAGTTGTGCCTTTGTCCTATATGGACCACCGTTGTGTGTGTTTGTCATACCTGGACACATCCCCTTCCAGTTTGGTTCCTCCCCTCAGCACCTAGTATAAAGGTGGCTGTCTCCTCCCCCTTGTTCAGTCCAGGTCTGTTAATTGTTGGGATCTGCTCCTGATTCTGTTGTGAATAAAAGCCTACACTTATATTGGCATATCGGTAGTCTTTCGCCTTATTGATAGCGCATCAATTTTATTCACAACAGTTACTAGTATGGAGCAGTTTCTAAAACCCGACAAGTTAGCATTAGACCCTCAAGAGGTTGGAGCCTCTGATAAATTTGATCATTGGTTGGACTGCTTCGAAGCATTCGTCGACACCGCTACGGCCATCGACACCGACGCTGCTAAACTCCACGTGCTCCGCGCCCGGGTAAGCGAAACTGTCTATGGAATCTTCCGGGACGCTGCTACTTACGCGGACGCTATCGAACTCCTAAAAGGGCAGTTCCGAAAGAGCCCTAACGTGGTTTACGCCAGACACCTCCTAACTACCCGCAAACAGCAGCCAGGAGAATCGTGCGCCCAATTTCTGCGTGCCCTGCGAGTCCTCGCCCGAGCATGCGACTGTAAGGCTGTTTCAGCAGCTCAGAACACGGAGGATCTGATCCGCGACGCCTACGTTGCGGGCATTGAGTCTACATACATCCAGCAGCGTCTGCTGGAACAAGATGACCTAGACCTCCGGAAAACGGCCACGATGGCTGAAACGTTAGAAGCAGCCTCCCATAATCTCGGGTCTTACCTTGGATCCCGTTCCACCGACGGCTCCACTGCGACGGCTGCTCCAGCAGGGCCCAAATGTTACTTTTGTGGCCTCCCTAAGCACCCTCGGCGTCACTGCCCGGCAAAGGACGCGATTTGCTCCGGATGCGGTAAGCTAGGCCACTTTGTTAAAGTCTGCAGAGCAAAGCCGCTTCTGAAGACTCGTGGAGCCATGTGTGCTCCGAGGGCGCGGCCATCTTTGATGCAGGCGGCTGCGCGCGAATCGCCATCTTGGATGCGGTCACCGGAAGTGCGGGAATCGCCATCTTTGATGCGGTCACCGGAAGTGCGGGAGTCGCCATCTTTGAGACTGGCATCAAGGCAAGCTGAGCAGGAAGCTTCAACCGTGACGTCATCAGACGGCGACGAAGATGGATTCTTCTTTAATTCAACAGTGGCATCGATTTGCCTGGACCAGTCGCAGCCACATCAACTCTCCAAGTCCATAATGGAGATCAAGGTAAATGGTTATGCAGAAAACTGCCTGTTTGACTGTGGGAGCACGGAAAGTTTTATACACCCTCGCACAGTGCGTCAATATGCCCTTCCCGTGCGACCCTGGAGCCAGACCATCTCCATGGCCTCGAATTCTCACTCAGTGGAGGTCCTCGGGTGCTGCTTGGTGACGCTGACAGTACAGGGCACAGTCTACGAGCGTTTTCGGCTCCTCGTGCTGCCGCGACTCTGCGCAGCTGTACTGCTGGGGTTAGATTTCCTCAGCCATCATAGAAGCGTCATCCTGCAGTATGATGGCCCTTATCCCCCGCTCTCCGTCTGCAAGGCGCCGTCACGGCAGCGCCCCTCGCGCACCACCTGCAGTCTCTCGACCCTCAAGATCACCCCCCCCCCGTTATTTGATAACCTCACCCCGGATTGTAGGCCTATAGCCACCAAGAGTAGGCGCTATAGTGCGGATGACCGGGCCTTCATTCGGTCCGAGGTACAACGTTTGCTCCAGGAAGGGATTATCCAGGCCAGCACCAGCCCCTGGAGGGCGCAAGTGGTCGTAGTTAAATCGGGGGAGAAACACCGCATGGTGATTGACTACAGCCAGACCATAAACAGGTATACCCAACTAGATGCATATCCTCTTCCCCGTATCGCGGACATAGTCAACCACATCGCGCACTATAGGGTTTTCTCAACGATCGATTTGAAATCGGCTTACCACCAGCTCCCTATCCGCTCGGAGGATCGCCCATACACTGCCTTTGAGGCGGATGGCCGCCTCTACCAGTTCCTCCGAGTCCCCTTTGGTGTCACCAATGGGGTCTCAGTCTTCCAACGGGCCATGGATCAAATGGTGGACCAGCACGGACTACGGGCCACTTTCCCGTATCTGGATAACGTCACCATCTGCGGCCATGACCTGCAGGACCATGATGCCAACCTACAAAAATTCCTTCGTACGGCCACTCTCCTGAACCTCACATACAATGAGGCGAAGTGTGTTTTCCGGACACGCCGCCTCGCCATCCTTGGGTACGTGATAGAAAATGGTGTCCTTGGCCCCGACCCAGCCCGTATGCGTCCCCTTATGCAGCTTCCCCTCCCTACTACCCTCAAAGCACTGAGGAGATGCCTGGGCTTCTTCTCCTATTATGCCCAGTGGGTTCCCCGTTACGCAGATAAAGCCCGTCCGCTCCTAAAATCGACCTCTTTTCCCCTGGCGGAGGAGGCCTGTCGGGCCTTCGATGACATCAAAGCGGACATCGCGAAGGCCGCGATGCACGCTGTGGACGAATCCATCCCATTCCAAGTGGAAAGTGATGCGTCTGACTTTGCCCTCGCTGCCACCCTTAACCAGAGGGGCCGTCCGGTGGCCTTCTTTTCCCGGACCTTACAAGGCCCTGAGATTCGACACTCCTCGGTCGAGAAGGAGGCCCAGGCCATCGTGGAAGCCGTCCGGCACTGGCGCCATTATCTCGCGGGCCAACGATTCACCTTAATTACGGACCAGCGGTCAGTTGCCTTCCTGTTTAACACCAGGCAAAAGGGCAAGATTAAGAATGACAAGATCTTGCGGTGGAGGATTGAGCTCTCCACCTACAGATATGACATCATGTACCGGCCTGGGAAGCTCAATGAGCCCCCAGACGCCCTGTCCCGTGGATCATGTGCCAGTGCCCAACTAGACCAGCTACAGTCCCTCCATAACGACCTCTGTCACCCGGGTGTCACCAGATTTTTCCATTTTGTCAAGTCCCGTAACCTGCCCTTCTCCCTTGAGGAAGTCCGGACGATTACCAGGCAATGCAGGGTCTGCGCTGAGTGCAAACCGCAGTTCTACCGGCCAGGTCGGGCGCACCTTGTAAAGGCCACTCGCGCGTTCGAGCGCCTTAGCGTAGATTTTAAAGGCCCCCTCCCCTCCTCTAACCGCAATGTTTATTTCCTGAATATCATTGACGAATACTCACGTTTCCCTTTTGCCTTCCCCTGCTCGGACATGACCACGGCTACAGTGATTCGGACCCTGAACAAGCTCTTCACCCTGTTCGGCTTCCCAGCCTATATTCATAGCGACCGTGGGTCCTCTTTCATGAGTGACGAGCTGAGGCAGTACCTGCTCGCCAAAGGCGTTGCCTCCAGCCGCACCACTAGCTATAACCCCAGGGGCAATGGTCAAGTAGAGCGGGAGAACGCAACCGTCTGGAAGGCCGTTCTATTAGCGTTACGGTCTAGGGGCCTTCCAGTCAGCCGTTGGCAAGACGTCCTTCCGGACGCATTACATTCCATTAGGTCACTCTTGTGCACAGCGACCAATACGACCCCTCACGAGCGGATGTTTTCATTTCCCAGGAAGTCCTCCTCGGGTACTTCGCTCCCGGATTGGCTGATGTCCCCGGGACCCGTCCTGCTTCGGAAGCATGTCCGGACCCATAAGGCAGATCCCTTGGTCGAGGAGGTCCAATTGCTCCATGCTAATCCCCAATATGCTTATGTAGCGTACCCTGATGGGCGGGAGGACACGGTTTCTGTCCGTGACTTGGCACCCGCGGGTGCCCCGGAGGTCACCACGTCCTTCCGCCCCACGGTCCCTGGTGTCGTCCATTCGGAGACTGCTACGCCTCTTCCTCCCTCAGTCCCTGTCCCCAATGTAGTGCGCCCAGAGCCTGTTGCAGCCCCCCACCCCCCAGCTCCGGTTCCCACTGTTCCCCATACGCCACCAGGGCCACTGCTCGCTCCTCTCGCCCCTGTGTACAGCTCACTTGAGTCGCCGGAGCCGTCGCCACGCAGTACCCGACGACTGGACGGGACGACGGATCGGTCCGCTTCACACCACCCAGCGCCTTCTCTCGACGCTCACTGTACGGAGCCTGGGCCGACATCGCTCCCGGCTCGGTCGACTCTGCGACCTGCACTACGACGATCGCGACGACGGATCAAGCCACCGGTTCGTCTGGACTTGTGATATTGTTTCCGCTTCACCCCCGTGTTGTTTTTTAAAAGGAAGGGGTGAATGTGGTGGACCTCAGTTGTGCCTTTGTCCTATATGGACCACCGTTGTGTGTGTTTGTCATACCTGGACACATCCCCTTCCAGTTTGGTTCCTCCCCTCAGCACCTAGTATAAAGGTGGCTGTCTCCTCCCCCTTGTTCAGTCCAGGTCTGTTAATTGTTGGGATCTGCTCCTGATTCTGTTGTGAATAAAAGCCTACACTTATATTGGCATATCGGTAGTCTTTCGCCTTATTGATAGCGCATCAGAAACTTACATCTTTTTCAGACTAACATTATACATTCACCATACAAGATACAAGGGACACAGACTTGGACATTTATGGCTATCAGCTGGTTTAACCATTCATTGCCAGATCTGACTGAAACACATAACACATTATCACGTCGTCTTGTCCGCTGCCAACCATACACTATTCCAAGATCAATTTTGAATGCAAAGAGAACCTCTGGTTTCTTTTTACTATTACAAACTGTGTTTTTAACACCCTCTTCCCTGCCTCCTTCACCCTCAACTTCAACAACAAATGTCAGTAGCTCGTGGATTTTTGGCGGTTCAGCTGCTTCCTCCTGTCCAATGGCTCACCAGGACAAGCTACCTGCTAGGTTCCCCCATTGCCCTGAACTTTCTCCCCTTTCTCTCCTGTTTCCTCTCCAAGCTTAGCATCTGAATGAAAACCATTTCCTGCTCCCTCAACCAGATTCTCACTAAACTGATGACCACCCAACTTTCTTCCCTGTCCCTCATATTAACTTATATTGTTAACATCATCAGCGACTGCCCCTCTCTTTTTCAGATCTGCCATCCTTGCGATTTTCCCAAAAAGCCATCCTTAATCCCTCTATTCTTACAAACTATCGCCCCCATTTCCAACCTCTTTTCCAAAGGTGAACATACTTTCACTTCCCAAATTCATGCTCATCTTTCCTAAACCATCCCATAAATTTACAAGAGAAAACATATGTAACTATGGCTTTGGTAAACTATCCTTCCTTGACTTTTTACGTGGTTGACAGATGACTTCCTCCAATGCCCCTCTCCTTCACTGCCACACAGTAGCTCTGCATTTGCCTAGTTCCATTCTTACCTAGCAAATTTGCAGCCAGTGAATCACCTGCAGTGCCTTCGTTTCCCAAATCTTAACCTCTGAATCCCTCAAGGATCAATTTTTGTCCCATTTCTTTTTCCCTTTTGCATATTGACACATAGCTTGTGTCAATATGAAGAAGGGAACAGACACATAGTTTGTCTGACATCCCAGCATTGGATAAGTAGACATTTCCTGCAACTAAATATCAGGAATAACAAAGCCATTGTCTTCTGTCCCCATCGCTTCTTGACCTTAGACTCCATCCCTCTGCCTGGCAACTGTCTGAGGATGAATCAAACCTTTCATAACTTTGGTATCTGACCATCAGATGAGCTCTGATCTTGTACCTTCTTCATCACCAAGACTGCCTACTTTAATTTCCATTACACTGCCTGATTCCACCCTGCCTCAGCTCATATGCTGCGACAAATTTCATCCGCACCTTTGTTTCCTCTGGTCTTGATTATTTCAATGATCTCCTAACCGATCACCTATCTCCAATCCCACATAAACTTAGTTTATTTATAGTGTCACAAGTAGGCCTATATTAACACTGCAATGAAGTTACTGTGAAAATCCCCTAGTCACCACACTCTGGCGTCTGTTCGGGTACATGGAGGGAGAATTTTGCATGGCCAATGCACCTAACCAGCATGTCTTTTGGACTGTGGGAAGAAACCAGAGCACCTGGAGGAAACCCACATGGATACGGGGAGAACGTGCAGAGTCCGCACAGACAGTGACCCAAGCCGGGAATCGAACTCAGGTCCCTGGCGCTGTGAGGCAGCAGTGCTAACCCACTGTTCCACAGACTATACTGGCATTGTCCTAACTTGCATTAATTCCCATTCACCATAACCCCCATATTCATTGACTTACCTTGGCTCCTGGTGCAGCAAAGACTCAATTTTAAAATTCTCGTCCTGCCATAGTCTTGTCCCTTGTTATCGCTGTAATCTCCTCCAGCCTTACAATCTTCTACTTCCTGCTTCCTCTACTTAGGGTTTCTCACACATTCCTGCCTTTAACCGCTCCACCATTGGTAGCTGTGCTTTCAACCTTGGTCCTCAGTCCTAGATGTTCCTCACTAGATTCTTCACCTCTCTAAGCAAATGTCCTATTTCAAATTGTTCCTAAAAGCATGTCTCTTTGATGAAGCTTTTGGTCATCTTTTCTGATTCTTTTTCTATGGCTTGATGTCAAAACATGTCAAAGTTTTATTATTGATAATGGTCTTATTAAGTGCCTTGAGATGTTGTACTAAGTTAAACCACTACACAAATGTAAACTGCATTTTAAGTTAAGTATTAGTATAAAGGAAAAGTCATCCCTCTCTTACTCAACTGCACTTTCTCACAATCTTCCTCATCTTTCTGTCTTATGAACTCTTTTCTCTCTTGAATGCTCCAAGTGTAGAAAGATAAAAAAAAGGACTACTATAAGATTGGCAGACTCTTCTAGGGTTTTTGTTTAATCAACTTAGATGTAGAATTAACTTTCTCAATGGGGAGTAAGTTTGTTAGTAATTGTAATTAGGTGTTTTAAATACTTTGTAGTTTTAAAAGTACATGCAATACCTTTAATTAGTCCATACAAATTAATATATATCTTCTATACATTTTAGAAATTAAACAAAGAAACTTAGATGCACAGAGTGCCCCTTTGATACCAAACATATGCTAGATACATTCTTTTAAAGCATCCAACTGTTGAAATCACAAGGCCATAAAGGACACTTAATTGCATCACCAGACACCTTATCAGAAACAACTGATGCAAGGCTGAGTTTTAATAAAGCGGCCTTCACAGTTTCTAATCAAAACAGAGTCAGAAAGATATTAATGTCTTAGCTAATGAAAGAGTTATGGTCGGGGACTTAGTGGGAACTGACAAGAATTAATGGTAACATAATGATACCCCTTTAGTTGAAGGTAGTGATAAAAAGCTCAGTCATTGAATTGATAAGCAATGTATACATGTGTTTCATTATGTTAGTAATCAACAAAACTTATCAGGGCTATAATTGCGAAATACCTTGAAGGCACAATGAGTTGACCACATCCCTTAGAGATTCAGTTAACTTCACTGACAAGACCATAAAATACTAATGGCTTTTGTAGGCCCCCTTTATCAATTAAAGGATGCCCATGTGAGACTGTTTTAGTGAAGATGCTTTGTGAGGCTGCTATCAAAAATAGAGACATGGCTAAGAGACTAGAGAACAGGCTTAGGGATGATATATTGGGGTATCCCACGAGGTATCGTGATCTCATAGAACAGAGTGGTTCAGTCTTTTTTCTATTGGATCAATACGTGAAGTATGTCATTTGTAACAATTTTGATTGGATTGTGTCCAACTGACTGTGAGCTGCAGAATTGTACAAACCAGGATGATTTTTTTTGTGTGTTGGAGTGGTGTCTCGACCCATTGTGTTGGGAACTGACCCCCCTTGCTAGCAAGTAAAATAAAGACAATCTATCGGTTAAGTATCTTGTGTTAATGTGTGTTTGTGTTCAAGTCAAACTCGGAAGTCGAGATTTCGACACAAGGTCCAAATATGTCATCTCACTATATCACACCATATTCCTTTAATTTTAACATAATCCATTCTGGGACTTCAAACCATGGAACACCTCTGTCTTCCTTTCAATAGTAAGAAGTCTAACAACACCAGGTTAAAGTTTAACCTGGTGTTGTTAGACTTCTTACTGTGTTTACCCCAGTCCAACGCCGGCATCCCCACATCATTCCTTTCAATATCCAGCCCTTAAAAAACTAAGCCCAAACCTGGCATCATCAAATTACAATTTCATGCTTCATCTCACCTTCTAACTCTCTTCAACCTTAGCCGTTCATCGATATTTCTCAATTTTTTCCCCCTATTCCTTCATGGGTTAAGTGTTGATGGCAATGTCAGCATTTACTGTCCATCCCTAATCATCCTTGGGAAAGTGGTAGTGAGTCACCTTCTTGAACTGCTCCAGTTTGTGTGGTGTAGGTGCACTCACAGGGCTGTTAGGGAGAGACTTAGGGTTATTGAGCCAGTGACAGTGAAGGAGCGGCAGTATAGTTCTGAACCAGGATGATTTGGAGGGGAGCTTGTGGGCGGTAACGTTCCAATTTATTTTCTGCTACTGACCTTTTTGATGATAGAGGTTATGGGTTTGGAAGATGCCATTGAAGGAGCCTTGATGAGTTGATGGAGTACATCTTTTAGATGGTGTCACTGCATACTGGTTGCAGAGGGAGTGAATGTTTAAGATGGTGGATGGGGTGCCATTCAAACAGACTGCTTTGTCCTGGATGATGTCAAGATACTTGAGTGTTGTTGCTACTACATGCTTCCAGGCAAGTGGCTGACTTGTGCCTTGTAGATAGCAGGCTGACAAGTGGCAAATAATATTTGTGCCACTAATCAAGTCCCTTGACATTTAAAAGCATTATCATCACCGAATACCCCACTATCAATATCCCGGGAATTACCTTGGACAGAAACTGGACCAGCCATATAAACCTGGCTACAAGAGCAATCAGAGGATGGGAATCCTGTGGCGAGTTACACAACTCCTGACTCCTCAAGGTATGCCCACCATCTACTAGGCACAAGTCAGGAGTGTAATGGAATGCTCTCCACTTGCCTTGAACAACATTCAAGAAGCTCAACACCATCCAAAACAAAGCAGCCTTCTTGATTACCACCCTTTCCACAAACATTCAATTCCTCCACCAACAACGCACAATGGCAGCAGTGTGAACTACCTACAAGCTACACTGCAGGATAAAAGGTTCCTTAGGCAGCAAATTCCAAACTCACGACCACTACCATCTAGAAGGACAAGGGCACCAGACACAAGGGAACACCATCATCTGGAGATTCCCTTCCAAGTTATTCACAACACTGACTAGGAAATATATCGCCATTCCTTCACCGTCGTTGGGTCAAAATGCTGGAATTCCCTCCCTAACAACACTGTGGGTGTACTTATACCATAGGGATCGCCACGGTTCCAGAAGGCAGTTCACCACCACCTTCTCAAGGGCAAATAGGGATGGGCAATAAATGATGACCTCCCATCGACACCCACATCCTGTAAAAGAACATAAAGGAAAGGCTTTGGTGAGTCAGGAGGTGAGTCACTTGCCACACAATTCCCAAACTCCGAGTATAGAGTAAAAGGTTATCAGAAGCATACATGACACCGATGTAACATTGATGTCAGGTCACAAGGCTGAGTAGTAAGAGAGACCTAACGGAGGAGAAGCTCCAACCACAAATGGAGGTCCCAATGTGTAAATGCTGACTGGAAATAACAAGTAATGGTTTTGAGAAACTACAGACTCGAACTGCATGCTATGCGAGACTAGACAATGCCCAAACGCCCCATCTAGACTGTGACCACACAACGAAACATGGTGGCAGCAAGTGAAAGTCCCAGTCAACCTTAAAAAGGCATAGAGTGGCAAGAAAAAAATGATCCTCCAAGGAAGGAGGAAATAAAAAAAATTAAGACTCACCAGGACATCGGAATATCGTGGAAGCATGAGATGCAAGCTGAGATACAGAGCTGGAGACTGTACAGCAGTAAGCACAGGCCTGAAACAACAAGCAGCAGCACAGGAGTAGGGACAATTCCAGGGCTCAGCAGAAGCATGGAATCCACGCTACCACACCCAGAATTCAGAGTGCAGAAGGCTCCCAATGGGCCCAGAACTGGGACAATGAGAAAAAAGGTTCATAACATACAGAACTGCTTCAGATTTACATAAAAATATCAGAAAAATCAGGTCAATGCACTGCTTTATGCAGTAGGCTCCATCACTGACAATGTGATGGCAAAGTAAGGGATTGATGAGACTAACTTCTTATGAAGTAGTCCTTGTGAAGAAGCTTTCAACTCTTATTTCAGTATCCATCAGAATTTAATAATAGAGAGATAAATTTAAGAAAAGAGAGAAAGACCAGACAAAAGCATGGATTCACTCATCAATGGTCGCTGTGGGTTGGCAGGAAACTACGATTATGGATCCTTGATGAGCAGATTCACAGCAGGATCGTAATCAGGGTTCGTGACGAAGCATTATCATATTTCTTACGAACAAAATGTAGATTTAACATGAGTAAAAACAATTCAGATGGCGAGGCAAACAGGAAATAGAACTGTGCTTTTGTTCGTGGGGAAGAAGAGGCCCTGTGGAGAAGATTGAGCGAGACCAATCAGTTTGCAGGCAATAAGAGAAAGAGAACACATGAAAGCCTAAGCCTGCCAAAATGGAGAAAAGCCAACTGCCAATATTGAAATGTCTTTGATATGTGGAAACAAACTGAAAAAGGGGGAAGGGGGAAGAGAGTGCCATAAATGTGGAAAAATAGGCTACTTCAAAATTGTTAGTCGCTTGAAAACACTGACAATCTTCAAAAGAGAGAGAAAATTTTAAAATGGAACCACATAAAAGAAGTGAAAGAACCGCAAGTAAAACAATAACCTGCCTGGGGGAGGAAAATGATACTGAAAACAAGTACTGGAGTATTAAACCTGGAGTGGATGGACATCCCAGAGTTGAAGCTAGACAGGAGCAGGTGTTTCTGTTTTATCAGATGAAGTCAAACAGCTCAAACATTGCAGATTACATTGCAATCCTCATCTATTAAAATACAAATTCCTGGGGTGACAATTTTAAAACTGAAAGGTCAACTCATGGCAAAGCTGAAATATAAAGATAGGTACATCCTTGAACCTCTCAAGGTCATTCAAAATCAAGATCTGTTCTACTAAACAGAAAGGCCTGCCCAAAACTAAAAGCAATCTATAAAGTGGATGAAGAGCTACAGCAGTAATGAAATGAATTTCCAGTCTTGCTTGCAGGTCTAGAAAAGCTAAACATCGAGTACCTTATCACCCTATAAAGCTGGAGCTAAACTAATTTGCCTCTGTCCACCAAGGAAAAACTTTCATCCACTTTTGAACAAAGTCAAAGGTGAAACTGAAAACATGCGCAGCAAAGGGGTTATCTGACTGGTCACCAGGCCAACAAAATGGTGGTCAGGAATGGTAATGGTCCCAACGCTTGTAAGAATTTGCGTGGATTTAAATCAACTAAACAAATCAGTGGAATATGTAATCCACCTGATGACCTCAACAGATGCAAGCCTTTCCAAACTAGCGAAGAGTATCCTATTTACCAAAGTATAATTTACCTATATTCATCATGGAGTGCGGTTACAAGTGGTGTACCTCAGGGATCTGTTTTGGGGCCACTGCTGTTTGTAATATTTATTAATGATCTGGATGAGGGTATAGTTGGGTGGATTAGCAAATTTGCTGATGACACCAAAGTCGGTGGTGTGGTAGACAGTGAGGAAGGGTGTCGTAGTTTGCAGGAAGACTTAGACAGGTTGCAAAGTTGGGCCGAGAGGTGGCGGATGGAGTTTAATGCGGAGAAGTGTGAGGTAATTCACTTTGGTAGGAATAACAGATGTGTTGAGTATAGGGCTAACGGGAGGACTTTGAATAGTGTGGAGGAGCAGAGGGATCTAGGTGTATGTGTGCATAGATCCCTGAAGGTTGGGAATCAAGTAGATAGGGTTGTTAAGAAGGCATATGGTGTCTTGGCGTTTATTGGTAGGGGGATTGAATTTAGGAGTCGTGGCGTTATGTTGCAACTGTACACAACTCTGGTGCGGCCGCACTTGGAGTACTGTGTGCAGTTCTGGTCCCCACATTACAGGAAGGATGTGGAGGCTTTGGAGAGGGTGCAGAGGAGGTTTACCAGGATGTTGCCTGGTATGGAGGGGAGATCCTATGAGGAGAGGCTGAGGGATTTGGGATTGTTTTCGCTGGAAAGGCGGCGGCTAAGAGGGGATCTTATTGAAACATATAAGATGATTAGAGGTTTAGATAGGGTGGATAGTGATAGCCTTTTTCCTCTGATGGAGAAATCCAGCACGAGGGGGCATGGCTTTAAATTGAGGGGGGGTAGTTATAGAACCGATGTCAGGGGTAGGTTCTTTACCCAGAGGGTGGTGAGGGATTGGAATGCCCTGCCAGCATCAGTAGTAAATGCGCCTAGTTTGGGGGCGTTTAAGAGATCCGTAGATAGGTTCATGGACGAAAAGAAATTGGTTTAGGTTGGAGGGTCACAGTTTTTTTTTAACTGGTCGGTGCAACATCGTGGGCCGAAGGGCCTGTTCTGCGCTGTAATGTTCTATGTTCTATGTTCTAAAGTGGATGTGAATAGTGCATTTTGTCAGTTGCCTCTGGCATAGTGGTGAGCACTGCTGCCTCACAGCGCCAGGGACCCGGGTTCGATTCCTGGCTTGGGTCACTGTCTGTGTGGAGTTTGCACGGTCTCCCTGTGCCTGCGTGGGTTTTCTCCGGGTGCTCCGGTTTCCTCCCACACTCCAAAGATGTGCAGGGTAGGTGGATTGGTTATGCTAAATTGTGCCTTAGTGTCATGGGGACTAGCTAGGGTCAATGCATGGGTATATGGGGATAGGGCCTGGGTGGGATTGTGGTCGGTGCAGACTTGATGGACCGAATGGCCTCCTTCTGCACTGTAGGATTAAAGAATCCAGGTTGTTGAACATTTTTTAATGCCATTCAATCATTATTGTTTCAACAGATTGCCCTTTGGAATAGCGCCCACTCCAGGTAAGAATGCCTCACTTTCTAGAAGGCATGGAAGGAGTGTAATGCCATATGGATGACATGCTTATACATGGCTTCATGAGAGAAGATCACAGAGTCAGAACAATCCGAAGCAACTTAAAAGATACAGGCCTAACACAATGAAAAATGTGAGTTGACCAAACCTGTGATCAGGTTTCTCAGTCACATGGAACAAGGCACTAGAATCACAGTTGCCCCACAAAAATCAAAAGTGACTCGTGAATTTCCCCAACTCGGGAAGTGAGCTGCGCAGATTCCTTGGGACGGTCAACCAAAGTAGGCAAGTTCCTACTCAATCTAACCGCGGTTAATGTGCTATTGAGGCAGGATCAACAGTGGTGCAGGAATGTGGGCCAGCAAAAGGCTTTCAAATGGATTAAACAACTTTTAAATTCTTCCCAAGCCTTGAATTACTGATTGTATTAGCAACAGATGCATCGTCTGCAGGTCTGGGGGCAGTTTTATTCCAAATGCAAAGAAATAACGAGCTTAGTTCAGTCTACTCTGCCTCTGGAACACTGACAGGAACAGAACAATGATAGGCTATGATAGAAAAAGAAGTGTTGGCAGCAACGTTGGCATACAACAAATTTCCAGACTATATTTAATTTCAAAATCAAAACAGGCTACAAGTCACTCATCACATGAAAGAATTTGCAAAGATGCCACGTAGAATCCAGTGGTTTCAGACTAAACGTGATGAGATCAGAGTGATTTGTCAAGACACCTCATAGATTAATCCTGTGACGTCTGTGATTGGGGCCGGGGGGGGGGTCGTGGAGTTGTAGGTGGCTGTAAATATGATGGGAAATAAAGACTCAGTGGGGGATGAAAAGAGTTAACATCAGAAGCATAAGTGGTACCGATATATTAATGATGCCAGATCACATGACTGAGAAGAAAGCAAGATTGTGTAGAGGTCCAAATGTGTCAATGCTTGCTGTAAATAAAGAGTAATGGTTGAGAAACTCAAGCAGCATACTTTGGGGGAATAGACAATCCCCAGAACCTCTGCCTAACCACACAACGCAACGCTGCCCTCTTGTAGCCTGGTTGGTTCAGTTAAATTTCGAGTCAATGTTAACCCTCAGGATTCAGATGCTGGGCAAGAGGCATTTGTTGCATCTCTTGTTGGAGATGGTCACTGCCTAGCACATGTGTAGCACCAACGTTGCTTACCATTTATCAACCCAAGCCGAAACTTGTTGCATGCAGTTGTGAACTGCATCCTGATCTGAGGAGTTGTGCACAGTATTGAACACTGTACAATCATCAGCGAACATCCTTATTTCTGACTATGAAGGAGAGAAAACCACAGGTCAAACAGCTGAAGTTCATTGGGCATAGGCCATCCATCTTCAGCTGTTGCATCAGCAGCGTCCCCTCCTGTAGTCTGTTTTTAATATTTTAGCTTTCCCAAACTATGTCTACAAGAGCTGGTTAAGGCATCGTGGCTATGCAGGCATTTATTGACATCCCTAAATGCCCTTGAGAAGGTGGTGGTGAGCTGCCTTCTTGAACCCCTGCAGTGCATGTGATGTAGGTACACCCACATTGCTTTTAGGGAGGGAGTTCCAGGATTTTGACACACTAGTGACATGGTAATCCATGGTGCCATTATCATGAAAAGTCAGATCTAGGGGGTGGCACGGTGCCACAGTGGTTAGCACTACTGCCTCACAGAGCCAGGGACCCATGTTCAATTCCGGCCTCGGGTAACTGTCTGTGTGGAGTTTGCACATTCTCCCCGTGTCTGTGTGGTTTTCTCCGGGTGCTCCGGTTTCCTCCCACAGTTCAAAGGCGTGCAGGTTAGGTTGATTGGCCATGCTAAATTGACCCTAGTGTCAGGGGGATTAGCAGGATAAACATGTGAGGGCCTGGGTGGAATTGTGGTCAGTGCAGACTAGATGGGCTGAATGGCCTCCTTCTGCACTGTAGGGATTCTATTCTATGATCTAACATGCAGCACCAGAGTCTCACATGAGTTCAATTCTAATCTCAAACATATACCACATGAGACTGATTAACAAAAATTAAATTAATGGGACGAAAGGGACAGGGGCAGCATGGACATGGAATTGGCAAAGGGACAGAAAGTAGAGTTTGTTTTTATTAATTTAATCATGGGACATGGGCTGAACTGTGTTTTTTTGGCTGTAAGGGAGGTATACAATGGTGTACCTCAGAGGTCAGTGTTACAACCATTTCTCTTTTTGATATATACTAATAACCTGGACTAAGTTTTGGTAGGAAAATAAGGGGGGGCAATTTGAACTAAATGCTACAATCGTAAGGGGGCTCCAGGAACACACACATTTGTGGCTGAACATGCACAAATCTTTCAAGCTGACAAAGCCATTAGAAAGGTCATTTAAATTATAACAAACAGGATCATTGGCTTTATTAATAGAGGAAGAGAATGCAAAAGTAAGCCCATTTTCCTTAAACTTTAGAAAACACTGGTTAGGCCTCAGCATGAATATTGTGTTCAATTCCAGACATAGTACTTTAGGAAGAATGTCAAAGCATTGGAGAGGTTGCAGAAGAGTTTTACTGGAATGGTACAAGGGATGAGGGACTTTGGTTATATGAGAAGAATGGACTGGGGTTGTTCTCCTTAGGGAAGAGAAGGTTAAGGGGAGATTTTATAAAGATGTACAAAATCATGAATGGTTTTGATAGAGTAGACAAAGAGAAACTGCTTCCAGTAACAGGTTGGTCACCCAAGGGCTAGATTTCAGGTGATTGGTAAAAGAACCAGTGGTGTCGTGAGAAAATATATTTTTACTCAGCGAATTATAATGGGCTGGAACGCACTGTGTGACAGGGTAGTGGATCAAATTCAATAATGACAAACAAAAGAGAACTGGATAAGTAATTGAAGGGGAAAAAATACAGGGTTCTGGGAAAGAGCAGGGGGTAATTGGAGAATTCTACAAAAGGGCTAGCACAAGTATGATGGGCCAAATTGCCTTCTTCTGCGCTATATCTTTCCGTGACTCATTAATAGGTAGCTCACATCCTATCTCTCCATTGCCCAGGAAATGCAATCCTGTTGAACAAAGAATTTGTTCAGCACATATTAATGAAAAAATTAACAGTAAGCATACAAGTCAACTTAAAAGATCCTCTGGGAACACTTCTATTCACTTCTGCTCAGTTTAATCTGGATTGTTAGACTGCCGCAAAGCTGATTCTGTTCTACTCATTTTCCTCTCACCGCATGTGTTACAATCCCGTAGAGATTGGAGGCAAACTTGTAAAAAAAATAATAACCTTTAGGGAGCAGAATGCCAATTACATTTTCTGTAGATTATTCAGGAGTAAGTGAGCATCAATGTTTAATGTTAGTCACACATAGCATTTAACAATATGTATCCATATTAATTCATTGCAGGGTGATTGTGGAACGCAGGTACTGTATGTAAACCCATGCACGTCAGATCTCAGCAACTTTCAAATTGACATGACATTTCCAAGAATTGAAATTTGAATACTTTTACATAACTAGTAGCTCTGAGGAATTTGGAAAAATGGGAGAGGTTG
Source organism: Mustelus asterias (assembly GCF_964213995.1). Lineage (NCBI taxonomy): Eukaryota > Metazoa > Chordata > Chondrichthyes > Carcharhiniformes > Triakidae > Mustelus > Mustelus asterias. Next base: position 49,882,880 of record NC_135809.1, read on the forward strand.
GTGAGGCAAGTGGTAAGACTGTGTCGTGATAATGAATCATAGCCCTGAATTACATACAGATATTTGAACTTTTAAATAAGACATGTGTTTGTGGAAAAAAAAAGATATACCAGCAAAAACTGGCTGCGACTGCAAAGTAAACAGTTGCTGGAATTCCTATGCGGGTTATACTCAGTCCAGAGAGGGACAATGAAATGTGACACCCCTTTTTAGAAACATTTGAAAATAAGAGATGCAATGCAAAGTGAATTGTGAGCTCCTGTGGAGATAATGGAAGCTGATTACCATCTCAGCAGGAACCATCTCCTGTGAATTGTATCCCAGACACGTTTGTGTTATTCCCCTTCCAAGAATAAACAGGCAAAGGGGTTAAAAACCAACTGCAACTCTGGTCTTTATGTGCTAGTCTAGTGTTTTAGTTCTATGGTGCCACGGATCACAGTTCGAAAACATTCTAGGCATCCCTGCACTGGCAGCTAAATTCTTTCTCTCTCTCTAACTGATTGCTGGATGCAAGTCAAGTCAGCAAAGCCACAGTTGAAAAGGAAGCAAGACAACTCCTTTCAGCTAACCTGCAGAATCAAGAAACTATTGGAATTACCCAGCCTAACGGCCGTAACATTTCACCATCTACTTGCTACGGACAAGCCAAAGACTGATTTGTATGTCTTTTTAAACTTTTACTTTGGGACTCTTTCCTCATTTCTAACCTGTGTGTATGTATGTTGGGTTTTATTACTTTCTTCTTGCATTTTAGCAACTAATAAACTCACTCTTTCATTAACTCAGGAAAGGCTGGTTAAATTAGCTCCTTTTAAAACATAAATACATTTGAACTGGGAAAAGGTATCCACAAGGAAAGGGATAGTTTTTAAATTAACCTCGTTGCGACCAACCAAGGGGGTTGGATAATTCATCCCTCCTCACTCGGGAGTGTAAGAATTTGGAGGTAACCCATCCAGAATCATAACAAATTAGGGGGCCTCATCCAGGGAGCAGTCATAACAATGGAAACAACTTAATCGTGTTAAAAGAGCTCGATGCATCAATCAGAAAATTATGACTTTCTTTTGGTTATTGACACATCTGATGTGTGACAGACACAATACTCAAGACTGATCTTGAGTATATTCTGGGGTCATTTTGAATCACAAAGAAATCCTGGATGGGTTTTTCTCCATTGCCAATTATCTCCTTCCTACACCATTGCCACTCTAATAAGAGTGAGAAAGCCAATAATTTATTTGTCACCAAGATAAATGCCATTTAGGTGATAGGACAACCTCCCCCTTCCCTTAGTTACTGTCTCAGAGTATCTCAACCTCAGCATTCTACTGTATTCAACTCCAACCTGAACTTCCAACCTCATTATGTTACAGATGTTACTTGCAGAGAAAGCAAAAATTCCAGACGGAAACTTGTCTTACTGATCACAACCTTTTTTTTGTATTCTGAAAATGTGGGGAGACCTCCTGATCATAGAAGTATAGAAATCCAGGATGGCTTTTGGCATTTAAGAAAAAATAAAGATTTGTTAATGTGAAGAAAATAAAACTTAAGCACACAAGATTAAAGTTACAGTTAAAAAAGGCTTGCAAAGTCTCCCCCAAAGAACCCACTTGGTCCGAACACTCAAGTAAACACTTTCTTGGCAACACTCTCTTCTAGATCTTTAACTAAAAATAAAGTCATGTTATTCAAGGCAAAACTACTGCAAAGGTATGCAACACGACTCCTCAAAATTTTCCACTCTGCTGTGGAAATTCAGAAACGAGTGCTATATGAAACAAAGGGCGGGATTTTACCACCCTTCCCATGGCATGATTTGCGGTAGTGGAGGTGGTTCACCATTGGGCGGCACGGTAGCACAGTGGTTAGCACTGCTGCTTCACAGCTCCAGGGTCCCGGGTTCGATTCCCGGCTCGGGTCACTGTCTGTGTGGAGTTTGCACATTCTCCTCGTGTCTGCGTGGGTTTCCTCCGGGTGCTCCGGTTTCCTCCCACAGTCCAAAGATGTGCGGGTTAGGTTGATTGGCCAGGTTAAAAATTGTCCCTTAGAGTCCTGGGATGCGTAGGTTAGAGGGATTAGCGGGTAAAATATGTGGGGGGGGAGGGCCTGGGTGGGATTGTGGTCGGTGCAGACTCGATGGGCCGAATGGCCTCCTTCTGCACTGTAGGGTTTCTATGTTTCTATGTTTCTATGACCATCATGGGGATCTTCTGGTCTTGCCTATGTCTACACTATTTTGCTTGGCTCAACCACCCTGCTGACGATGGGCATGGGGGACTGTGTGGGAGGGGGGGGAAACCAGAAAATTCCACCCAAAATGTTTTCTGGTCTCTGGGCAGTTGGTTCAGATTTCACACCTTCTCAGCACAGAGCTGGTCTCAGGATACCTCCCCACACAGCCAATACAACGCGGCCCATTTATTTTTGCTAATGGCAATTTTCCCTTTCATAGGACATACATACACACGCGCATGCACGTCACTTCTACTTATGAGGTACTCTAGGAGGGGATATCAGCTTAACATCAGAGTTACATCAGAAGAGAGTCAGACAGCACATCTTCATCCAAAGAGTGGCAGAGCTGTGGAAATTCAACAAAATTAGGAGATATTGTCTCAAATTTGCATTGCTGTCTTTATGACGGGCCAGTGCCAATAAGCACCGTGGAGCTGAAGGTGAGCCCAAACGGCTCTTGAACATCAGAAACCACTTTTAGCAGTAAGCTCGAGTGGGCTGGGGATGTTTTCACATCAACTTATCACAGGAAGGGGTAGGCAAGTACAGCTCAGTCACTGACTTGAATGTGTGAAAAATCAGGAGGTCAGGTGGCTGAGCTGGAAGGCAAGTGGCGGGATGAGGGATTGAAAACAGAGGCTGCTGAGTAAGTGAGCCAGTGTGGAAGGAGAGAGTTTGGGAAGAGGGGCTGCTGAATGAGTGTGAGGAGAAGGTTTGGGAAGAGAGGCTGTAGAGCACGTGAGTGAGTTAGGGTGAGATGTAGGAAGTATGCTTGTATGTGTGCGTTTGTGATGGGAGCAGTGATCAGAATGTGTTTGGGGGGGATTTATTCTTCACTTATTCTTTCAGAGGAGGTGGATGTTGCTGGCAAGGCCAGCATTTGTAGCCCATCCCGAATTGCTCTTGAACTGGGTGGCTTGCTAGGCCATTTTAGATTAACTTTAAGAGTCAGCCACATTTCTGTGAACCTTGAGTCACGTGCAGGCCAGACCAGGTAAGGATGCCAGATCTCCTTCCCTAAATGACATTCGTAACCAGATGAGTTTTTACAATAATCAAGGAGAATTTCATGGTCAACATTACTGAGACCAACTTTATATTCCAGATCTTATTAACTGAATTTAAGTTCCACTAGCTGCCCATGTCATCACAGCATGACCTTGGTCCTCTGGATTGCTAGCACAGTAACACTACCACTGTGGTGGCATGGTGGCACAGTGGTTAGCATTGCTGCCTCTCAGCGCCAGGGACCCGGGTTCAATTCCAGCCTCGGATCACTGTCTGTGTGGGGTTTGCATATTCTCCCCATGTCTGTGTGGGTTTCCTCTGGGTGCTCCGGTTTCCACCCACAGTTCAAAGATGTGCGGGTTAGGTTGATTGACCATGCTAAATTGACCCTAGTGCCACGGGATTAGCAGGGTAAATATGTGGGGTTACAGGAATAGGGCCTGGGTGGGATTGTGGTCGGTGCAGACTCGATGGGCCGAATGTCCTCCTTCTGCACTGTAGGGATTCTATGATTCTCCCCAAACCTATATCTATTCTATATATATCATTCAGAAACTTTCATAATTATCTACTCAATGTTGCCACATTGATCCAAAGAGCTTCATGAAGTGTCATCGAGGTCGTGAAAGGTGCTACATAAATGCAAATCCTTCCTAAACTCTGCATGCTTTATGATGAAATATCAGGCTCAATTCATACAAAAACCAAATTAACAAACCCACCTTGATTCTATGGAAACGAACCACATCTCCTACTTTGTAGATTTTAGGAAGTAGATCAGAGTTCCCGTTGAAAAGCACACAATTGAGCCTGCCATTAGAAGCATCCACTATGGTCACCGTGGAACAGAAATCTGTAAAGGTGCAACAATATTCAGTTAAAAGGCTGTGGAACAGATATATAAAAACTTCTTCATCTCATACTAACAAGAGGGGGCCAGTTCTCAGTTGGCTAGATGGCTTGCTGGAGGTTCAGAATAAAGCCAACAATAGGGGTTTGATTCCCGTTCCAGCTGAGGTAGCCTTAGGTCCAGCCTCCTCACCCTGCTCCTGAGACTGGAAGGCAATGGCAAACCATCACTGATGTAAATTGTGAAGAAAAAGACTCGGGATGAAGCATCAGTAGAGAATGAACTGGGGCCTGGGGCAGAGTACACATGATATGGTATTATATTATGGGTGACAAGGTGGCACATGGGAGCACAGTGGCTAGCACTAGTGCCTCACAGCGCCAGAGACCCGGGTTAGATTCCTAGCATGGGTCACTGTCTATGTGGAGTCTGCACGTTCTCCCTGTGTTTGTGTGGGTTTCCTCCAGATGATCTGGTTTCCTCCTACAGTCTGAAAGACATGTTGGTTAGGTGCATTGGCTATGCTAAATTCTCCCTCAGTGTACCCGAACAGGCGCCGGAGTGTGGCGACTGGGGGATTTTCACAGTAACTTCATTGCAGTGTTAACGTAAGCTTACTTGTGACGCTAATAAATAAACTTTAAAAAACATTTTAACTTTAAGAAACTTTAAATTTATTAATAATGTCTAAGTTTACCCAAGAAAAACCATTTCCTTAGGTGGGGAGGCTCGAGAACAAGTGGACATAATATTAATATTAGGATTAGGCCATTCAGGGGTGATATCAGGAATGAGGATTCCATACAAAGGATAGAAAAAGAATCTTGAACTCTCAGCCCCAAAAAGCTGTTGAGGTTGTGTGAATGAAAATTTCAAAATGAAGTGGAAAGATTTTTGTTTAGCAAGGGGTACTGAACCAAACTGAGTGGAAGAACATAAAGATACAAATCAGGCAACATTTACCTGAATGCTAGAATAAATTCAAGGGGCTGAATGGCCTCCTCTTATTCTCATATCCCTCAAACAATTAGAATAAATTGGATATTTCAGCTCTCAAAGAAGCAAGCTGGTCAAATCAATGATATGTAGATTCTGATTCGAGTGAAAAGGGATTAAAGCAGGTAACAAATTGATGAAAGTCCTCCCCACCCCCGTCTTAGAAATGAGATAGGCCAGATGGAACATTTTCTTTTACACACAGGTAATAAAGTAAGTTACCAGGAAAGGTCGCAGTTCAAAAAGGTTCAAAGGACAAAGAGATGTGATACCAGAAAAAGAGATTTAAGAATGCACCAAGAAGGTGAGCACGGAGATTGATAATAAGATAGGTTTATTTTGCCAAATAGCCTTCTTTCAGAGCCTGAAAACTCAAGTAACTGAGGTACCCCATGTTCTTCTTAACTCCTCAGTGAGTTCATTTTCTTCTCTGCTATCCTGCTGGAATGAAACTTATAAAATTCTAACAGGATTGGACAGGGTAGATGCCGAAAGAATGTTCCCAATGGTGGGGGAATCCAAAACTAGGGGTCAAGGTTTGAGGATGAGGGGCAAATATTTTAAGGCAGAGGTGAGGAGAAATTTCTTCACGCAGAGGGTGGTGAATCTGTGGAATTCACTACCACAGAAAGGAGTTGAGGCCAAAACATTGTGTGATTTCAAGAAGAAATTTGATAAAGCTCTTGGGGCTTAAGGGATCAAAGGGTTTAGGTGGGGGGGGGGGGGGGGGGGGGGGCATGGGGAAGGCAGGATCAGGATATTGAATTTGATGATCAGCCATGATCAAAATGAATGGCAGAGCAGGCGCTAAGGGTCAAATGGCTTACTCCTGCTTCCAGTTTCCATGTTTCTGTGAAATGCCACACTTGAAATTTGGCAGCTCCCTCGTAGCATCTCAACTTTACCAGACCAATTACAAATATGCATCATACGGGCCCTTGAGTCCCAAACCAAACACAAAACTATTTTCTGCTTGAAATTTAAAAGCTTGCTTTTATTGAAAAATCCCTGGAAATAACGAAAGGCTTTGAGTACTCTCCATGGCGGTTTCTATGTACAAAGTAATTAGTCAAACTGCTTCTGCCAGTCTGTTGCACCAATCTCTGGTGGCTGTGTATCATTAAAATGTTCAAACTCGGAACTGCTTCGTTGGAGGTGACTTTTCCACTACAAATACCAGTGATCAGAATGGTTCCATTTCTAGTTCTGACGAAGGGTCATCCAGACTCCAGACGTTGGCTCTATTCTCTATTCACAGATGCTGTCAAACCTGCTGAGATTTTCCAGCATTTCCTGTTTTTGTTTCAGACCCCAGTATCCGCAGTAATGTGCTTTTAACTTTGGCTACATTTCTACTTCATTTTAACATTCAGATCGCAAAATGATAAGTGGTTTTAAATGTCTAATCCCATCGCCAGCCTGCCACTAGCCTAATAAACAGAACACCAAATGTATGAGGAGATTTGAAAACTTTTCAGTTTTAAAGTCACAGGCACAGAATTATAATTATACTCCTATCTTAAAATACTTTTTTTAAGCAATCATAATACTACATTATTGTAAATGTTGTGCGCTCTGTCAATATGGGAACAATATATTAGTAAGACCTTGAGAATTTTAGAATTGCTTGGCAGATTTTATCATCCATTCTGAAACTTACATTCTTAGTGATAAGGTCATACAGCAGTCAATGTCATGGTACATGTCCATTCACGATCTGACATAGCTATGTGAATCTTGATCATGCCACTTTCATCAGTTATCGATGAGTGAGTATACTTAGGTAGCACTATTGTTGCATAGTTGAGTTTATAAAGGCGTAAAGACGTAAAGAAAATGCTAGAAGGACAAAACATTGTGTGGTCCCTTTAAAAGCTGGTATTTTGTTTCAGTACTTGAGGTTTAAAATGCAAAGTACATACTGAGTCCCAGACTGAAACATTTGTATCCAAGGCAAGACAGCAGGGTTGCCTCGATAATAGGCTTCAGGCATCTAAATGTTTTGAATTTTACCCAATCAATTTAAAGCAGGACTCAGCTACCAAGAACCTATAAGATTTGAATTTGATGTTGTTGACAACAGCAGACCAACCCGACTGTAGGAAAATTGATAGGTCATCACAGGTATAAAAGAGAGTGCTAAGAGGGAAAAATGGATTAAGTTAGCAACTGCCACCTCTCAAGTCGAGAGGGAGAAAGCATCTCTCAGATATCTCTTAAGAGAGCTCACCATCTAACTGGCGAAAGAAATCAGAAAGAACTGACAGAGAAATCAACAGAAGAACTTCAAAAGTTTCCAAAAGCCACAAAACCTGGTTGTATTTTTTGAGAGTGACTGAATTCTGTTATTACATTTTTGGTTAATGAATGAGTGTCATATTTATTTGAACAGCATTCCAGCAGAACCTTATTTCATCCGGTATGTTATTTGTTTAGTTAACGTTCCCTGTTAGTTAAATAAATAAAGTGTTAAGTGTTCATCTTAAAGTAAATGTCAGGTATTTCTGTTAGTTAACCAGTAAACATTACTGAAGGACAGTTCATCTTCCCACACACTTTTAACAGATTACGAGGCGAGGTATTCCTCTTTGGGGGATTCAGCGTTACCTCTCAAAAGAGGAACAACCTCCGCGTCATAACACTATGTATTATCAGGACTGAGGCTGCTACTTGGTAGGTGGTTGCATGCCAACCAGAAGGGTGGCAGGGTTGGGGCATTCCAATTACTGACCAATAAACGCAGAGAGGAGGTATAGAGATTGCTCTTGCCTTTGTGGTGGGTTGTGAGGTATTGGTAAGCGTAGGTGGAATATTCTAATATATTTTATCTCTCGCATTTGTTTAGATGGTCGATCCACATCAATTTGTGCGTCGCTTTTTACCTTGAAATGTTATAACTGGTTGAAGTTGCACGTTGCCCCTCTCTCCGAGAAGCAGGCCAAGAACAAATAGGTAATAGAATCATAGAATTCCTACAGTGCAGGAGGTAGCCATTCGGCCCATCAAGTCTGCACCGACTCTCCGATAGAGTATCTTACCCAGGCCCTATACCCGTAACCCTGCATATTTACCCCGTTAATTCCCCCAATCTATACATCTTGCGACACTAAGGGGCAATTGAACATGGCCAATCCACCTAACCTGCACCTCTTTGGACTGTGGGAGGAAACCAAAGCACCTGGAGGAAGCTCACGCAGACACAGGAAGAATGTGCAAACTCCACACAGCCAGTCAGTCACCCAAAGAATTAAACTGGGTCCCTGGCGCTGAGAGTCAGCAGTGCTAAACCACTATGCTACCGTGCCGGTCTGGGTGGATGGCGGACAGCTGGAGCTCTATGTGACTTGGTTCTTTCATTGCTAGCTATATTGCGCACTGTCTGTGTAGGTTCGCACTCCCCAAGACATTGGTCATTCTCTTTCCTCTTCCTCATCCCATTTTACAGATTACCCCACCTTCCTCAACCCTTTGGTTTGCTCTTCCCTGGATGAAACAATTTGGGAGGAAATCTGCTCCTCTGTCCCTGCCAGTGAAGCTCTCTAACGAATCACTGGACTCATCTTCCAAATGGACTCCCTGGCAAAGAATCACCTTGGAGCCACTCAACACTGTCACCTCTTCTTATGTACAAACTCAGTATTAGCCGAGTGAACCTGCATTGCAATATATGACACAACGATAAACCCATGAATGACAGTAAACAGTAAACCAACAGACCAAGCACTATAAACACTGCCCCCACGTGAAATGTTGTGTTGTATTCATACAGATGGCCTGTGAAGATTGCTTAGTTCACACTAAACTGTGAACTTTGGATATCAGCACAGATGCTTGAGAGAGTTCCTAGAAATTATCACAGCATTTGGCATTAATAAGAAAATTTCACAGAAACAAGACAGCATTCTCAGTGAGTTAAAAACTAGCACAAGTTTGTAACTTCCATGATGCATATTTCATAAGCACGTCATGTACTTGTTCCCAATAGACCAATGAAAGCTGGTCCCAGAATAAATTAATTTCCACTTTGTGAAGAAGAACAGCAGGAAGTCATTAGATTAACCTTTTGAATTTTAATGCCTAGGGTTTTTGTGTCTACTTCTAAATGACAGCTTAACATAATAGTGCCTTTCCTCCTGTGTTAACTGCTTACTGCTTGACATATGTACCCACTACCTCATCAGACATTAGAACTCTTGGGATTAATTATATACATAACTTCATATATTAAACAACACCGTGATTTTTGAATTAAACATTAATATTCCTCAACTTCACGTGCACATCCTTTTGTAGTAAAGTCCAATTTTAGATTGCTCCTGTTATTTGTTCAATACTGAAGACTGAAAGAGTGCAAAAAGACTGAAATACTTGAGTAGATTTGTAAAATAAGAGTACAAAGCCCCACCGGAAGTGGCATAGATAATAGATGCAGTGCTAAAGCATTGTGAGTTTATTTTTCCGAGAAACATTTTTTAAAAGTTCATTCAAGGGGTGTGGGTATTGCTGGCTAGGCCCGCATTTATTGCCCGCCCCCAATTGCCCTCGAGAAGGAGTTGCAGATCTGCCTTCTGTCATGTGGTGCAGATACACCCACAGTGCTATTAGGGAGGGAGTTCCAGGATTTTGATGCTGCAACAGTGAAGGAACGGCAATATATTTCCAAGTGAGGATGGCAAGTGGCTTGGACAGGAACTGACAGGTGGTGGTATTCCGATGTATCCGTTGCCCACATTCGGCTAGATGGTAGTGTTCATGGGTTTGGAAGATGCTGTCTCAGGAGCCTTGGAGTGTTCCTGAAGATGGTACACACTACTGCTACTGCGCATCCGTGGGAGAAGTGAATGTTTGTGAATGGGGTGCCAATCAAGTGGGCTGCTTTGCCCTGGTTGGTGTTCAGCTTCTTGGGTGTTGTTGGAACTGCACTCATCCAGGCACGGGGACAGTATTCCATCACGCTCCTTGCAGATTGTAGACAGGCTTTGGGGAGTCAGGATGTGAGATAATCATTGCGGGATTCATCTGATCTGCTCCTGTAGCCACTGCATTTAAATGGCTTGTCCAGTTCAGTTTCTGGTCAATGGTAACCCTCCAGGATGTTGACAGTGGGAGATTCAGTGATGGTAATGCCACTGAATTCCACAGGGAGCCTCGCATCTGAAATGACTAAGAGCTTACACCAGTACACACATAACTACACAACATAATGTTGCAATATTGAGCTTAGTTATATGTGCACATATGAAATTAGGAATAGGCCATTCAATCCTCGTGCCTACACTGCCATTTGATTGGTATCATTAAAGGGAGATTTTTGAGGATGTAACTAGTAGGGTAAATAAAGGGGAACCAGTGGATGTAATATACCTAGATTTCCAAAAGGCATTTGATAAGCTGCCATACGAAAGGTTAATAGGCAAGATAATGGCTAACGGAGTTGGGGTAATATTTTAGCATGAAAAGAGAACCAGCAAATGGATAGAAAGTGAAAAGTGGGCATGATATGGGGCTTTTTCAAGTTGGCAGGCAGTGAATAGTGGAGCACCACAAGGATCACGACTTATCAGATTGTGGCCTCTATTCTCCCATCTACCTATATCCTTTGGCACCCTTGTCAGTCAAGAATCTATTAAACTCAGCTTTAAAAACATTCAATGACTGACCTCCACTGCTCTTTGAGGAGGAGAATTCACAGGGTAATGACACTCAGAGAAAAATAATTCTCCTCATCTCCATTTCAAATGGAAGATCCCTTATTTGTAAATTGTGCCTCCGATTACTTGCCTTACCCACCGGGGAAACATCTTTCAGTGTCCACCTTTTCAAGCTTTCTTGGGATCCTATACATTTCAATAAGATCACCTCATTCTCCTAAACTCCAATGGATACTGGACCAACTTGCCTAACCTTTCCTTCATCCCAGAACTCAGTCAATTAAACCTTCTCTGAAGTGCCTCTAATGCAATTATGTCCTTTCTTAAAGGAGGATACCAAAACTGTACACAGCACTTTCGATAAAGGCAAAATACTGCAGATGCTGGAATTTGAAACAAAAACAAAAAATGCTGGAAAATCTCAGCAGGTTTGACAATATCTATGGAGATAGAATAGAGCCAACGTTTCAAGTCTGGATGACACTTTGTCAGAGTTCAATTAAGTTCAGCTCTGACGAACGGTCATTGAGACTCGAAACATTGGCTCTATTCTCTCTCCACAATACCTGTACAACCATAGCAAAACTACTTTTATATTCCATTCTCTTTGCAGTAAACAATAACATTCAATTTGCCTCTCTAATCGCTTGTTGTTCCTGCATACTAACTTCTTGTGATGCACCAAGACAATCTTTCTCTGTTTAAATCATTTCCTGCTTTTCTATTCTTCCTGTCAAAGTGGACAAGTTCACATATTCCCACATTGTACTCCATCTGCCAAAGTTTTGCCCAGTCACGTAACCTATTTGTGTCCCATTGCACACTCCTTACACCCTTAGACTCAGAAACTGTCCCATTAGATTGAAAGTTGGCAGATGTTACACCACTTTTCAAGAAAGGATGGATAGAGAAAAGAGTGACCTACAGGCCAGTTAGCCAAAACTTCAGTTGTTGGGAAAAATGCTGGAATTTATCATTCATAAAGTCTGAACAATGCACTTAGTAAATCATTGTATGATTAGAATAAGTCAACCTGGTTTTATTAGAGGAAAGCTTTTGAGGACGTAACCAGTAGGGTAAATAAAGGGGAATCAGAAGATGAAATATATCTCAACTTCCAAAAGGCATTTGATAAACTGCCACAAAAAGGTTAATTGGTAAGATAATGGCTCATGGAGTTGGAAGTAATATTTTAGTACGAATAGAGAATTAATTGGCAAATGGATAGAAAACAAAATGTGGGCATAAACGGGGCTTTTTCAAGTTGACAGGCAATGAATAGTGGAGTACCACAAGGATCAGTATTGGAGTCTTAGCTCTTCACAGCCTATATTAATGATTTAGATGAACAGACAGAGAGTAGGATATCAATGTTTGCTGATGATGCCAAGCTAGGTGGAAAGGTACCCTGTTGAGTGGGCACAGAGAGGCTGTGGAGAGAAATAGACAGGTTAAGAGTGAGCAACAAGATAGTAGATGGAGGCATATAGTGTGGGGAATTATTAAGTTATTCACTTTGGTCATGAGAAACAAAAAGTATATATTTTTTAAAATGTATGAAACTTCTTAAGTGTTGATGTTAAAAAGACTTGGTTGTGCTACTACAAAAAATGCAGAAACTTAGCATGCAAGCACAGCGTGCAATTAGCAAAGCAAATGGCACATTGGTTTTTAATTACAAGGGGAATGGAATTCAAGGATAATGAAGTTTTGCTACAATTGTACAGGGTTTTGGTGAGATACATCTGGAAAATTTAGTCTCCACATTTAAAAAAGGTTACACTTGCCCTGGAGGCAGTACAGTAAAGGTTCACGAAATCAGTCTCTGGGATGAGGGCATTGCCCCAAGATGAAAGATGGAATAAATTGAGTTTATATTCTCTGAAAGAATGAGAGGCAATCTCATTGAAACCCTCAAAATTCTGAAGGGGCTTGATAGGGTGGGTGCTGAGAGATTGTTTCTGCTGGTTGAGGAGTCTAAAATACGGGCGCACAGTCTCAGGATAAGGGAGTTGCTCATTTAGGGCTGAGATCAGGAAAAATTATTTCATTTAAAGGGTGGTGAATTTTTGGAATTCTCTACCCAAGAGGGCTGTGGATGCTCTATCACTGAATACATTTAAGGCAGGGAAGACAGCTTTTTAGTCTCTCAGGAGATTAAAGGATATGGCGAGCAGGGGGGAAAATGAAGCTAAAGCCCAGGAAAGGCCATGATTTAATGAATGGAAGAGCGGATTCGATGGGTCATATGGCCCATTCCTGCTCTTATTTCTTGTGTTCTTCACAACATAATCTCCCATCTATGTATATTAACACACATTTGATCCCTTCATCCAAGTTATAAAGATTTGAGGCCCCACCACTGATCCCTTTGGCACTGTACTCATTACATCCTACCAACCTGAAAATGACCCATTCATGCCTACCATTTCCTGTTAGCCAACTAATCCTCTGTTGATGCTAATATGATACTCTCTACACCATGAACACTTATTTTATGTACTAACCTTTGCACCTAGTCAATTGGCTTCTGGATCTAAATACACAACATCTGCAGGTTCCCCTTTATCCAGGTTAGTAGTTCCTTCCTCAAAGAACTCTATTATAGAATCATAGAATCCTACAGTGCAGAAGGAGGCCATTCAGCCCATCGAGTCCGCACCAACCACAATCACACCCAGGCCCTATTCTCGCAACCCCATGCATTTACCCTAGCTAGTCCCCCTGACACTGAGGGACAATTTAGCATGGCCAATCTACCTAACCCACACATCTATGGACTGTGGGATAAGTGCGTTTAAAATTTAAGAGTTAAACAGACAACTAAACCCTACAAATATTTAGCACAAAGGTTTACAAGTTTAAAATGCGTTAGGGGGGAGCAGAGAATGATTTTTCAAAATTTACAAAGCAGCAATAACTGTTGCAACAATAGTAGCAACATACATTTGATATATTAACCATATTTTTTTAGTCAAACACAATTTCCTTTTCACAAAACAATATTGACCCTGCTTGCTTGCATTCAGATTTTCTAAGTGCCTGCTATAATCTCCTTGATAATAGATTCCAGTATTTTCACTATGACAGAAGTTAAGCCAACTAGGTTCCTGATTACTGTCTCCCTCCTTTTTTGAATAGAGGAGTTACTTTCCAATCTGATGGGACCTTGTGAGAATCTAGGGAGTTTTGGAAAATTAAAACCAATGGATTTATTATCGCAGCAGCCACTTCTTTTAAGGCCGAGGATGAAGTCCATCAGGACCCGGGACTTGTCGGCCTTTAGTATATTATATTCTCAGTACCCTGGTGACTGTAACTGTTTTAAGTTCCTCCCTCTCTTTCATCCCTTTGATTTATAATTATTTCTGGGATGTTATTTGTGTTTTTTACAGTGAAGACAGGTGCAAAAATCTGTTCAGTTCATCTGCCAGTCCCTTATTTTCCATTATTAATTACCCAGACTCACTCTTTAGAGGACCAACACTTAGTTTACTTACTCGTTTCCTTTTTAAATACCTGTAGAAATGTTTGCCATTTGCTTTATATTTCTAACTAGCTTTTCTCACATACTCTAATCTCTCTCTCATTATATTTTTAGTCATTCCTTGCTGTTTTTTGCATTCCGTCAAATCTTCTGACCTGCCACTATTCTTCTCTAACTTTCTTAAGTAGCCACGCTGGTCCTTGCCCTGGTGTCTTTCCTTCTCACTGCAACATATCTTTGCTGAGTGTTATGAAATATCTCTGTTAATATCTGCTACTGCATCTCTGCTGACCTACCCCTTAACCTCATTTTCAAATTCACTTTAACCAACTCTGTCTTCATATCCTCATAATTGCCGTTATGCAAATTTAAAGCATTAGTATTAGGCCCACTCTTCTCTGCCTCAAACTGAATGTGAAATTCAACCACGGATGATCACTGTTACCTCTGTTATCAGATAATTGATCAATCTTGAATCATTGCACATTATAAGATCTCGAATAGCCTACTCTCGGATTAACTCAACAACATGCTGGTCTAAGAAACCATCCTGGAAAAATTCTCTGAACTAATCTTCCAGGCTCCCTATGCCAATCTGATTCATTCAATGTGTTTCTCGATCAAAATCACCCGTGATTATCTCCGTACTTTTTTCACAAGCCTCCATTATTTCTTCCTGTGTACCACGTCCTACAGTGTGTTACTGTTAGGGAACCTATAAATCCTCCCACAAGTGACCTTTTCCCTTTCCTATTCCATACCTCTACCCAAACTGATTATACATCTTGATCTTTAGAACTAAAGCCACTCTCTCTAATGTATTAATATCATTCTTCAATAACAGAACTACCACAGAATTCCTACAGTGCAGAAGGAGGCCATTTGGCCCATTGAATTTGCAATGACTGTCTAACAGAACATCTTTACTCAGGCCCACCTCCCCATTCCCCCGCCCCATCCCTGTAACTCCACGCATTTACTGCACTAATTCATCTAACCTACACAAAGGGTCAATTTAGCATGACCAATCCACCTAACCAACACATCTTTGAACTGTGGGACGAAACTGGAGCACCTGGAGGAAACCGCTCTGCCTTTTTCTTGTTTCCTGTCCTTCCTACCTATCACACATTCTTGAATATCGAAGTTTCAGTCTTTGTCATCCTGCAGCTATGTCTCTGTATTGACTATCGAATCATGCATATTTATTTCAACTTGATTTGTTACAAATACTATGCACATTCAGATACAGAGCCTAGTTCTGCCTTTTTACTATATTTTCAATCCCTAGCCTTACCTCTAGTACATTCTTAAATTTGCACTTTCTGTGCCTTCCTGCCACATTCTGATTATCGTTACTCTCATTGCTACCCTGCTGTCTTGCCTTGTCCTCTCCTTTTAAGTTATCACATTCCATTTCTGATTTGATTTATTATTGTCACATGTATTGGGATATAGGAAAAAGTACTGTTTCTTGCGTTATAGAGACAAAGCATACCGTTCATAGAGTACATTGGGGAAAAGGAAAGGAGAAGGTGCAGAATGTAGTGTTACAGTCATAGCTAGGGTGTAGATAAAAATCAACTTAATATGAGGTAGGTCTATTTAAAAGTCTGATGGCAGCAGGGAAGAAGCTGTTCTTGAATTGGTTGATATGTGATCTCAGACTTTTGTAACTTTTTCCTGACGGAAGAAGGTGGAAGAGAGTATGTCCGGGGTGCATGGCATCCTTGATTATGCTGGCTGCTTTTCCAAGACAGCGGGAAGTGTAGGCGGAGTCAATGGATGGGAGGCTGGTTTGCGTGGCTGGTTAAAGCCCTCTCTATCACCATAGTGATAGAACTCGCAACAACACTGGTCACAGCATGGTTCAGGTCAAGACTGTCCCAACAGCACAGTCCCCGCTTCCCCAGTACTGGTGCCAATGCCCCATCAATCAAAACTCCTTTTTCCAACAGGAATCTCTGAGCCACATATTAAACTATCTAATCCTATTTTGGTAAACATGGTGGTACAGTGGTTAGCACTGCTGCCTCTCTGCACCAGGGACCCAGGTTCAATTCCGGCCTCGAGTGACTGTGTGGAGTTTGCACATTCTCCCGGTGTCTGTGTGGCTTCCCTCCAGGTGCTCCGGTTTCCTCTTACAGTCCAAAGATGTGCAGGTTAGGTGGATTGGCCATGGTACATTGTCCCTTAGTGTCAGTGAGATTAGCAGGGTAAATATGTGGGGTTACGGGGAAAAGAGTTTGGGTGGGTTTGTTGTTGATGCAGGGTTGATGGACCAAATGGCCTCTTTATGCACGGTAGGGATTCTATTCTATGATTTACCCTATGCCAATTTGCTCTTGGCTCAGGAAATAATCCAGAAATTACCATCTTTTATGTTCTTCACCTTATTTTAGCTCTAGCTGCTCATATTCCCTAAATCAAAATCTCTTTCCTAACCTTATCTATGTCGTTGTTTCCTCTGTGTATAATAATTGGATCCTCCCGCTCTGACTACAAATTCCAATTTAACTTAGAGAAGGTGTCCTATCCCTGGCACTGCATAAGAAACAGTCTTCTGGGCTCTTGCTCTCAGCTACAGAGAAGAGGTGTCCATCCCACTGACTATACTGTTTCTACTACCCCTATTTACTCTCCCGTTTGAATGGTTTCCTATAACACGGTGCCATGGTCTGTTTGCTTATTCATCCTGCAGCTCTGTTTTTTCCATTCAAGCTGTTCTACACTTCTCCCAACATTTGCCCGAATAGTATTTCCTAACTTCTCTCCTGAATGGCCTGCATCAAATTTTACAGTTGTGCTTCTTTGTCCAAAACTCTCCACGCAGTAAAGGTTTCCATTTACCCTACCAATTCCTTTCAAATCCTAAAAACCTCAATCCAATCACCCCTTCACTTTATGTATGCAAGAGAATGCAACTTGAGGCTATGCAATCTCTCCTTGTAATTTAGGAGCAAATTTTCCCGTTCCGCCCGCCACAGGAATCAGAGCGGGCAAGGGGCGGACCATGGCAAGATCCCTTGCCCTTGGGCAGGATTTTCCGGTTTGGGGCGAGTGGAGCCAGAAAATCCCGCCCTTAACCTTTGGAGCCCTGGTACTGCACTCTTTACAAGGCCAATGTATCCTTTCAGAGGTGCAATGTCCAGAACTGTACAGGTGTGGTCCAATCATGGTTTTGTATAGCTTTTCCAAAGCTCCCTTTTCTTTATACGCGAGTCAGCTGGTTATAACGGCTAACATTTCATCAGCCTTATTGATTTTTTTGTACCTGACTGCTACAGTTTAATGATCTGTGTACATGGACCTCAAAACCTCTTTGGACCTCTGTTGTTGCATCCTTACACCATTTAAGTTAATACTCAGAACTATCCTATCTGGTCCAAAATGGATGACCTCACACTTTGATGCATTGAAAACCATTTATCACAGTTCTGCCCAC
The DNA here is from genome assembly GCF_964213995.1 of Mustelus asterias. NCBI lineage: Eukaryota > Metazoa > Chordata > Chondrichthyes > Carcharhiniformes > Triakidae > Mustelus > Mustelus asterias. Next base: position 49,900,561 of record NC_135809.1, read on the forward strand.
TCACTTGATTTATTAATGTTGCTTTGTAAATTTCTGGCTATCATTCACATTACTTATTGTGCCCTTGGTAAACGTGGATATATGGCTCTCCACTGGGTTATCCAAGTCATGAGAGATATAGTGAACAGTTGAGACCCAGGCACAGATCACTGTGGGAAACCACCAGTCAGTTTCTTCTAATTCAAGTGCATTCATATTATCCTTACACTCTGTCTCCTGCTGTCTAGTTACTGCCACATTATTGTGCCTTTGCCTTCTCAGTCAAAACACACTCTGGCCAAGTACATTTACATTCAGACAGCATCTTTAAAGATGGCGCAATAGGTATTTCGAACCCCCCCCCCCCCCCCCCCCCGCAACCAAATGGAAGAGGAAACAAGAATTCCTTGACCACGAGGGTTAAATAAAATTCTTCTTCATCAAAATATCTTGCTTCAGTTTTTCAATACTGTGCTTAATTAGTAACACACTATGAGGGCAATTATTCCCTTCACTATGCCAGCATTTATCTGCACACTTCAGTAGTAAAAATGAATTAAGCTGGCATTGCACCGCACACCGTGTGAAAACCTGCCGATCTTGGCCAGCTGCCAAATCATTTCAAAAGCTGTCATTAGGCTCGATTCCGAAGGAGGCCAGTACCTCGATGGTGGAGCTGAAGCTTAATTCTTTGGCAACTCAAAAAATCCACAATATTTCTGACTCTTATCCTCCAAGGCTGCTTCTTTCCCATCCATCACAATTCAACCTTTTGACGTGCTATCAATGAATTCACATGCCTGCTCAGCCACTGGTGAATCTACTTGTCTGCTTGACAGCCCTACCTCTTTCACACAATTTAGACCTGGTTGTGCTGAGTGACACAACCCTGTCAACTTTCAGTGTCTGGGCTTTAACACGGCTGAACCATCAGGTCTTCAGCCAAAGAAAACCTAATTCACTTGGACACTCTGCTCACCTCCAAAGTGGACTGTGGAAAGCCTAACAGAAAAGGAGCAAACAAATTTAATTGTAGTAAAGACAAGAGGTGGCTACATTTCAAGGGCTATTTTAACTCTAATCAACCAGTGAAAGTTGTTGGTACCAGCGGTTAAAATCACTCAGGTCACTTACCCACAGAAAAGCTGCTCAGATCCTGCTGACCGCAACTTCTACTCAGGTTTCTGAGTAGTTAAGTCAAGCACCCCAAATCAACGAAGCCCTTGTTTAAATACACTGAGTGGGCCCCACTGATATTGGGACCTGACTGCCATTTTAACTCGGCAGCCTAAGTGTGAAGCCAGGCTGATCTTCCACCTTCTGCCATCAGGAAGAAGATACAAAAGTCTGAGGTCATTTAAAGTAAAAGTTTATTTATTAGCCACAAGTAGTCTTACATTAATACTGCAATGAAGTTACTGTGAAAATCCCCTATATACTAACATATTCAAGAACAGCTTCTTCCCTGCAGCCATCAGATGTTTGAACGGACCTACCTGATATTAAGTCGATCTTTCTCTGCACCCTAGCTGTGACTATAACACTAACATGTCGGTCTTCACGGTGGAAGACACAAATAGTTTACCGAATATTAACGATAGAGGGTTGGTAGGAGGAGAGGTACTCAATACAATTAATGTTACCAGGGAGGCAGTGCTTGGTAGACTAACGGGACTGAAGGTGGACAAGTCCCCGGGCCCGGATGGAATGCATCCCAGGGTGCTGAAAGAAATGTCAGAGGTAATAGCGGATGCGTTAGTGGTCATTTACCAAAATTCGTTGGATTCTGGGGTAGTGCCGGCGGATTGGAAAATGGCTAATGTTACGCCGCTTTTTAAAAAAGGAAATAGACAAAAGACGGGTAACTACAGGCCGGTTAGCTTAACGTCTGTAGTTGGGAAAATGCTGGAATCCATCATTAAAGAAGAAATAGCAGGCCATCTGGATAAAGAATGGTTCGATTAAGCAGACGCAGCCTGGATTCATGAGGGGAAAGTCGTGCTTGACGAACTTGTTGGATTTTTATGAAGATGTGACTAGTGCGGTTGATGGAGGGGAACCGGTGGATGCGGTGTTTTTGGATTTCCAAAAGGCGTTTGATAAGGTGCCTCACAAAAGGTTGCTGAAGAAGATTGGGTCACATGGAGTTGGGGGTAGGGTGTTAGCGTGGATTGGGGATTGGCTATCCGACAGGAAGCAGAGAATAGGAATAAATGGATGCTTTTCTGGTTGGCAGATGGTAACTAGTGGCGTGCCGCAGTGATTGGTACTGGGGCCTCAACTATTTACCATTTATATAGACGATCTGGAGGAGGGGACTGAGTGTAGGGTAACAAAGTTTGCAGACGACACAAAGATAAGTGGAAAAGTGAATTGTGTGGAGGGCGTAGAAGGTCTGCAGAGAGATTTGGACAGGCTGAGTGAGTGGGCGAGGATCTGGCAGATGGAGTATAACATTGACAAATGCGAGGTTATTCACTTTGGAGGAAATAATAGCAAATTGGATTATTATCTAAATGGAAAAAAATTGCAACATGCTACTGTGCAAAGGGACCTGGGGGTCCTTGTGCATGAGACGCAAAAACCCAGTCTGCAGGTGCAACAGGTGATCAAGAAGGCAAATGGGATGTTGGCCTATATTCGCAAGGGGGATAGAATATAAAAGCAGAGATGTCTTGCTGCATCTGTACAGGGCATTGGTGAGGCCGCAGCTGGAATACTGTGTGCAGTATTGGTCCCATTATTTGCGGAAGGATATGTTGGCCTTGGAGGGAGTGCAAAGAAGGTTCACCAGGTTGATACCAGAGATGAGGGGTGTTGATTATGAGGAGAGACTGAGCAGATTGGGTTTGTACTCGTTGGAATTTAGAAGGCTGAGGGGGGGATCTTATAGAGACCTATAAGATAATGAAGGCGCTGGATAGGGTAGAGGTGGAGAGATTCTTTCCACTTAGAAAGGAAGCTAGAACTAGAGGGCACAGCCTCAAAATAAAGGGGGGTCAGTTTAGGACAGAGTTGAGGAGTAACTTCTTCTCTCAGAGGGTGGTGAATCTCTGCCCACTGAAGTGGTGGAGGCTACCTCGTTGAATATGTTTAAATCACGGATAGATGGATTCCTGATCGGTAAGGGAATTAGGGATTATAGGGATCAGGCGGGTAAGTGGAACTGATCCACTTCAGATCAGCCATG